>NC_091432.1:57372574-57672574 GCF_964237555.1 Oryctolagus cuniculus
AATCTTTAAAAAGGAAAGTGACAATTATAAACCGAGATAATAAATAGAAAGAAAGAAAGTGATAATAGGACAACTAACAGAGGACCTTAAACTCATCCATTACAAAATTGGATGGGATTTAAACTATTTTTACTTAAGAAAAAATGCATTTCCTGATAGGTTTGTCCACTTGGGAATTTTTATTTAGTAGTGCATCATCAGGCAAAGTTTGACTACCCAGCCTTTCATACCTTATTTATCTGCTTTTATTACAGTTTCTTTCATGAGCCCATTTTGACAGGTACGCTGATGAAAACAATATTAACAATCATGGAATTTCACACAACGTTGAATATTCAAGAGAATGGTGAGAAGGGGAGTAAGAACAGCTCTTAGACTTCCAGTTCTGTGGCTAGGCCAGGAAGAAAGCAGAAGGAGCAGCCATGTTGTCTACTGGTACAGGCTTCAGGAAGGGCCTGCAAGACCGGTTTACATCTGCTTCATATGTGGGGCGGGGGCAGGTGCTGCCCAGGACCCCGACTGCCCAAAATGGAACAAGTAGGAATTCATTTAAGGGGGTTGCTGTGGATGGTAAAAACATTTCTCATGCCTGGACCAGTGTTTAGGAGGACGGCTCTTGTAAAGGAATTATCCTGTATGGTTCTCCAAGATAATCTGAAGGAGAAGGCAGAGACAAAAGCCCATTGTTTTCTCCTGGCAGCTGTTTATTGCATTGGTGCTGAGGAGGGTGTGGGGAGCCTGCAGGACTCTGGCCTAGGTGCTCACATGGAGGGCTTGTCCTGCTGCTCTGCCTGCTGATTTTCTTCTGCACCTTTTTTTTTTTTAAATTGGGATTTGCCATAAACTGCAAAATCATAACTTCCCCAGTCACTTGGGCTCAGTGCCCTGGGAGTTTTGGTGAATGCTTGGTGACAGAAAAAGAGCTGAAAAGCACCTTGGGGACTTCCCAGCTCCCCTGGCCTACCTGTTTGTCCAAGGGAACTCATACCTTCCCGGTTTCCAGGCCCTGTGCTGGGGGAAGTGTGCGTTTTGGCCTTTCTGGAGAAGGGCACATTAGCTTCCTTGGCCTGTTTACATTTGTTTGGTCCTTTCTGCCCTTGATTGCAAATGAGACCTTGGGTGGGGGATTTCCCTGCTTCCATGGAGATCACTCCTTCCTTTTGTCTGCTTTCTCAATTTTTCCAGCTGGGGAAGAGAGCTGTCTTTATATATATATATATATATATATATATATATATATATATATATATATATAACTCCTTTTCTTGACATAACTCCTTGTTTTCATACACTTTGCCCAGTGAGTGAATCAATTCACGACAAGGAAGCGATTCCTCGCTCTCCTGAATCTCCTTTTGCTGGGTTCTGTGAATATTGGGCCTTTTCTCATTTGCCTCTCTCTACCGTAGTTGTCCTTAAGAAAAGGAAGTCTTCTGAGCCCAGAGTCTGGAGCGCTCACTGAAGTGTGCATACAGTGAGGGTTCTAGGGTTTTGAAGGATGTGACTGGGCTCCTTAGGTACAATGCAAACTCCTGAGGTCAAGAGCTCCTGATTCTTTCCTTCCCTTTTTGTATGGATGCCATGTGAGAGGAGTTGTGGACCCTGTGGGGAGGGTGACCCAGTCACCACCTGTGGCTTGATTTGCTATGGGTGTCATCTGCCTCACCTTTGCTGCCTACAGCGGCCTGCCCACCTAGAGCATGGACACAGCTAGCCCCCTCCAAGATCAGCTTCCTTATGTGCTGCCTAAGTCAGTGACTCACAGGAGTGAGGGGAAACCCTTTGATCCTAGGGCCACTGGTACAAGGCTGCCTCATACCTCTTTCTTCTTTGGTAGAAGCCTGTTTGTCTTGGTCCCTTTGAACATATCTGATAACACAGCCTCAGACACAATGAGGGAACCCTATCTGCCCTTTGAAGCCTTTTCTTTAAGCTCAAATGAATTTTACTTGGTGATAATAGCTTTTCCACTCTCTTCACAGTATGCATCCCTTTGGAGAGTTTCTCTCTGGGATACTTTAGGTTGAAGACTTCTTTTGTTTTCTCTTTGTCAGACCAAGGGTCCTACCTCTGTATGGTAACTTCTTCAGTTCCCCAAGCCTTCCTCCAGCTGATGGATGTTGGTGCTCTTTCTCCTTTTGGAAGAGTTTCTCTGCAATTCCACTGCTGATGCTCCTCGGTGATGGTGCTATGCCTACTCTAGGTCCACTGTCTCCTTGGTTTCCCAGGCTCCCATTTCATACTCATAGATTCCTGGTGACTTTATCAGGACACAGTTTTCTTTCAGGTTCTATTTGGCCAGAATAGCATTCATTTCTTTTTCTCTCTCCTTTCCTTTTCTTTTTTTAAAGATTTATTTGAAAGGCAGAGTTACAAAGAGGTAGAGAGAGAGGAAGAGAGAGAGAGAGAAAGAGGAAGAGAGAGAGAGAGAAAGGTCTTCCATCTGTTGGCTCACTCCCTAGATGGCCTTAATGGCCGGAGGTGCGCTGATCCGAAGCCAGGAGCTAGGAGCTTGTTTCAGATCTCCCATGCGCATGCAGAGCCCCAAGGACTTGGGCCATCTTCTACTGCTTTCCCAGGCCACAGCAGACAGCTGGATCGGAAGTGGAGCAGCCGGGATTTGAACTGGCGCCCATATGGGATGCCGGCATTGCAGGCAGCAGCTTTATCCACTATGCCACAGCACCGATCCCTCCCTTCCTTTTCTTTGCTGAAAGTTAACCTTTGGCCTTTTTGGGCTTTATTTCTAAGTCAGGTTTAAGTTTAGACCATGGTGGTAAGAGTAGGCTTGGCTTCCTACATCATGTTTCTTCTAAATGTGCTTGTTGTCTTAGGCCTGGGAATGATTGTTGCTTCTCTGTTGCCCTGAAATTTTAGTTTCATGTCCTTTCTGTCATTTTTTCCCTTGGTTAGTACTTTTTTTGCTCTCTTTAAGAGTTCATTTTCTACCCCAAGGTTATGAAGATAGTCTCCTTTTAAGTTTTCTTGTAAACCCTTCCCCTCTTCGATGACATTCAGAGTCACATTTAGATTTTAAATCCTATTTTAAAATCTCAACCATCTTTTAAAGACTCTTAATTGCTTTGCCCTAGCTTGACCTCAGCTTAAGGTCACATTTTTCCTTTTTTGTCACCCATCTGCTGGCCTTTGCAGTGGTCTTCTCTCCCATTTCCTTGTGTGCTGTGCCTACCTCACTCCCACAGTCTTCCCCTGTGGCGTAGGTCACAGAGGAAATATTTAGTTAGTCCCTGCCAAACATTCTGGCTGTGTTGTTTTGCTTAAAAAGACATGCAGATAAACTGTTTTGATTCTTGGTCTTGGTGCTCCAGGGCAGATGTTTCTCCTATAACGGAGGTATTGTGGTCAATTGAAAAGAGTGCAGGACTAGAGTTCGGAGAATTGGATTCTGATCCCTGCTGTGCTATTCATTTGTGGTATCATCTTGCGCAAGGAACATTTCTATGTCTCAATTTCCTTTTGTTAAAAGGGACCTTATTTTATGATAAAGGGAACAGGACTCTATGGGTGTGTGATGGAAACTGAAAAAGTAAGCCTGATAGATCAAAGAGAGAATAGAAAGGCAGGAGTCCGAGAACCATCATCCTTATTGGAACTGGAAGGGCACTCAAATGAACCGAATGCAGAGAAAACCAACATATGTGGTCACTGTGAAACAATACAACGTGGTGAAATGATGGAAATTCTCTGACAAGGGTCACTTCAGCAGATAAATGCCTTGCCCGGACCTGGGCTTGCTGTGGGTCTACACCTGTTTGCTGTCACCCTGGGATGTGGGAGACTCGGCCTTTTGTGAGTGAGTTCAGTTCCAGAATTCCTCCTCCCACCTTCCTCCACCTTCATAAACCCAGGAATATTTGAAACTCAGCCCAGATCTTCACCTGGCTTTGATTTCCTTGTCATGTGGAGCTTTGTCCTTGGAAATTGTAGCTTCCAGAAACCTTAAATGTTTGCTGATGTGTGCAACCTCCACATTTGCTGTTCATTCCTTCTGTGCATGGCTGAGTTCCAATTCTTGTGCCCCAAAGATGGTGTTCTTGCAAGGAAGGGGTGAGTATTTGGGGTATCCCTTCAATAAGGGCTGGGAAATAAAAGTAGACAAAGAATTAAAGGATGCCCCCTTGATGTTTCTGAGGGGCAGGTCTTTGGAAAAGAAGCAAACCTGGTTTAACATCTGCTCCTACAAACACAGCCTTCCTCCCTGCTCAGATAGGCAGAACTACATTTCTTCTTTATACCTATCCCCTCTAAAATGACTCTGGGATCTGATCAGATCTTGCTTCCTTTATACTTTTTTTTTTGGACAGGCAGAGTGGACAGTGAGAGAGAGAGACAGAGAGAAAAGTCTTCCTTTTCCGTTGGTTCACTCCCCAATGGCTGCTGCGGCTGGCGCACCGCACTGATCCGAAGCCAGGAGCCAAGTGCTTCTCCTAGTCTCCTTTGCGGGTGCAGGGCCCAAGCACTTGGGCCATCCTCCACTGTACTCCCAGGCCACAGCAGAGAGCTGGACAAGAAAGGAGCAACCAAAACAGAATCTGGTGCCCCAAATGGAATTAGGACTTGGTGTGCCGGCGCCGCAGGCGGAGGATTAGTCTATTGAGCTGGGACGCCGGCCTGTACTTTTTTTCTTTCCAGCTAAAGATTTGCATTGGATTCCTCCAGGGCAGAATGAATTCGGGTGAAGACAATCTCCAAAGTCGTTTTCTACCCTGTGGTCTTCTGTAAGGCACAATTAATTTGTAGAAACTTCCCTAAAATGGGTGCATGGAGACACTTGTCTCTGCCGGGGGAGTGATGAGGACATGCGTCCACTGTTGCTGTGCCCAGTCCTGGGAGGCTCACAGGCTGCTGAAACTTGGTAGAAAAAGTCATGGAACTGGGTAGACTAGCTCTGGGGAGAAGAGCTACATCACTGGCTCTGTAGACTTGTATGTAGGCCTTTTCTGCTATTCTGCAGTCCTTGATTTATCTCTAAGTCCCTGTGACATTCACCACAGTGCTCAGCTCTTTTTTTTTTTTTTTTTTTTTTTTGACAGGTAGAGTTACAGGCAGTGAGAGAGAGACAGAAAGGTCTTCCTTCTGTTGGTTCACTCCCCAAATGGCCGCTGTGGCCAGTGCTGCACTGATCCGAAGCCAGGAGCCAGGTGTTTCTTCCTGGTCTCCCATGTGGGTGCAGAGGCCCAAGCACTTGGGCCATTCTCCATTGCCCTCCCAGGCCACAGCAGAGAGCTGGACTGGAAGAGGAGCAACCGGGACAGAATCCGGCGCCCCAACCGGGACTAGAACCCAGCACCCACATGGGATGCCGGTGCCACAGGTGGAGGATTAAACACGTGAGCCATGGCACCAGCCAGCTCATGTTTTTTTACATTCCCACAAGCCCTGATTCTATTCTGACCCCACATCACCAATGAGGGTGCTTTCTATTTCACTGGGGCTCTTAGACGTAGGTGATGTAGAACTCTGGAATAATTGCTTTTCTCTTTTCTTCCTTTTCTTTTTAAAAATATTTATTTATTTGAAAGGCAGAGTTACAGAGGCAGAGAGAAAGTCTTCCATCTGCTGGTTCACACCCCAAATGGCCGCAATGGCTGGAGTTGGGCTGATCCGAAGCCAGGAACCAGGAGTTTCCTCTGAGTCTCCCACATTGGTGCAGGGACCCAAGGACCTGGGCCATCTTCTATCACTTTCCGAGGCCATAGCAGAGCGCTGGATGGGAAATGGAGCAGCCGGGACACAAACTGGCGCTCATATGGGGTGCCGGCACTGCAGGTGGCAGCTTTACCCACTACACCACAGCGCCGGCCCCAATAGTAGCTTTTCTTTAGCTGGATCTGCACTTCTGTCCAGCCAGCTCCAAGAATACAGACATCGAGCATTTCCTGTAAGCTCTGTGGGTGTGTTCATCTAGTTGAAATAATGGTCTGATTTGGGGCTTGATAAGTTGTGAGAAACTGAATTGTCCTTTCAGATGATTCAGTTGGTAACTGTCACAAAATGCCCAAATGTGTCTTCCCTGCCAGTCCTGTTTACTCATGAGCCTGTCTTGGCTTCTACATCCCTTACCAATGATGGGTAATTCAGGTTTCCTTCAGGAACTCACGTCCTCTTCAGCCTTCTTGTTTCACTGCCCTTCTCTCCCTCCTTTGTGCTCCATTACCTCATGGAACACCCTCCTGGTCCCCTTTCCCCTTGGATTATGGGGTAAAAGCTCACCCACATTGTAGCCAATAAGCCTGACACCGCAAGTACTTCCAAGAAGAAGGGCAGACATTTGGGGTTGGAATGAGACGGAGTTAGTACCAGCAGTCTTGTCTTTGTCTTTGAGAATACCTTTGAAAACCCATAAAAATGTCCATCACTTAATTATCCAGTTCTTCTTCCAGGACCACAACCCGAGATATGTAAAAATTATTTAATTTGGTTCCTTTTCTGTTTGATTGTATTGCTAATTTTCCAGAGATATTATTTTGTATCTTATCATATATATAAATGGTATTTTTGCCCCATTGTTCATTAATGAACTTATCTGAGCTTTCAGCCACCATGTCTAATATTGGGTTTTTTGAAAGAAAAAAAAATAAACTTCAACTTACAGAAGTGACTGATAAAGGAGTATTGGGTGAAGACAGTCTGTTTACACTGTGCCCCTGCTATGATGCTACTGTGCAAGGAGCTGACGCCATTCCTGACCCATGGGGAGGAAGAAAAGGGCTCCCAAGGGAAACCCGGTCACAAAGCGTGGTCCTTCCTCCCACGCCCAGGTCTCCAAGCTGGGCTTGCTGGAGTGTGCCATGGCTGCTTTGCCTCAGTTCTTTCCTTTATTTTCACTGTGTGTCATTTCAGGAAATACTTTAGCTTAAAGCCTGACAGAGTTCCCTCACTTTGAAAATCATGATCTAATTATGGCAGGATCACATTCTTTAAACATGCTGTTTAGTGGAGTTAATCGAATTATTCCCCCATCCCAACCCCCTGCCATTTTTGTCTAGGAAAGAATTCATTCTAGGAAAGAATTCGTGCTGTATTATGTCTTAAATGGAAGCTTCTAGTTTGAAGCTTTGTCCATTTCCTGTAGGATATATATGCTGCTAATTTATGCCAACTGAAGATGTCTCAGTGCTCTGTGTGTAAACTACAGCATCTCATTGTGGAGCGAACACTTCAGGAAAATAGAATGGCTCATTTCGAATAAAATTACAAAGTGAACTAGGTTCCGGGTGACTGAAAATTTTTAGTTCGGGTGGGAAGGTTCATCTAGATGTTCTTACCTGGGAGTCAGTGGATGTCATGTTGTCCCGGAGAAGTACAACGGTGGTGGATTTTTTGTCTCCTTCTTTCCGTGTTGCCCAAGGGTGCTCTTCTTGTTTTCGTCTTTGGTCTTGTCCTTTGAAGAAAGCAGCATGCATTTTGGTCTAGTTTTGGGAGTAAAATCTGTGGTCGCAGGGCGGGATGAAACCAGTAGTTCCTCTAAGTAGGAAGTCGTTCACCTTTGCTTCACTGGCACCAGGCCCTAAGGAACTGAAGTAAACCAGCTGCAGAACCCTTGTTGTGCAATTTTGAGGTGAGGATGGGTGAAATCCCAGGGGCTGGAGACAGACATGTGGCTACCAGAGAGATGACATCAGCTAGTTTACTGGTGCCGTGGAGGCAGGGGAGATTCCAGGTGCGGAGCCTTCTTCCTGAGTGTGGGGGTGTCCAAAGCCACCCCCCAGTGCTTTCAGCAGCCAAGGCCTTTCCCAAGGCAACTCTGTTGCCTTCTGCTCTCTCCAGAGGGACCTGGACTTGGAAGGAGTCTTGCATCCTTGGCTGTGGGAGCAAAGTTGTGAGGGCTGAATAGACATGTGTGTCTATGTGTGTCAGTATGTATTTTGTGTTAATGCTAACGTCTGATTAGGGTTTGCAAATTGGGGATTGGATATGAGGTGAGAGGGAAAGTATTGTATGTTTTATGGCATCTGTATAGGAATTTTGCTTTCCTTGGAAAGGAAAGCAATTTTTGTTTTAAGTCACTTTTTTAAAAAGATTTACTTATTTACTTGAAACTCAGAGTTATACAGAGAGAGAGGGAGAGGGGAGGGGGACAGAGAGAGAGAGAGAGAGGTCTTCTATCTGCTGGTTCATTCCCCAGATGGCCGCAATGGCCGGAGATGTGCCAATCCGAAGGCAGGAGCCAGGAGCTTCCTCCAGGTCTCCCATGTGAGTGCAGGGGCCCAAGGACTTGGGCCATCTTATACTGCTCTCCCAAGCCATAGCAGAGAGCTGGATGGGAAGTGGAGCAGCTGAGACTCAAACCAGTGCCCATATGGGATGTTGGCACTGCAGGTAGCGGCTTTATGTGCTACGCCACCACGCCGGCCCCTTAAATAATTTTTTAACCAAAATTATTTTGTTATTTCCTTTTGATGCCCTTGTGTGGATACTTAGCATGCAACAGGATAGCATTTCTGATAATGTCCTTTCTGTGTTCTGCTCCTACCCCATGCTTATCTTACAACAGCCTCACAAGGCCATAATTTGGGTGAGAAATTGGAGAAAGCACTTCTGTGGGGAAGATCACCTCTTTGCTCAGCCTTACCTGATGCAGGCTTCTGGGAATAGGGTGGGGCTTCCTGGGACACCTACAGCTAACAGTAGGACTGGAAAAAGTTTCATGGCCTGAGCGGCATGATGGAGAGTACAGAGTTGACAGTCGTTGGAGCCAACAAAACCCTGCTTACTGGCCTGGTTTTCCAATGCTATGTTGGGTTTCCCCACTGGTTTCCATCCTTTTCTCAAAAAGTGTTAGAAGATTAAGCCTGCTGCATGTGAAGCAGCTGATGCCAGCGCTTATGCTAAGGGAATCAAGTATCCCATCCCTAGGCCCGCTTGGCTTCTCCGAGACCCTTGCCCACATTCAGGGGTAGCCACTGCTTGCGCTAAGCCGTCTAGGGCCAGCTCAGACTTGTTCTTCCTGGGTGTCATCCCACTCACTGTCATCTTTTTCTTTTCCTTTGGGCTTTCAGATATGAAGACCCTCACAGTCCCTGAGTTGCCAAAGTGCTTGTTCTGAGAACCCCGTGCATCCTCTCCAGGCCCAGGAAGCTGTGGGTAAGCCCTTGGTTTCCTTCTCAGCCGGGAGTTCTGGGAAGCTGTCTGCATTCCTTTCTGCCCAACTCTGCCTCCAGGGCTGTGTGGGGTGCGGTTGCTTCATGCCTCTCTGATGTGGAATGCTAAAGCAGGGCCACTGAGGCTGGCCACTAAAGGAACTGGGGGAGGGGGGTTTGAAAGTGACATTGCCTTTGCTTGCAATCCTGGAATAAGGAGCTATCTATCTTCTCATGGGGGTGTAGAGTGGTACTGATTCTTTAAAAAAAACTGTTTGTTACTTGCTTCCCCGTCTCCTTGCCACTCTAGAAGGGAGGTGGTAAGGAGAAAGACCTACTTCTCAGTTGTTTGAGGTCTTTCTTTGCCACTGGCAATAGGGGCAGCAGATGCCTTTTGTGAGGAAGGAGTTTAGAGGCAGGTGCAAGAATGTGTCTCCTGGTTTTTGTAATAGCGGGTGTAACCACATTCTGGCTACATGGACACTCTAAATAGTTTGTGGAGGCATCCTCTGTTACTTGAAGGCAAGTGCCATCTTTACATGGCTTAACATTTTTCGGAAGTCCGCAGCATCAGCTCCTATAAAGTAGGAAGGGCCCAAGAGAGCATTATAAAGCATGAACATGCTGGGCAGCAGATGAGTCAGAGAGAGGGAGGCTCCTTGTCCAAGGGTGTGTGTGTGTGTGTGTGTGCGCGCGCGCGCGCACGTGTTTGTGTGGCTGGAAGTAGAGAATAGGGGTAAACAGTTCTAATGAACAGGAATGAAAGAGAGGCTGGCCTGGGAGAGTGAGAAGGCTGGGGATTTTTGTAAAGATGTGTTCCAAAGTGGCTAGAGGCCAGAAGTAGTGGGGTGGTGAGTTTGGGCATGCTTGGTTGTGCTTGTATTGCTGAGTACTTTGGTTAAGATGGCCAGGAATGCCTTCTTCTGGGAATAGGGCTTGTTCTCCAACAGCTCTTGTCACCCTACACCTAAAGTACACCCACACGAGTCTTGTCTGTTAGGGAGGTCCTGGCACAGTGTTCTGGGGCAGAGGCCCTGGATCTGAAAGTGGGATAGGCAGCCGGAGTCCTTGCCTCCCAGTTTGTTTTCTTCCTCAAGAATGCAAAGCTTCTTTGCAGTGGTCAGTCCTTGCCGGCTTAGTCAGTGGAGGTGTGTGTGTCATGGCAGGGCACAAAGCCCTTCCCTGGTGCCCTGCCTCTTTGGGGCTTGAGAGCAGACTGGGTTTAATTTGAAGCAGACCTACTGAGATGTCTGTTGGAAGATTACTGCTGGTCTTGGCACTTACCTCTGTCTCTCTCCCCTTTATCTTTCCATCCCTGTCAGGCATTGTGAGCAGCAGTAGCTATCACAGAGGCTGATCAGGACATTAAGAATGGAGCTATATATAGCTGTCGGCACACTGCACTGGTGTACCCAGAGCACATAATTATACCTAGAGCAGAGGTTGATTTGAGTCTGTGATGAGGAGGTCTTTTTACCCACACAGAGAGGTATAGTAGGGCCTGGGAAGGCATTGATTCCATCTCCCAGGGCTGGAGAGGGAACCAAGATTTTGCTTTCCAGCCACCAGTCTATAGGCTCTTGCTAAGTTTTTCAGCTTAGCAAACATTGTGGTGCAAATATTGCATAAAGTTTGTTTTATGATCTGAGGGAATTTATGATCAATTGGGAGAGACAATATTTATTAAACAATTAGAGAATATAAAAGATCTTCACAGTATTGGTTACCAACCACAAACATATTTATAGTTCAGAAACAAACAAAAGAAATGTGTCTCAAAACCATAGGGAACTTCGTTGGAAGAGGCAGGATTTTTCTTGGTCTTTCAAAATTGGGTCATTTTTTTAAGCGAAAGAGAGGTAGGTGGAGCGTGTTTTAAATGTCGAGGACAGCAAGTACATGGACTATGGCACCCCAGTCCCAGTGACGATCTGCCTTGGAGCAGCAGGTCTGGCAGAGCAGAGTAAAAACATCTGAGCTCTGGGAGTTCTGCCTCGGTGCCTGGGAGATGGGATATGAGGCAGTGAAGATGGAATTTTGTGGAAATCCACTATATAGAAAAAATAGGATAGTTTTGGAGACGATAAAGACTGATAAGGGCTGGGAGATTGGCAGCAGGAATAAAGAAGAAGGGATGAATCCTAGTGAATATTTCAGAGTAGGCAGGATCTAGATGTATGGGATATTAAGGATGAAGTTAAGGCAAAGACAGAGCATGCCAAAATTTCTGACCTCTGAGAGTTGACTAGTATAGGTTATGTTTGTGAAAGACTTTGCGCTTTCTCGTAAGTATCTCAGACTTGTGTGGACTCTTAGAGCTCATCTAGTCTGGCTTCATTTTCACAGACGAGGAGATTGGAGCCAGGAAAGGGCAAGGTACTGTTCACAGCTCATGCACTGTTTTGTGGTAGAAAGCGAACTCCAGTCTGGGCTTCTCTCTTGTAGGGCAATTTAAAGACAAAACGAACATAGAGGAGAGAGGTTAGGGTTAGAGAAAAGTCTAGACAGTTGGGTAACACTGGTGATAACCAGTCTAAGCAAGACAAAACCTGTTCAGAAGCCTTCAGAGCATCTCTGTCGTTCTGCTACTGAGAACTGTTTTTTAGAATCACTAGACAAGGGTTTATGTTCTGAGATTCTTAAGAGTATGTAAAAATGATGTGTATGAAAGGTATTGATTGGGCTTCCTGATAGACTGTGGCTAGTTTCCAGAATGGTGCTTTGCTAAGTGAGTTTCAAGAGTGATTTGTACTTAGTTTTCACCTTATTGCTGACCACCAGACCTGACTGCTGAAAAAGAGGACTCAGCTTTGCTGCAGTAGGCTCAGGCCACCGATCATTAGTGGCCAACGATGTAATATTTGCAGCTGTGGCTCAATTCATGTTATCTACGTCCTCGTAAAACACAAGCTTCTATGTGTATTACCTTCCCTTCCCCTCGGTCTCTCTCCTTCCTTCTTTCTTTCATTTTTCTCCTTCACTATTTCTCTCGTCTCATTTCCTATCTTCATTCTCTATTTCCTTCACTCTTGTCTGCCTTGTCTAAATGGCTTTCTGTATTGGAGCAACTTGGTTAACTCAGATGTGACCACAGCAACACACCTTGGAATATTCTGTTTTGCTTGTGTTCCTGGATGTGACTGCATTCAGTGATCCAAGCCAGGATTGGGAATTATTATGGACTCTTCCTCAACCATCCTCCAAGTTCTCATGATCTTTCACCTTGTTTCCATTCTCACTGCCCCACAATGCAGGAGAGGGACCAGAAAGGAATTATGGTTGAGGACAGAAAAAGACAGAGAAGCAGGTCCCCTTCACTGTTTTCAAAAGCCTTCTGAGGAGTGTTCCCCTTGAAAGAACTTCGCTTGCATTCCATGTTCTGACCCTCAGCTTCTCCACGGATTCAGCTGCACTGGGCCCTGAAGACAAGCCAGAGAACTGCTGCATCCTGGGACAAGGGAAACCTTTGCTTTTGCCGAGGGGCTGGGCTCTTGTATATGATTCTCCTGTGCAGCCATAACCACTGAGTTGTGTTGTTGAAGGTGAGCAGCTCTGTGGCCAGGCCCTTCTGGGAGAGAAAGCAGGAGACACAAGGCTGAAGTGGGGTCTGTGTACTTTTTCTAGGCTCACCAGCCCTTCACTTGCTTTCCATCTGACAGCAGCTCTCTTCTTTTTTTTTTTTTTTTTTTTTTAAGATTTCTTTTATTTATTTGAAAGACAGAGTTACAGAGAGATGTAGAGACAGAGAGAAGTCTTCCATACACTGGTTCACTCTCCACATGGCCGCAAGGACTGAAGCTGTGCTGATCCGAAGCCAGGCGCCAGGAGCTTCTTCCAGGTCTCCCACACAGGTGCAGGGGCCCAAGGACTTGGGCCATCTTCTACTGCTTTCCCAGGCCATAGCAGAGAGCTGGTTTGGAAGAAGAGTAACCAGTACTAGAACCAGCACCCATATGGGATGTCGGCGCTTCAGGCCAGGGCATTAACCCACTGCACCACAGCGCTGGCCCCAGCAGCTCTCTTCCTAATGATTCTCAAGGTGGAAAATTTAATAATGTCCTTAGTTTAATCAAACTGGTCTTGTTCTTGATTATGTATCCCAACTTCCACATCCCCTGTTTGGGACTGTTCTCACATTTTCCTCTTTGTTTCACATACCATTGCTGTAGGCCACCCCGAGTTCCCCTTCCTCACCCCAAGACTGTTGTAATAGGGATTTAAGGAGGGAATGGACTACATGGAGCGTGGAGAAAGGACATTTGTGAGTGGCCCAACTGTGCTTATCTGGAAGTTCTGTCCCATTCTCTCCTGCCCAGCCCCTCAGAACAGCAGGTGAAATTAGCAGTAGTTGAGTGGTCTCTCTTCTAAGCCATCCTTGATAAAACAAGTCCATGGCTCCATTCAGTCACATTTGTTAAACAACAGCAACACAGAAACCCTTCAGACCTCCAAATCCCGTCCATCTTTGCCTTAGGCAACTCTGGCAGCTCTCTCTGAGTCTCTGACCCTCTGTGATGTGCTGGTGGCTGTGCTTCTGCTGTGTTTGGAGAAGTTCTGGGTCTGACAGGAACCATGATTTAATTCACATAGTGGTAGGCTGGTGACTCTAGGAAGCACAGAGAGCCAAGCCCTGCCTTGCTGAATGTTCTCCGAGTAGGCTTCCCCTCCTCAGCTTCTGTGGCCTTTTCCTTGAAAGCAGCAGTGATGCCTTAGTGATGGCAGATCTTATCTGTCTTGATAATTTTTGGCTACAGTTTTTCATCACCTTCAAGACTGCAAAATGGTTGACTTTCTTTGTCTGCTTGGATTTGAAGCAAACTGGCATCTCCCAGTTATGGCCTCTGGAGTCCACAGCCTGTGAGAGGGAAGTCTTCTGCTGGCATTTGCTGCATGGGGACAGCGGTCCTTGGCCCCTTGTTCTTTCCCCTCTGCTCTCCTGGTTGTTAGCAGCCTAAGCCAACCAGTTACGTGGGGTATAGGCAGTCATGATGCCCCAGGTTAGGGCGCCCCAGACACAGAGGGAATAAAGGGCGTTCTGGTACTCAAGTCTGTTCCTTGAAATCCCAGGGAGGGACACTCAGGAATTCCCCCGCATTGCTATTCTCTGACTTGCCATCAAGTGACCAAATGAGGTCTGTGTCCTACTCTGCTCCAGCCTGAAGGACCTTCTGTCCTTCAGGTTTTTAAATTGCTGCTGCCTCTCCCCTCTCCCTCCATAATTCCTTTCCCGATCTCACCCATCTTCCCTTCCTTGCATCTCAGGGATCCATTCTTCTGTTGTGTAGGCTCCTCTATGTCGCTCCTTAAGTGAATGAACAATTTATAAGCACCTCTTTTTACACAAGAGGCAAGCTGGCTCTTTTCTGCTGAGAAAAAATATATGCACTGAATATATGCTGTAATGAAAAGAGCTAACTGTTCTCTAGATTCTAACATCCAGTTTCCTAACCTTGGAGAAAAAGAGTGGTTAAAAAGTGACATCTTCTATAGGATATTGCAGTTTGTTTACATAACACTTATCTGGACACAGGGGCCACCGTCCATGTTCCGGGGATAAGTACTGGATCTTGAGGGGCCACTGCTCTTCTCTCTTTCTAATTCTTGGGAGGAGTGCTGTAGTTTGCAATATGGGAGCTAAGCTGGTGTGTCTGTATCCCAGTAATGTCTGAAGAAGCTGAAGCATGGCATTCCTACCATCTAATGTTTCAGTCATCACGTTCAAACCCGAGTCTTGGCTCACAAATAGCTATCAGATGCCAGCTTAGTATAGAAAGTTAAAGATCCACAAGAATTCACTCAGATAGTTAAAAATATCACTGTGTGATTCTAATCATTGTGACCCAGGGTTTGGGGAGATGCAAGAATTGTTTGGATTCCTGAGCTGCTCCACGTCCTTGCCAGAGCTCAGAAGGTCAGAGCCCCAGTTGGAAGGTTTTGATGTGAGTAGCAAGAGGGACAAAGGGCAGAATAGGCAGGGCTCAGCTGTCTTTTCTTTCTGTGAGCATTCTTCATCTCACCTAGTTTCCTCAGAGATGACTCCACGGGGATGAAAGTGGTAAGTTTTCTGCCTTCCTGTTCTGTAGGAGGACTTAACAGCCTCATTAGCACAGACATGCTCCATTACTCAAAGTTTAAGGGCTCCACAGACTTGATTTCAGTTTTTCTTTATGTATACTTGCCTGAAATGTCATTCAAGACTCCATTTACCCCTGTGAGTATAGTGTGCGTCTCCTAGAAATGCTTTTGTTCTAACCAGAATGGAACAGAGTAGGACATGGACCTCATTTGATCTGAGCTCTGTATTTTATTTCATCAGCTAAACTCAAATTCATGGGCTCATTAGGTGACTAGTGTCAAACATTCCTGCAAGTCTCTTTCATTTATACCATCTTCTTCCATACCATCTTCATCCTGTTTTCTTGCAATTTTTTCCTCAACTTAAATATAAAATTAAATAGTTTGCCCTTTAAAATTTTCCTTCTTATTATATTTAATTTGTGATTCCAGTTTGTGGAGCCCTTTTTACTGATTATCTCTAGTAAACTAATTTGTCATATGCATATTTGATAGGCATGCCTTATCCAAGTTGTTGACAAAAAGATGATCATGATAGGAATCTAGAATAAATGGAAAAAGAAAAGTGTATTTATTACAGGCCAATATCCCTTATGAACATGGATGCAAAAATCCTCAACAAAATACTAGCAAACCGATTCAAAAGCACGTTGAAGGGATTATACAGTTGAGTGGGATTTATCACTGGAATACAAGGATGGTTCAACAGCTGAATAAGAAATGACATGAGAAGTACCAAAACTTCTAGAAATTTCAGGGCAACTCTTCCTGGTTGATATCTATCTATTTGCTAACACGGTTTGGATCTACCTGTCCTGAGTTACCAGTCTATCCAGATGCCTGTGTATATCTTGTTTCATCATAAGATTAAGAGAGATTTTTCTGAAGTCTAGATCCAGTATGTTTTTGGCATTCTTTGCTACTTGTCTATGTGTGTACATATATTTCAGTGTGTGTAGGATATGTAATATATATCATACACAAATATGTATCATGTAAATATGGATGCATATTACTGTTATTTTTAAAAATTTACTTGAGAGGTAGACATACACCCATATATTCAGTGAGAGAAAATTTCCACCCATCCACTGTGTCATTCCCCAAATGCCTGCAACAGCCCCCAATTGGTGCCAAAGCTGGGAGCCAATAATTAAATCCAGGTTCCACATGAATGGCAGGTACCTTGCTGGTTCACTCACTAAATATCCCTAAATACCAGCAATGGCTGGGGCTGGGCCAGGCTGAATCCAGAGCTGGGAACTCAATCCAGGTCTCCCATTTGGCAAGCATAAACTCAATCATTTGAGTCATTGCCACTGTCTCCCAGGGTTTGGATTAGCAGGAAGCTAGAGTCAGGAGCTAGAGCTGGGTACCTAACCCATGTCCTTCATTATGGGACATAGTCTTCTTAAACTGTGTCTTTCCCTCCACTTTGTACCCTACCTCCCTCATCCTGAAACTTCAGTCATGACAGGCAGAGATCTTGGTTGAACTCTGAATTCTAAGCCATGTCAGCCTTAAAAACCCACCCTGGAATGGTAAAATGGTGCTTTCAGTGGGAATCTGGGATGTTGCTTCCTTGATTCAGTGTTTCCTGGCCTCAAGCCTGTGTTCATGTGGCTCAATATTAAAATACTCAGACTTACCAAGGGACAGTGATCAAGAGACCTGTGGATTTGAGAGGTCTTAAGAAGTTAGCTCATATGTGAACATTGTGGCAGCTCATCCAGCAGAATGAATTTAGCCACTGAGTACCACGTGCCCTGGGTAGCTGAACCTTGAGCTTCATTTGGCAGACTGAAAGAGAGGGCTCAGCCCATCGTGAAGGTATCTAGGACTGAGGGATAAGATAATTGTAGGCAGAATTACACATATGTCTACTTCAGAGCCTTAGGGTCAGAGGTGTGGGTAGGGTGTGGGGAATGTATGTAGGGAGTGTGTGGAAGAGGGAGCCAGGAGAAATTAGGTCAAGAGTAGGCACCTGGGCTCATTTCTTATCATAAAACTTCAGGACTTGAGCAGAGAATGGGTATTTCTCTCTTTTCCTTGAAGGGTATTCAAGCAAAGTATGTGGAGCAGTAGCCAGCGTGCTGGAGGTCCTGCCAGACTTGGCTCCCTGGACGAGGAGGGCTGGGATTGCCAAGTGGAGGGACGCCTTTGTTGTGTTGATTCAGAGGCTCTAGTAGAGCCCGTGTAGAGGTTGTAGGTTTGCAGTAGACAGATTACCTTTAACAGAACTGAGCTGCTGTTGCCAATCCTTCTGCTTTGTAAAGGCAGCTTTGTCGGACAGAAAGCTGGGATGAGTCCCCCACAGAGCCGCAGTTCTATTCCAGGCACTTTGCAGACCATTTCCTAAATTTTCCTGTCCTGTATTTTGTATCTTTCTTTTTCTCTCCAGCCTTTCTCTCCAGGCAGGAAGCCTGAACCACACATCTTTTCCTCTAGGAGAGGCTCTGTTTTGTTGTGTTGGTCTTCTGTCTGATCCAGATAGATGATTCCAAAGCCCCAGGCCAGGAGCTGTGCTGAAGAGGTTGGGTACAGGAGCCTTGTAGACTTTGTAGTCCCTCTAAGTGAGAAGTCCTGCTGCTTACACTTCAGAAAGCTGTGTGACTACAATAGGAAAATGCTATGGAACATTCAAAGTAGGAGGACTCTTGAGGAATATCTAGTCCAGCTCTCATTATGTGGAGAAAAAAACGGAGACCTTAAGGCAGACGAGGACTTGGTCAGGCTCTTTCCACCCAGAAAGCTGGAAAGCAAGACTGAGCTCCAGTCTGTTGACTTTCTACTCCCAGGTCTTTTAATTTTTCACTTCTTAACACATTGCCACTCAGAGGCAGGAAAGAAAAATTGTGAAGTCTTAAGGGATTCTTATATCAATAACCAGAGCCTAATGTAGGAGAAATGATGGGGCTACATCAGATTACTTGGACAGAATGGTTGTCTTCAGTAGAGATGCTGCAAGACCCGGACTCATGGGCATTGGGATCTAGTTTCCTCAGGTGCATCTGAAGTTAGACCACATCTCTTAGGCATTCTAGGACCCAGCCAGCAATATGTGTACTACAGGATTGCTGTTCCCTTTTTTAAAAAAGATTTATTTATTATGTATGTAGTTGGAAGTCAAAATTACAGAGAGAGGGGCCAGTGCTGTGGTGCAGTAGGTTAAAGCCAAGACACTGTGGCCAAAAAAAAAAAAAAAAAAAAAAAAAAATGTCCTAAATGAAAGATCTCTGTGAGTGAGATCCAGCGGAAAGAATGGGCCACCAAAGAGGGAGGTACCTTTCTCTGAAGGGAGGAGAGAACTTCCACTTTGATTAAGGTCAGAGTTTGTGAACTCAAGAGGCTTCCTAGCCTTGGCAGCTCATGACAAGAGCCTCGGGTGATTACTGACATCATAAATAAGAGTGTCAATTGTTAAATCAACAACAGGAGTCACTGTGCATTTACTCCCCATGTAGGATCTCTGTCCTTAATGTGTTGTACTATGTTAATTAATGGTAAAACTAGTACTCAAACAATACTTTATACTTTATGTATCTGTGTGGGTACAAACTGTTGAAATCTTTACTTATTATATTCTAAGTTGATCTTCTGTATATAAAGATAATTGAAAATGAACCTTGACGAAGAATGGGATGGGAGAGGGAGTGGGAGATGGGATGGTTGCAGGTGGGAGGGAGGTTATAGGGGGAAAAGCCACTCTAATACAAAAGTTGTACTTTGGAAATTTATATTTATTAAATAAAAGTAAAAAAAAAAAAGCCCCAGCCTGCAGTGCCGGCAACCCATATGGGTGCCAGTTCAAGTCCCGGCTGCTCCACTTTTGATCCAGCACTCTGCTCTGGCCTGGGAAAGCAGTAGAAGATGGCCCAAGTCCTTGGGTCCCTACACCCACGTGGGAGACCCGGAGGAAGCTCCTGGCTCCTGGCTTCGGATCAGCTTAGCTCTGGCCGTTGCAGTCTTTTGGGGAGTGAACCGGCGGATGAAAGACCTCTCTCTCTCTCTCTGGCTCTACCTCTCTCTGTAACTCTGTCTTTCAAATAAATAAAATAAATCTCTAAAAAAAATTGCAGAGAGAGAGAGCTCTCTCTATTCCATCCACTGGTTCACTCCCCAGAAGGTTGCAATAGCCAGTGCTGGGGCAGGCTGGAGCCAGGAGCTTCATCTGGATCTCCCATGTGGATAGCAGGGGCTCAAGGACTTGGGCCATCTTCTGCTGCTTTTCCCAGACCATTAGCAGGGAGCTAAATCCGAAGTGGAACAGCTGGAACACGAACTATCACCTGTATGGAAAGCTTGCATTGCAAGTGGTGACTTGACCTGCTATACCACAACTCCAGCCTCAAGCTCACTGTTCTTGAATTCCTTTGATTTCAAAGTAAGGAATTACTTTTGTTTTATTTGGATTTATTTTTTTTTTTATTTTTATTTTTATTTTTTTTTGACAGGCAGAGTGGACAGTGAGAGAGAGAGACAGAGAGAAAGGTCTTCCTTTTGCCGTTGGTTCACCCTCCAATGGCCGCCGCGGCCGGCGCGCTGCGGCCGGCGCACCGCGCTGATCCGATGGCAGGAGCCAGGAGCCAGGTGCTTTTCCTGGTCTCCCATGGGGTGCAGGGCCCAAGCACCTGGGCCATCCTCCACTGCACTCCCTGGCCACAGCAGAGGGCTGGCCTGGAAGAGGGGCAACCGGGACAGAATCCGGTGCCCCGACCGGGACTAGAACCCGGTGTGCCGGCGCCGCTAGGCGGAGGATTAGCCTAGTGAGCCGCGGCGCTGGCCTTATTTGGATTTATTTATGTATTTGAAAGGCAGAGTTAGAGAGAGAGAGAAAGAGATCTTTCATCCATTAATTACTCCCAATAAAGCTCCAATGGCCAGGGCTGGCCAGACTGAAGCCAGGAGCTTCATTCAGGTCTCCCACGTGGGTGCAGGAGCCCAAGTACTTGGGCAGTATTCTGTTGCTTTCCCAAGCACATTAGCAGGGAGCTGGATCGGAACTGGAGTAGCCGGAACTCAACTGGTGCCCATATGGGATGCCAGCATCTCAGGAGACTGCTTAATCTACTATGCCACAATGCCAACCCCAGGATTGACATTTTTGGAAAAAATAAAAGAAATTTATTTATTTATTTGAAAGGTAGAGTGACAGAGAGAAAGGGAAAGAGAGAGAAAGAGAAAGAGAGAGAAGGAGAAGGGGGGCAGGCAGAGAGATCTTCCATCTAGTGGCTCATTCTCCAAATGGCTGCAACAGTCAGGTCTGGGCCAGGCTGAAACCAGGAGCCAAGAACTCCATCCTGGTCTTTTATATGGGTGACAGGGGCCTATGCACTTGAGCAATCATCTGCTGCCTTCCCAGGCACATTAGCAAGGAGCTAAATTGGAAGTGAGGCAGCTAGGACTTGAACCAGCATACCTGTATGGAGTGACTTTAAAAGACTTGTTCCATTCTCATGCTTTTGGGTTCAGAACTTTAAATGACTTTAAACAAACAAACAAAAAGATCTATAAACCTCTCTAGTGACCTAATCTAGAATCTGATTACTATATATGTATTTTTTCTTGGTGCATTGTTTGTCCATCCCCTCAAATTCCCTTGCCTTTTGCAGGGAACATCTTTCTGCTTGTTTATTTGGAGAATCTTTTCAGTGATTCATTTGTCCAAAACACATTAATTGCCCAAGCAGAATGAAACACTAAGGTAGATACACCTTGAGGGGCTCAGGTGTATGGTGGAGACAGGTGTGCAAGTAACCGGTGCTAGAGAAATAAGCACCATAATAAAACCATCTTTAACTGTAGAGGACTTGCAGAAGATGCAGATTCTACCAGGAGATTAAGAAGTATTTCACAGAGGGGTGATAAGTGAGTTGGGCCTTAAAGGCAGTAATAATTGGTGGAAGAAGGAAAGGCATTGAGGTAAAGGTAACAGCATGAGCAGTGGAGGTAGAGAGAGGAGAATGCGGTGGTTTTCAAAGCACCAGGTCTTGTGCTAATGTTCCTCTCTTGGGGTGGTGGTAGCAGGGGGCCTATGGGCAGGAGATGAAGCCAGGAAGGATTGCAGATTTGAGAGGTTATGTACTGGGAGTTGCTGTTGCTCTTATTTAGGCCTTCACTATTTTCCCCCAATTTTTAAAGAATAGTAATAAAACTCTTTTTCCCTCAAACATTTTATACCCATCTATAAATGAGAACAGCATTTTTTTTCATCAAAAATGTATTTTTTGCAAGCATAGTGACCTGCATAGTTGTGATGTGAGAAAGCATTTTTGTCCTGAATGGAGCTGACCTGGGAGAACCCTATCATTGTGGGAGCTGGGTCATTCCTGCCGTCCATTTGGTTTGGCAGTGAATGACCCAGTGGTGGTAGAAGGCCCATGCGTGGTACTCTGGTAACAGCAGAGGCCGTAAAACCCTGGAGTGCATCCCCAGGAGAGTGACCTTACGAGGAAAGTTCTGGGAAACAAACCACAGGGAGACTTTACAGGAATTTTTGGTTGAGCCCACAGGCAAGGCACATGAGGAAAAGAGATGTAATTATAGCTTGTAGGTCTATGAAAAGATACAATGAGTGACATGAAATAGCTGTTGTAAGTTTCTTCTTCCTGTAGTGCAGGAAGAATTGGGTTTTTATGCATTCATTCAGTGGATATTTATTGAGTGCCTGCCATGAGCTGGGCCATATACCAAGTGCAGGGAAGGTGGTAGTTAGCACAGTGGTCACGGTTCATGCGCCTCAGGAACTCATGGGGAAGACTGCCATTAAGGAAATAATTGCACCAAGGCTTAGTTACAAGTCATATTGAGGGCCACAAAGGGCAAGGGCAGGCAGCCTCCTTCAGACTGGAGGATCGTGGAGCTCGAATGAAGTTAAGGCAAATTGAGTAGGTTACCCAGGCAGAGGCTGTGGGGTCGGAGAATGTCCCAGAGTAAGGGAAACAGCCTGGGGAGAAAGCTGGCACTTTGGGGAAGTACAAAAGGTTGTGTGCGTTCAGCACACAGCCAGGGAAGGGCAGGGAGTGTGTCCAGAGGAGGCAGGAGAAGAATCAGACTTGGCCGTGTAGGTCCTGGTAAGGAGTTAGATTTCATCCTAAGTGCAGTAGGAAGCCTTTGCAGCGTGTTAAGCAGGAAATGACATGATCCCATGTAAAAAGGGATAGCTCTCTGGAGAGTGAATTTGTGAGGGTGTGATATTGTGAAATGTATATTTGGTCTTTGTCCCTGTTCCCTGACATAAAACTCTTAAAATCTCTGGAATCCTGGAATATCCAGACATGATGAGTGTCTTTTTGTATGCTGTTGAGTTGTCTGATGGCTGGGGGCTCCTGCACAACTTAAGGAAGGGGGCTGATTCCCAAGGGAACTGACTATTTGATTAGGGGATGAGATTTTTTTTTTGGTCCAATCCCTTTTCCTCTAAGGAGGGGAGAAGGCTTGCGGTTAAGTTGATCACTAATGAATAGATGTAATCAATCCTGCCTGTATAACTAGACTTCCATGAACTCTTCCAAAAGAATGGATAGCCAAGGGGGGGGGGGGGGTTTCCAGGAGAGTAGCATGTAGGAGGCAGCAGGGACGCTCGGTGCCCCTCCCCCATTTCTTGACTTATCCTTCTCTTCATCTGGTGCCTATCTGTATCCTTAGGGACGCTCGGTGCCCCTCCCCCATTTCTTGACTTATCCTTCTCTTCATCTGGTGCCTATCTGTATCCTTTGTAATAGCCTTTATAGTAAGCCAGTGAACATAAGTTAGTGTTTCTCCAACAAGCTAATCTAACTCAAGGAGGGGAACCCTGACTTAGGGCCAGTTAGTCAGAAGCACAAGTGAAACAACCTGGGGCTTGCGACCGGCTTCTAAAGTAGCAGGCAGGTGGTCTTGGGGACAGAGGCCTTCACCTGTGAGATGTGACACTGTCTCCAGGTGGTGTCAGAACTGAGTTGAATTACAGGACCCCTAGCATGTGACTGCTTTGTGGAAGAGAACACTCTGTCCCCACACACATTTGGTATTGGAATTCTTCTGTGTTGGCTGTTGAGCGAGAGCAGAGGAGAAACTGAGTTTGATTTTGTCCGGTATCTTCAGAGGGGCAAAAGTGGAAGCTGGGACAATTAAGATTTTGCGTTAATTACAGTCAAAATGGGTAGCATTGGTGGTGGAGAGAAATGGATAGAGAAAAGATGTATTTTGGAAGCATAATTGTTTGTAGTTGGCACATGGATTGGATGTGGGAAGAAGGAGATAAGAGATCTGAGGTTGTGTCCCAAGTTTCTGGCACAAGTATGCATGTGGGGCTCTGAACAGATGGGAGTAAAAGGTTTTAGGCTGCCCACTCCTTATCATCTTTCGGGAAAGGTCAAGGAGGATTGCTCTGAATCCAGCCCTGCAGAAGCAGCAGTGGGATTCAGCTGTTCTCTGGCTCTGCCCAGTTCGAGCTCATACGCCAAAGTATCACTCAAGAAGGGACAACTTCTCCCATTAATGGCCCCTTTCCTTGTCCCTTTCTGCAGAGGACAAGGCCCTGTGGAACCTCTCTAACTCCAGCCGGCCACTAGGGGGAGCGTGGCCTGCATTCTGTGTCTGGTTTTTAAAGTTTGGATTTACTTTAGTGACTGCCTTTGTTTCAGCTTTAGGACTCAGCCCTGACGCCTGGCCCCTCAAGCTGCTCAAAACCGTGCCTGACATATGTTGGGTGCTCAGTAAATGTTAGCTGTTGTTACTGTTATGCAGTGACTATCGTGTGATCATAGAAATGGGTGGGATTAGCTCTTTCTCAGTATGGAGACTGGGCAAATGGAATGTGCATTTTGCAGATCCGGAGAAAAGCAGAGGGGGGCCAGTTGGGTGTGGGAAGAGAGAGAAGTTTGGGGATTTCATGATGGCACACATGCCTTTCCATCTCGTTTTCCTTTGTCGACTTGAGGCAATAGGGCCTGCGAGGGACTCCTGAGCTAGGACTTGGGTGAGGCTGGGTGTTTACAATGGGTGAGGGGATACACCCCCTCTGAAACTCTGATCACCTCACTGAAGCGATAGTTCTCACCCTTAGAATCTGTGCCATGCTGCCATTTCCTGTTGGATTTTGAAATGCTTCTCCTACCTTAGCTTCTGGTGCGTATTTATGTTTTAAATCAATCAAAATCTTGTTTTGAGTATTTTGCAATATACTGCAGTTTAATAAGAAGAAACACTCAAAAATTCTGCAAGGGATTGTTGCACTAAAGATGCCACCAGGGCCTCTTCTAGCACTGCTTTTGGGAGCAGCATTGGAAAATGCCCTCTTGAACCCCTGAGCTTTTTGTTAGCTTTTGATGGGGGAAGCTGCAGAGACGAGTGAAGTTCATGTCTCAGTGCCTGCCTGGACTTAAGTAGAATGCTTTCATGAACAGCATGTCTTACTATGCTCATTTCTGACATGCAAGTTGAGAGGATCCACAGGTGGAAACTGGGGAGTCCGGTGACTGGCCTGGTGCCGGGTGGCAGTAGGGCTCTGCTGAGGTCTTCTGACCACTTCGGCTCCTACTGTGCTTGCAACCACTCTGCTTACTGTATGCCAGAGTTGAAAGTCTTGGCTACAGTTTCTAGATGTGTCATTTCCTGGTTCTGTGACCTGGGGCAAGTTATTTTACCTTTGTTTTAGATTTTTAAAGATTTATTTATTTATTTGAAAGGCAGCGATACAGAGAAAAGGGAAGAGACAGAGAGATAGATCTTCCATCTGCTAGTTTACTCCCCAAATGGCTGTAACAGCTGGAATTGGACCAGGCCTAAGCCAGGAGCCAAGAGCTTCAACCGGCTCTCCAATGTGGGTGCAGGGGCCCAAGCACTTTGGTCATCTTCTTCTGCTTTCCCAGGTACATTAGTAGGGAGCTGGATTGGAAGTGGAGCAGCCTGGGCTTGAACTGATGCCTTTAAGGGATGCCCCCACCACAGGCAAATGGCTTTACCTGCTGTGCCACATTGCCTGTTTCTGTTTTAGATCCTTTTTTTTTTTTTTTTAAAAAAAAGTCTGTTACAATTAGTATAATGCCAGTCTTAACTTTTAAGCCTGTCATGTTGAACAAATGAACCAAGATTTGCAAGAGACTTTTGGAAAAGTGTAAGGGCACATATAGCTATAGGGTAGGGCCTTTCCCCTCCAATCTGTGTGTCAGAATGCTCCCCCATCGCACAGATGCTATAATATTATAATAGCCTAAAGAGTCTAAGAGGGTGACAGGCATATCTCACCAGACTCTGCACCTATTCCAGGGAGCCTAGTGTTAGGCCTTTCTGGTGACAAGTTATCAGAAAAAGTGGCTAGCTTTTGAGATCAGATGGCAGCATATTTCAGTGGAAAGTCCCTGGACGAGGGGGCGCTTGCGTGGTCTCTACCCTTAGTTCTTTGCCCAACTAGCTGTGTAACTGTGGGTGAAACATCTCATGTCTCTGAGTGTCAGATTTTCCGACTATAAAATGGTCATAAAATATTGGTCCAGTGTATTTCAAAAAGTTATGAGAATCAAATAAAATAATACATGTAAAAGAATGTTACAAAGCAGGAATAAATGTGTGTGTGTGTGTGTGTGGTGGGGGATACTAAATAGAGCCCTCCCCTCCCCTTTCAGACAGTAATCACAGCTCACATAAAGCCTGGCCTTTGGCGGACAGGCAAGCCCCCACATCGTGTTTGTTGCTAGAGCCATGACTCTGGACTTGCCCAGGACTCTTACTGGGCCTGACCTAGTGTCTTTCCTCTCCATTGCAGGAAGATGAGAGGCTGCTTAGGCGCCAGGACTAGTACCATGTGTCCCGGTACTGGTTAAAGCAATCAGCACAACCTGGACAGACAAGGTAAGCCGAGAGGCCAGTCCAGGCGAGCTCTGGGGATGTGAGTGCACTTCCGCCCGACTGCCTCTGGGAAAATCCCAATGCACAAACAAGTCAAGGCGGTGCATCGGGGTCCCTCCTCCCCAAGGGTTGGCTTTCCCCCCAAAGCGCTCCAGCTAGCTCCCGCCCCCCAGTCGGATTCTTCCAAGTTATTAAAAAAAAAAAAAATGAGGCAAGTCCATTCACTGTCTTCTCCCCTCTCCCCTCTGAGCTGTTGGAGCAAGTTCCCAGGAGCAGCCCAGAGCCCCCGTGTGACTGGAAGGGAGGTAGGAGGAGCGGAATGCGTGCAAAACCGAGCTGATCAAAAGCCAGTGCTGTTCCATGGAGGCCTCCTAGCAGTGAGAGACAGAGACACAGAGGGAGGAGAGGAAGGGAGAGACAGGGAGGGGGAGGGGCGGGGGAGGGGTCGGCGGGCGGGCGGGCGGGCGAGCGCCTAGAATGTGCGCGCGCTTGCTGGCGCTAGAGAGCCGGAGCGTGCGCGCCGAGGGGACAGGGTCTCCATGACAACTGGCCGGGCCGGCCAGCCGCGCTCTGCTCACTTGGCTGGAAGGAGCGCCACGAAAGGTCAGAGGAAGGAGCTGTGGGAAGCTCGCAGCAGGTATCGGAGCTTCTGCCAGTGGATTTGGGGGCCCCGGGCTCCCTCCGCGACTGAGGTGTGAGCCAGACTCTGCCGAGAATGGAGTGGGCAGGAAAGCACCGGGACTTTCAGGTAAGGGCGGCCGGGGGGCTGGAGTGTTCCCCTCCTCTCCTGGCCCTCGTCTCCGGCTGTTTTCTGGGAGCAGGCGAGTGTGCTCTGCGCTCCTGGTTCGGGGCTCAGGAATGATGTCATGCTCAACAGTTGGCTTCTATTAGCTTAAGGAGGAGGGAAGCAGCCAGTTTTCTTGACTTTGCAAATCGAGCTGATCTCCCTGTTGCTGACTCCAAGGTGTTTAGACTTCACTTGGAGAAACCTCGTTTTACTTTTGTTTAGTACAAAGGCACAGCATAGTTGGACAGGCAGAGTCTCTGCGGTAGGAAAGAGCGAGTTACCAGCACTACACGGAAACTCCACTGTCTGTTGAGCCGCTTGGTTCCTTCTAGCGAACACTGTGTGCTTTGTCACTTAGTGCTGCTCTGACATGTAGTAGTAATAATAATAATAATAGTAATAGGTAAGCTCGGTGAGGAGCCTGTGGTGAGTCGCAAGGCCCTCTGGAGTAGTCACTGGGACGGAGGGACTGTCACAGGGGTTTCTGAGCTCGCCCTCTCCACCGGCAGCTTGGTAAAAGCCCGCTGGCCTCCCTCATTCACAAGGTCGGGCCCAGGCCCCTTGGGGTGGGGGAAGGGCTCCTCTGGAGTAGAGGTGCCTGCAAAGAGGTGTCTCCGGATGTCACCGGTGAGCGCGCGGTGGCAGCTCCTCAGAGCTGGGAAACGTGAGGCAGGCACCACGGTTGTGCCGCGTGGATTTCTTCAACCCGGTTAATGTTTTAACCTCACTTCAGGGCGCAGGCTGTCTGTGCTGTGCACGCCTCCGCTTTACTTGCCCCAAGTCTTGGTAAAATTTGTTCTGCGCTAGAGGAGTGGTGTGTGGTGAGCTCAGAGTGGCCTCGGAAAAGAGACCTTCCCAGAAAGGCAGTTTTGTAGGTGATGGGCTAGGTAGGGCGAGGAGGTGGAATGCTGGGGAGACCCGTTGTCAGATGTGCCTCCTGCTTCAGCCATGTTGTATCATAAATTTGCTCTTGGGCCTGAGGGAACTTTGTGGATGCCTTTGGTTTCTCCTTGGGATGAGGGAACAGCTGCTGTCCTGGCTCTTTGGTTTTCCTTCCTGAACTTTCTGAACAGAATGTCTTTTGTGTTCAGGCAGACAATGAGGGGCCTTCTGATTAATTTCGGGTCAGCTTGCCAATGCAAGCTTCAGGCCATGTCCCCAGTTCTGACTCCCTGAATGTGTATGTGTTTGCAGCAGTGTTGTGGCTTGAGGGTCCCCAGGGCTGCAAGTCAGTTGCTGTGGACCCAGCTGGGTCACTTCTGAAGTCATTCCTCCTTTTACTGCTCTGCGGGGTCCTCTGCTTGGTTGAAACCCAGCCCTGTTAGTTGGTATAAAAGGTGGGGGGTGCGAGGAGGAGGTCCCTCTCATCCAGTGGGCCCTGCTGTAGGCCGTGTTAAGTCTGGAATCTCACGCGGTCTGGGGTTGAATCTCCTCCCGTTTTATCTTCTCAGTATGAAGAGGACTAGCGGAAAGTTTCAGGGCACCAGTGCTTTGTCTTTTTGTGGTGCAAAAAGAAGAATAGATTTGGGGTTAAAAGACTTTGAGTCCGTGGCCAGGTTCTGCTACTTGCCAGTGAGATGGCTATGGGTAAGTCCCTTAACTAACGTGAGCTTCACATTATTATTTTTTTTAATTTATTTATTTGCAAGGCAGAGTTACAGAGAGAGAGATAGAAAGAGGTATCTTCCATCTGCTGATTGACTCCCCAAATGGCTGCAATGGCCAGTGCTGGGCCAGACTGAAGCCAGGAACTTCTTCCTGGTCTCCAGCGTAGGTGCAGGAGCCCAAGCGCTTGGGTCATCCTCCACTGCCTTCCCAGGTGCATTAGCAGGGAGCTGGATCGGAAGTGGAACAGCCAGGACTCAAACCAGCATCCATATGGGATGCTTCTGTCGCGGGTGGCAGCTTTACTTGTTGTGCCACAAATCGGCCCCAAGCTTCATGTTATTAAGCTTTGAGATGGAGATGATATAACTGCTTCACAGGACTATTGGGAGAAGCAAATGAGATCATTTCCATCAGAGTTCGGAACAAGTCAAGTCTTAGATGACGTAAGATGTTATAGAGCTTGCGGGATGACCTGACTTTCTCCTGGAAAGTCATTTTGTCTCTAATCCCCCCGCTGCACACACATTGTACTTTCTTTTTTTCTGAATTTCTAAGTAAAAATGAGAAAAACCTTAAGAGACTTATTCAAGATGGTTAAGGGAACAAATTGTGCATACTTGGGGTTGGGAAGTTTAATATAAGTGGTTTTTTTTTTAGATGTTTGTTTATTTATTTGAAAGGCAGATTTACAGAGAGACAGAGGCAAAGAGAGAGAGAAAGGTCTTCCATCTGCTGGTTCACTACCTAGATGGCCGAAACAGCTGAAACCAGGAACTGCGAGCTTCTTCCTGGTCTCCCACGTGGGTGCCGGGGCCCAAGGATTTGGTCCATCTTCTAATGCTTCCTAGGCTGTAGCAGAAAGCTGGATTGGAAGTGGAGCAGCTGAGACTTGAACCGGCGCCCACATGGGATGCCGGCATTGCAGGCGGCAGCTTTACCTGCTGCGCCACATCGCCGGCCCCTGTGAGTGATGTTTACTGTGGACTTGGAGCCTCATGAATGGATCCTTCAGAGATGATGCTTTCCTTGGGTCCTTGTTTCCTCGTTTTGGTGTAGAGGAGAGGGATTCCAAGGGAGCCTTTGCTGGTCCAGTGTCCCACAGCGACCTGCAGTTATGGTGTCACAGATTAAAGTAGCTGGGAGAGAAGCTGCTGGGTGCCAGGCCTGCTTCTCTGGTCCTGCTAGGTTCTACTGGGGAAGCTTTGGCACGACAAGGGGCCCTTTCTCCTGGGGCCTGGGTCTGAAAGGCAGGGTTCTAACCAGTAGCAAGTATTTTTCTCCGAAAGACTCCTTAGGGGATAGGCAGCTCGCTCTCTGTGGAACATGTAAGGCTACGGCTTACAGGGAAACAAAAAAGAAAGAAACAAGGAAGTGGGAATTCCAAGGGCAGATACTTGATATGTTGTGGGACTGTGCCAAGGAATGGAATAGCAGGGAGGAGAGACTCCAGGCAAGGGCGTCCCAGATCTGCCCTCAGCAGATCTGTAGGGCATGTGGCATAAGCCCCTCCCCCCAGCCTCACCCTTCACTGTGGCACAGGGGAAAACCTGCCCTCGTAGTGTCTGGGAAAAGCCCCTAGCAGCATCAGAATAGGCAGATTTTTTTATTTTTAAACAACAGAGCTCCTTCCAGGTGAGTCACATCACAGCAGCCTCTGAGGCCTGCAGGAGAAGTTGTCCACAGCTTAGATTGCACTGCAGCTGTTCCCCACTCCCCAGAAGTGTAGCTTTAGCTTCCCAGAGCTGAGTCACAAATTGGATCCCTCTGTGTTCCTTAAGGATTAAAAAGTAACATTCTTGTCCTCACTCCCTCTCTCTCCCCCTTCTTCTACTCTCCTTCCTGCACACTCTCCCCATGGGCTCCCTCTCTAAAATTAGAATAATCAGTCACCCAAGAAGTTGAAACTTTGAAATACCTCAGAGAACAGGCGAAGGGCACCCTGGTTTCTGCTGGCTGGGCCCCTGTCCCGGGAGTGAGGGCCGGGTGTAGTTTTAGAGGGGTCACTCCAGACTCGGAGTGTCATGGCCAGACTGCTGACCTGGAGCTGAGAGAAGCTGTCCCCCACTCTCTACCTCATCTGGTTGTGAGCACTACTTTGGGGAGGTTCCTGAGGGAGGGAGAAGGGGCTGCGGCCCTGTGTGTGGGGGTGAGACTGAAGAGTGGCTCTTCCTGTTGCTTCTCTGAGCTGTTAGCTGTCATTGCCCTGACGACTGCTGATTTCCACTGTCCGGCCCAAGAGCATTTCCTGAGGGGGCTGAGCTGGAGGAGGCCAGGCAGCAGCCCCTCAGAGGCCTGGCTTAGCGTCCCTTGGGAGGCGGGTGCCTGAGGCGGGCTGGGGAGAGGAAAAGGGGGCAATCTGCTAGCAGATAATGGAGGTTTCTGAGTTAGAGGAACCATGGAGAGTGGAGAAGGGGCCAGGAGGACGAGAGAGAGAGAGAGAGAGAGAGAGAGAGAGAGAGAGAGAGAGAGAGAGAGAGAGAGAGAGACCATGTGGCACTGCCTGCTGAGTTCTCTTTAAAACCTGTGGGAGAACGTCCTGAGTGTGTGCTGCCTTCTCCTGGCAGGGAGGGAGACTGTGTCTCTGTGATCAAGGGCAGGCCGTCAGAAGGTGTGTGGGGTATGTTGGGTGCATTTGTACACACTGTACACATTATTACACTGATAGGAAAACCCTGGGGTCTCTAGTTCTGGATGGGGCCCTAAAAACTCCTGTGGATCTGTGTGTGTGTGTGTGTATTAGGGGAGGGGAGGGTGTTAGATGAGTCTAGACTACCTTGCTGAATAATTTGTCCAAAGATCCCTTTTCTTGCTTTTTTGGCTATGATATAATGAATATACTGTCACTAGGGGACTGTTGAAGCTTTCACAATACTGTTCTCATCTAAAAACTGCCTAATGATTAGATTTCACTGTCCCTGTGAGAGAGTGAATTATGTGCAATTACAGTGTAAGTCCTTCTCAACCAAAGCAGACCTGTTCCTGAGAGTTTGTTATGAAATCACCCTGTTTCTCAAAAATCCAGATTATTCTTCTGGGTGACCGGTTGTTGCTTACAGGGTTTATGTGTGAACTGGAGATTGACGAATAGGAAGCAGCCTTTTTTGATCAGCAGACTGCTTGATCCTGGGAAGAGAGAGATATACTGAGGGAGACAAGATCTGGGACAGGAGGAAGACTGCTAGAAGGAGACAAGACTGAGGCCCTGAGCACCGGGACTGGGGAGAAGGTGGTGCTCAGGGGAAGCAGGTGGTGGTAGATGAAGTGACTCACTTAGGAGGCCTTCACTGTGTGGCAGAAGGCTGGTTTGCCTCCAGGGCACCCAAAGCATCAAGGACCTATTGTGCTGGTCCTAAAAAACACTGGGGGTGTGGGGGTGGGGTGGGGCTGTCATTGGAGTTGACCTCCCTCCCCCCCCACATACCACCCTGTTCGTTTACTCTTGGGCTTAGAAGCACCTCTGATCCAAATGTATATTCTGTTGGTCTGTTCACCCATTTAGTCAATGAATACAGAGGGGTTGGGCCAAGAGTTAGGGAGGATCCAAAAAAATATAAAGAATGGGACTTACTCCCAAATCTGATGTATTGGATGTTGTATTGCAGTTATGGTAGGTTGGTGACCACCTCATGCTCTTAGTCTCTGACTGGGAGTACTGTTTGATGGAGGAGAGCCAACTCAAGGACTGGAAATATGAGAGGATAAAGGTTCTAGGCCTGTGTTGGGTGTGTCAAGGGGGGGCGGATAGGAAAAGGGAAATGGGAAAATTGGAACAAAAGCACTATAAAGTTAGCTGGTTTTCAGAATTCTTTAGCTTTGTTCAAGGAACCAGGTTTTGATTCTTGGCACTCAGGGTGGTTGATGGAATTCTAACACTTAAGTTTTATGGATTTTTTTTTAAGGATTTATTTATTTACTTAAGAGGCAGAGTTACAGACAGAGAGAGGGAGAGGCAGAGAAATCTTCCATCCACTGGTTCACTCCCCAAATGGCCACAACCACTGGAATTGGGCTGATCCAAAGCCAGGAACCAGGAGCTTCTTCTGGTCTCCCACGTGGGTGCAGGGGTCCAAGCACTTAGGTCACCTTCTGCTGCTTTCCCAGGCCATCAGCAGGGAGCTGGATTGGTAGTGGAGCAGCTGGGACTCGAACTTGCTCCCATATGGAATGCCAGTGCCGCAGGTGAATGCCTGACCTAATATGCCACAGCGCCGGCCCCTGGATTGTTTTTTAAAATGAACTAGCTTATAGTGTGTTTGTTCAACTGTCAGTGACTATTATGAGTACCTTACATTGCAGAGCGACGATGAAGAGTTGGAGCTCAGAGATCTTATAGCCTAGGTTTGTGATAGGGGACAATTATTTAATCTCTCTGTGCTTTAGTTTTCTCTCAGGCATCTGTAAGATGGATATAATACAAGTAGTACTTAGCTTGTTAGAGTTGTAGTATTAAATGAAATAGTCCATGTAACTGACCCAGTGCCTGGCACATAGTAAATGCTCAGTGCTTTCTGTTGTCATATCAACTTGTAGAGAAGAGGCCTGGTTTCTCAGGTTGGGATCACTACACTAGTAACAAACTAAGTTATTTTTTTTTTTTTTAAGCTTTATTTATTTACTTGAAAGACAGAGTTACAAAGAGAGAGAGGAAGAGACAGGGAGGGAGAGACAAATGGCCACAACGGCCAGAGTTAGGCCAATCTGGAGCCAAGAGCCAGGAGCTTCTTCCAAGTCTCTTCCGCTGTTTTCCCAGACGCATTAGCAGGGAGCTGGATCGGAAGTGGCTGGATCAGAAGTGGAGCAGCAGGGACTTGAACTAGCACCCACATGGGATGCCGGCACTGCAGGCAGCGGTTTTACCTGCTATGCTACAGCGCCTGGCTCTCAAATTCTTCTTTTATTAGTAGCTTATACTTTGTATTTTGTCCATCTTTCTCAGATCATCCTTCTCAACTCAGCTTCACAGGTTCAGCTTTCCTCTCCCGTAGGATGCTTACCCTCCACAGGCAGGGGAGACCCTTCCAGAACTGCTTTTTGCCTGCTCTTTTCCTGATGGCCAGCCCAAGTAGGGTCCCTGAGGTCCTCCTTAACCACGCAAGGGCCAGGCACCCCTCTCTGATCTGGACAGAGGCTTTGCTGCCTCCCCTCCCCCGCAAGTCCATTTCCATGACTATTATCCATATATCCTTCAAGGCTCAGGCTAGAGCCCAGGCTTTGCAGCCAGCTTCAGGGCACCTTGTCTGGCTCTTCCTCTTACTGTATAGGTGGATCTCTGGATCTTCCTCATCTGTAAAATGGGTGTGATAACATTACCTATCTCAAAGAGTTGTTGTAAGAGTTAAATGGATCTAATTATATAAAGTACTCAGCTTAGTTTTAGGCACAGATGTGCTGTCAGAAGGTGTTAGCTGGCCAGTGCCGTGGCTCACTAGGCTAATCCTCCGCCTGCGGCACCTGCACCCCAGGTTCTAGTCCCGGTTGGGGCGCTGGATTCTGTCCCGGTTGCTCCTCTTCCAGTCCAGCTCTCTGCTGTGGCCCGGGAAGGCAGAGGAGGATGGCCCAAGTGCTTGGGCCCTGCACCCGCATGGGAGACCAGGAAGGAGCACCTAGCTCCTGGCTTCGGATCAGTGCAATGCGCCTGCTGTAGCGGCCATTTTTTGGGGTGAACCAACGGAAAGGAAGACCTTTCTCTCTGTCTCTCTCTCTCTCACTGTCTGACTCTGCCTGTCCAAAAAAAAAAAAAAAAAAAAAGAGAAGGTGTTAGCTGTGCTGTGTTAAGGATCTCTCTCCTGAACGCAGAAGTGGAATGCCCAGGCCAGCTAGTTAGTCAACAGATCTGAATTTTTATTCTGGCTCTGTCTCTCACTTACTGGGTGACCTTGGGAAGGTAATTTGGCTACTATAGGCTTTAGTTTCCTTATCAAGAAAGTAGAAGGTATGAATTGAATATTGTCATTGACTTGACTTTTCAGCTGCTTATCTTGACTTTCCAACCAGCCTCCTTGAAGTTTGGAAATTAAGTGCAATATCATATGCTTCTTATTTCCTAAACAACCAATGTGTGTAATTTGTACTTAAAAGTAGTTGGTAATTTTTTGTAAACTCTACCAGTTGGGTTCTAGAAAGCATTTCAACTTGGTTCATAGGACTTAGAGATTGGTTATAACTGCAAGGAGGTCCTAGCCCTTAGTAAGCCAAAAAGTCTACCAGATCAGTAAGGTAGAAGGTGAATTTCACTTGATGTGTGTGGAAAACTTGGGCAACAGATGGTTGGGGTACTTACTGTTTGTCTCAGAGACTTAGAACAGCTCTGTGAACAAATATTGCCATCTCTGCTTCCTTCTCTCTGGGGAAGATGGCAGTGTTTTCACTTTATTTTAAAAACTTCTTATTTGAGAGGGAGGGAGAAAGGGAGGGAGGGAGTGGGGATAGAGAGAGAGAGAGAGAGAGAATCTTCTACCTGCTGGTTTGCTCCCCAGATGCCTGGAATGCCCAGTGCTGCACTGAAGTCAGGAGCCAGAAACTCAATCCATATCTCCCATGTGGGTGGCAGGGACCCAAATACTTGAACCATGTCCTGCTGCCTCCCAGGATGTGCCTTAGCAGGAGTGAGCTAGGACTTGAGCCCTGGCATTCTGATATGGGACACAGATGTCTTTTTCTTTTTTTTTTAATGATTTTTTTTTATTTAATTATTTGAAAGTTAGAGTTAACACAGAGAGAGAAGGAGAGAGAGGTCTTCCATCTGCTGATTCACCCCCCAATTGGCTGCAACAGCCAGAGCTGCGCAGATCCAAAGCCAGGAGCTAGGAGCCTCTTCTGGGTCTCCCACGTGGACACAGGGGCCCAAGGACTTGGGCCATTCTCTACAGCTTTCCCAGGCCATAGCAGAGAGCTGGATCAAAAGTGGAGCAGCCGGGTCTTGAACGGGCGCCTCTATGGGATGCCAGTACTGCAGGCAGTGGCTTTACCCACCACGCCACAGCAATGCAGATGTCTTAACTGTCATCTACCCTCTAGGCCAGATGCCTACCTCAGCAGAATTTTCTGAGTGTCTCTCCTTTAGAGTTTAGAGTGAGGCAGTTGGGGCCCAGAAACACATCTGTTTGTCAGGGCAAGAGCCATCCAACAAGAGAATAATGTTTAGAACCTGGGCTCCTGGGGCCGGGCACTGTGGTGTAGCGGGTAAAGACGCTGCCTATACCGGTATCCCATATGGGTGCTAGTTCAAGTCACAGCTGCTCCACTTCTGATCCAGTTCTCTGCTATGGCCTAGGAAAGCAGTAGAAGATGGCTCAAGTCCTTAAGCCCCTGAACCGGTGTGGGAGACTTGGAGGAAGCTTCTGGCTCCTGGCTTCCAATTGGCGCAGCTCTGGCCATTGCAGCCATTTGGAGAGTGAACCAGTGGATGGAAGACCTCTCTTACACTCTCTACCTCTGCCTCTCTGTAACTCTGCCTTTCAAATAAATAAATCTTTAAAAGAAAGAACCTGGGCTCTGGAATGAGACTGTTGAGGTTCAAATTCTGCTTCAACCACTTACTTGTTCTATGACCTTGGACATGCTACTGAGCTTGTCTCACTTCCTCTTCTGTAAAATTGAGGCATTTGTAATGAAGCACAAATGAAAAGTGTTTAGAATAGTGCTCTCTACCTTGTTGCTGAATAACATGTTAGCAATTAGTTGTATTTATGATTCCCTCGTAAACCAAGCAGTATCTGTTTCTTGTAGCTAGTCTGATGGGTTTGTTTTGCTGAGAAATATGAAGCAGTGTCTCCTTTCTGTACATCTTGGGTAGGTATCTAGCATCAGCAGAGCAGGAATAAGTGTCCCTGATTGTAGATCAGAGCTTTTGTGGCTTGCTTTTGTAAAGAAATAGATAACTAGAGGGGGAATCTGGTCTAACCAAAGGAATATCTAGGCTGAAAGGCCGCTGTCTGATAAACAGTGAATGACCCTGAGGTAGAACCCAGTGTAAAAAGAGCAGGCTGAGAAGTGGAGGATTGATGAGAGGCTGACGGAGAGTGGAAGCTCAGAGACAGAAAGAGGTAGGTGTTGAAGAGTGGCAAATGTCTCTAGGCACGTGAGGCGAAGACAGTAAGCTGCTCATCAGAACAACTTGCTAGCACTTTGTCTTGCCAAGGAGACATATGGATCCCAGCCCCAGGTCGGCCTTTCCTCCCAGGGGAGTGGTGGGTCAGGTTGAGGAGGTTCTAATCTGTGTCTAAAGAGAATGAGAGTTCCTTATCTCCAAATGTAATTATAAGGAAGTTTCCTTTTTCAACTTCAAGAAACAGGAGCCTTGGCTGCCAAATTGAGCGGTGTGTTTTAAGTCCCTCAAATCTCCTTTGAGTGCTACCAAAGCTCTCAGCTTTGTTGTTATCTCTTGTTGAAATGTAGTCTGGAAAGGTCAGACCAACAGTGCCAATTTATGGGCTTGCTGAACCCAGGCAGGCCTAATGGCAGGATGGGGAGTTCTAGGATCAGGTGCTTCACAAATTTTCTCTTTGATTGAGGCTTTTTATAATTTAAGGTTCTTTTTCCTTTAATAGACCACACTGTGCAGGTTAGTATCAGACATTTTGTTTCTTCTGCAGTGTTACTTCTTCCTGTAGGTTTCCTGTAGGGCTGAGATTCTACAGTAACTCCCTGTATAATCAGGAGAAGCTTCCTAAAACTGTACCCCAGCCTTTTTGTTGGAGGTAACATTTCCTTAGCACAAAATTATGCCAGAATCTTCCTTCTATGTAATTTGCTAGCAATTTGTGCCCTACCTTGTGTTCTGATGGAGTAAAGATGGTTAAGACATGATGTGTAGAAACCACTGGTGGGATTTTGTATTTATTTTCAAAGACTGGAGGACAAGAAGATCAGATGTGGTGTATATACTTTGTCATTTGGCAAAAAGGAATACAAATAAGGGAAGGAAATTCAAGAACCTGAGTGACCTTGCAAACTATAAAGAAGTAGGGTACATGAGTGTGATAGGAAAACACCTAGGACTGCTGAGTAATGGCAGTGACCTTGGTTGGCAGTCTGACTTAACTGACTCAGCGGCTCTGTTCAGAGAACGTCTAGAGAGGACTGAAGTTCCCTCTTGTCTTTGCCTTCCTTTAACCTCCTGATTCCTCACTGCTTAGAGTTTCAGACACAAATGGAATGGGCAGCACCATCCTCACTGGTGCTCCGAGTCGCGTTGCAGCTCATCCGTGCTGGGAGAGCCAGCTGGAGGTAAGAAGGACTGGGGGTTTTGTTAACTCAGTATAAGTGCCCAAGGGAAGTAGCAGCAATCAAGTTAAAAAGAAAACAAGTGGAAATTTGAATTTTATTTGAATATCATAAATGGAGATAGAAAAAAGTACATATTTTTCATTTCAGAAACCCAGTTGGGTTTCAAAAGCAGTGCTATACAGACTTCCTCTCACTTAGAAAACACCCAAAGTCACGTGTCTGCCTGGCTTTGCTGGGAGGCTGTTGAAAGCAAAGCAGAGAACCATGGGGGCTGCAGTGTCTGTGATGGCTTCCTGGGCCCCTGCTTGCAGTTAATGCTTCATCGGTGAGGGAGCTGGGATGACTCTTTACTCTTTGTTGGTGTCTCCCAAGAGTTCTTCCTCAGCCTTTCCTGTTTAATTTATAATCTTTCCCTGGAATCTCATCTTCTATTGTCACCAGTTAGTTGGAGAAGGAAGGGGGGGGGGGTGTCTTTTTGTTTCAGAAACTGTTCGGAAACAGTTTGGATTTATTTACTTGTTCTGTAAATATTTATTGAGCATTCATTCTGTTTCCAGCTGCTGTTCTGTATCCTAGGGATGTAGAAATAACCAAGGCAGCATTAACCAAGATAACCAAGATGGAGTTGATAGTGAGAAAGCAGGATAGTAAACAAGTAAACTTATCAATAAATGGCTTAAAGTTAGTGTTAGGAGCTATGAAGGAAGTAATGGTGACGTAAAAAAGAGAGTAACGGGCTGAGGAACTAGAGGAGGCCTATATGAGAATGTGACGTTTAAGCTCTGAATTCAATAAGCCAGGAATGTGCAGATTTGGGGAAAAGAACATTTCTAGGAAAGGGAACAGCAGAGGCAAAGCCCTGAGGTGGAAAAAGCTTGAAGTCACTGTTGATAGACTACGGGAAGAAGAAAATATAGAGGTAGAAGGTGTTGCTAGAGGCTGCTTAAGCTAGAGCCCTTAGGCTGTTTTCAGGGGTTTGGTGAATGGACATTAGAGGTACAAAGGCTGTGCTCAAACTGAGATAAGGAAATTTGAGAGTAATGGCCAGCTAAGAGGACTTGAATGTGCTTGTCTGAGAAGAAACAAAAAAGAGAGTATGGGGGGAGGGTGGGCATTTAGCTTAGTGGTTAAGTCTTTTTTTATTTTTTAATTTTTATTTATTTGTTTTTTTGACAGGCAGAGTGGACAGTGAAAGATAGAGACAGAGAAAGGTCTTCCTATTGCCGTTGGTTCACCCTCCAATGGCCGCTGTGGCTGGTGTGCTGCGGCCGGCGCACCGCGCTGATCTGAAGGCAGGAGCCAGGTGCTTCTCCTGGTCTCCCATGGGGTGCAGGGCCCAAGCACTTGGGCCATCCTCCTCTGCACTCCCGGGCCACAGCAGAGAGCTGAACTGGAAGAGGGGCAACTGAAACAGAATCCGGCTCCCCGACCGGTAGAACCCGGTGTGCCAGCACCGCAGGCAGAGGATTAACCTATTGAGCCGCGGTGCCGGCCACTTCGTGGTTAAGTCTTACAACACCCATATTCTACACTGGAGTACTTGGTTTGATAGCCAGCTCTAGCTCCTCACTCCAGCCCTGTGCTGATGCAGACCCTGGGAGGCAGCAGTAATGGCTGCCATGACTGGATTCTTGGAACCCATGGCTAAGACCTGGATTGAGTTCCTGGCCTAGCCCCAACTGCTGCACGCATCTGGGGAGTGAAGCAGTTGATGGGAGCTAATGGTTTCTCTCTTTGCCTGTCAAATAAATGTTTTAAAAAATAAAAAATAAAGAACACGGGAAAACAGAAATAGATCTGGAGTAGGGATTGGCATGCGACTACTCAGCTAAATAAACTTGAGAGAATAAATCCTGCATAATTCCTGGGCTCAAGCCATAGTTTTCTGGTTTATGGTATATCATTAGTAGAGTGTTAATTCTATATTAGGCATATTATATCATTTTAGTAAATCTTTCCAATAATCTATGAGTAAATTAAAAAAAATTTATGAGGCTGGTGCTGTGTCACAGTAAGCTAAATCTCCACCCACAGTGCTAGCATCCCATATGGGCGCCAGTTCTAGTCTCAGCTGCTCCACTTCTGATCCAACTCTCTGCTATGGCCTGGGAAAGCAGTAGAATAGGGCCCCTGCACCCGCGTGGAAGATCCGGAAGTACCTCCTGGCTCCTGGCTTTGGATCAGCACAACTCTGGCCATTGTGGCTATTTGGGGAGTGAACCAGCAGATGAAAGACTTCCCTCTCTCTCTCTGCCTCTGTAACTCTGCCTTTCCAATAAATAAATAATAAATAAATCTTAAAAAAAATTAATTTATTGGAAAGGCAGAGAGACAGACAGACCAACATCTCCCACCTACTGGTTCAACTCCAAAAATGCCCACAAAAGCCAGGAACTGGGTCAGGTGAAGCCAGGAGCCAGGAACTCAGTTTGGGTCTCCAGGGTGGGTGGCAGGAACCCAAGTACTCAGCTTTCATCTGCTGCCTCCCAGTATGCACGCTGGAAGCAGAGCTGGGACTCAAAGCCAGGCTTTCCAGTATGGGATGCAGGCATCTCAAGCAGTGTCCTTAACTGGCAAATGCCTGTCCTTACAAGTGAATTTTAAAAAAACATTTATTTATTTATTTGAAAGGCAGAATGACAGAGGAAGGGAGGGAGGGAAGGAAGAAGGGGAGGGGGAGATCGATCTTCCATCTGCTATTTGGCTCTCCAAATGGCCACAGCATCCAGGTCTGTGCCATGGCCAGGCCAGAGCCAGGAACTCCACCTTGGTCTTCCATGTGGGTGGCAGGGACTCAGTACTTGAGCCCTCAACTGCTGTTTCCCAGGGACATTACCAGGGAGCTGGATTGGAAGCTGAGTAGCCTGCACTCAAACCAGCCTTCCGATGTGGAATGCGTTGTCCCAAGGGGAGGTTTATTAACCTATGCTTCATCTGCCCATGTGTGAATTTTCTGATGTGCAGATATCTACAGGAACTTGGAGGAGCTAACTTGCTTAAAGTAGAAATCTGAGTCTGTATGATTCCAAAGCATATGCTCTGTCTGCACCCCAACCATGATTGATAAACCAAACACACAACTCCTAAACATTTCCTGAGGTTCCCTCTTCAAATTGTTATATTATTTACTGTCATGTCTTCCTTTCTATGCCTAGAAGTTAGAATAGATTTTTTGTTATTTGACAGGTAGAGTTATAGACAGTGAGAGAGAGAGAATGACAGAGAGAAAGGTCTTCCTTCCGTTGGTTCACTCCCCTAATGGCTGCTACAGCTGGCGCTGCACCAATTCCGAAGCCAGGAGCCGGGTACTTCCTCCCGGTCTCCCATGCGAGTGCAGGGAGCCAAGCACTTGGACCATCCTCCACTGCCCTCCAGGCCACAGCAGAGAGCTGGACTGGAAGAGGAGCAACCGGGACTAGAACCCGGGGCCCATATGGGATGCCGGCACTGCAGGCGGAGGATTAGTCAAGTAAGCCACTGCGCCGGCCTAGACTAGATTTTTAAATGTAGAGTTGAATAAATTGCTTTCAGCTTTCTCTGAAAGGAGTACCTGGTAGTGAGAGTGTCAATCCTTATCAAAAATTGGGGAAGGAGAGAGTATGAAAAGACTTGGAAACAGGTAACCTGAATTACCTGTTAACTGGCAACGTAACTGCTCTGCTAATTGCCTGCCCCAAACTAGCATTTTTAAATAAACCCTGACTTCCTAGTTTATAGATCTCATCTAGGAGCTCTAAGTTTGTTGGAAATTTTTTAGAAAAATTTATCAAGCCACAAATTTGATTTCTTGGAAATTGAACATTGATTAGTTTCTATTGGTAGATCTTTGTTTTTCTAAAAGGATGGGTCCTGTTTGGACTATATAAATCAAGGCCCAAGATTCTGTAATGAAAATGTGTAGGACGTTGATAAACTCTCATCCACGGGGTTCGTGAGCTCGGCGTTGGGCCTGGTCAGCCTGCTTAGATGGAATAGTTGGTGAAGGGCAGAGCAGGGTGAGGCTGAATTTCAGATTGAGTGTAGATTCCCTACACACAGAGGAATGTCTCTTGTAAGTAACTGGATTTGGCTTTCCTGTTTCCCCATCCCTGTCTGTTTCAGTAACTATTTTGAATCTGTAGAAATAGATACATTGTTAGGAACGAGTTCTTTAGAGGTTGTTTTTCAGATTTTCTTTAGCTTTGACTCATTGAGCAAAATATTAAATGGTCACATACCACGGGCAGGGGACACACACATGAGTTACGGGATGAGGCTGAAAAGATTGGCTACACTCAGGTCTTGAAGGGCTGGAATTGTGTGGCAGTTAGGGAATTGGTGTTCTTCGGAGAGCTGGAAAGGAACATGATTGATTGGGGCCAGTGTTGTGGCATAGTGGGTAAAGCCAACGTCTTCAACACTGGCATCCCATATGGGCACCGGTTTGAGTCCCGGCTGCTCCATTTCCTATCCCGCTCCCTGCTAATGTACCTGGGAAAGCAGTAGAGGATGGCCCAAGTGCTTGGGCCCCTGCACGCATGTGGGAGACCCAGAAGAAATTCCTGGCTCCTGGCTTCGGCCTGGTCCAGCCCTGGCTGTTTCAGCCATTTAGGGAGTGAATCAGCTGGTGGGAGACTTTTTTCTATCTCTTCCTTTCTCTGTGTAACTTTGATTCTCATATAAATTTTTCAAATAAATTTAAAATTTAATCCTATGAAACCATATGGAAGATAGAACTGGAGTAAGGAGGACTCTTAGCCTTATTATCTTACTTTTACTCCTGGGGATGATATTCCTGTCCTTGCCAATACATTGAGAGTGGAGATTAAGGAATGTCTGGGGGAAGTGGGGGTGGGCAGAGTGCAAAGCACTCTGGAGCCTTAGAGCAGTGGTTTTCAGACTTGGATGTGCGCCAGACTCACCTGGAGAGCTTGTTTCCAATTCAGCAGGTCTCAAGTAGGGCCCGAGAATCTGCATTTTAATGTTTTGAAAGTGCTGCTGCTGGTGGTGGTGGTTGAGAACTGCACGTGGAGAACCAGTGCTTTAGGAAGCTTGGCTGAGATGCCAGCAAGAGTGTGTGCAAGGGCCAGATGTTAACTGGCTTGCTTTCTTTTCCTAAGGGCCAGATGTTAACTGGCTTGCTTTCTTTTCCTGACTTCGAATCTCATGTCTCCAGGTGTATGTTTCATATATTCTTGGGGGCTTGCCTCTTGACCTCAAGGAAGCCTGGTAAAGATGTGCCCTCCCTCACGCTGACTTCCCAAGACATCCGAATCAGTTCCCAGTGAGATTTCCAGGCCTGGGTTTCTCTCTAAGCAGCTGTTGGTCTGATTTTTGGAAATAGCCAGGGCCCCTGATTCAATTAGCATAGGGACATTTATTCCAGGAAAAGCTCCCCTCCAGCTTTCTGCACAGCCTCCTGGTTGGCAGGACTGTGAGCAGGCTCACATTGAATTGATCTGTTGATTTGCCAAGTTTACACAGGACATGCCGGGGAGATTATCTCTGCAGCCCAGGAGTTGAATTTCAAGGGCAAAGTCCACAGTTGGCAGCTGAAAGGCTGAGAACACCTGGAAGTAAGGATTTCGTTTGACTTTCACTAAATGCAGGCCTCAGGGCCTCTTCCCACAAGGGTCGGGTTTTCTGCTTGTTGCAGCTCAGGCAGGTGACCTTGGGGTGTTTCTCCCTGAGAGGCGTGGCTCCAGGCACTGCCCCTTACTGTTCGTTTCAGTGCCTGTGTCTTCAGGTGAGAGTTGGTAAATGTAAGCTGTCCTCTCTTTTTGTTATTCTCATTTCTTGAATCCTTTTCTGGGCTTGCTTCTTCCTTTGCAGGGAGAACCTTCATTGCCTCTTCATGATCAGGGATTCCCAGGTTTTCCCCCAAGGCCTACCTTTTCTTGAGCTTCCCTCCTCATTTCTGCATAACTGTAGAATTGTTTCTGTGTGGGGAGGGATATTAAAGGTAACGTGAACCAGTGCCGCTCAACCTCAACTTTGTAAGGCACTCTGGGATACTAGGAGTTGCTCCTGACAACCCTCGGTGTCCCCAGCGTCAGAGTTCTGCATAGCTGTAGCCCATTCTTGCCACATGGCAGAAACTCACCTCCACTCCCAGGTGTTGAGGAGTTCACAGGCGACAACAGTGAGCACCCAAGGTGGCAGAGCTAGGCTTGGGACTCAAGTCTCTTCACTTTTGCTGCTTTAGAGCCTTGCTGTGCACATAACACAAGAACTGTAAGGTGTTTCCAATTAACAAACATGCTTGAAACTGCCCCGGGCTAAGTTTTTTTCTTTTTCTTTATTTTTTAATAACAAAAGCAACACATGTGTCCCAAAACCTTTTACAAAATTGAGAATATATGTGAGCATCATCTACAAACCCATACCCCAGAGATACAATCATTTTTAACAATTGGGCAACAATGAATCTTTTTAAATGACATGTTTATACCTTTATTTTAACTTCTAAAAAACTATTTTACCAAAAAAAGTACTCTAATTTTAAAAATATCAGTGAAGAGAATGTAGAGAAGTTAGAACCCTTATACACTGCCAGAGGGAATGTAAGTGTGGTGAGAAGCAATTTTGTTTGTTCCTCAAAAGCCAAAATTTGTCATATGACCCAGAAATTCCACTCCTAGGTATATCCCCAAAAGAATTGAAAACAAGGACTAGGACACATACTTGTATGCCGGTATTTGTTACATTTTCGTTCACCATAGCCAACAGATGGAAACAACTCAAGTGTTCACCAACAAATGGATATACAAGATCATCTCTGCATGCAGGGAACATCATCTTGCCATAAAATGGGGAGAAATACTGATGCATGCTGCAACACGGATGATTCTTGAAAACATTGTGTTAACCGAAATAAGCCATATACAAAAGCCCTAATATCTTATGCTTCTGCTTATATAAAATAGCTAGGAAATGCTAATTTATAGAGATAAAGAGTAGATTAGAGGTTACCAGGAGCTTGGAGAGAGGGGAAAAAGGAACTATTGCATAATAGTTATCGGAGTTTCTCTATGGGGTGAGGACAAAGTTTTGGAAATCCTGGTGATAGTTGCACAACATTGTGAAAGTGATTAATGCTTTTGACTCATGCACTTGAAAATGATTAAAATATTGAATCTTATATATTTTTACCACAATAAAAAATAAAAATGATTATATATCACTGAAAATGTTCTCACTTATAATTACCTAAGGTTTTCCTCCATGTCCATACATTACTTTTAACAGTATCATGTGTTTCTGCAGATGAATGTATTGTAATTTTTTTTTTAAACCAATCCTGCTACTGATGGACATTTGGGTTGCTTCCAGTTTTTCTAGTATAAATAGTGCTGCAATAAACAGCAGTATAAAGCTGTCTTTGCCCATGTGTTCTACTACTTGTATTTCTATGGACAAAATTCCTGGTAGGGTATATTTGCTGATCAAAGGGTGTGCTCATTTAAAAGCTTAATAAATATTGCCAAACTGCTTTTTAAAGAAATTACATCAACTTAGCACCCATCAATGGTATAGAAGGTGCCTATTTGCACCACACCCTTGCCAACATGGATGCTATAAATCTTTTTAATGTTTGCCAATCTGATAGGTGAAGAAGGGTTTCTTATTGTTATTTAGGATTTTTGTAATTATAAATGAAATTGTACATCTTTTTTATGTTTATTGGTAGCTTTTATTCTGTGACTTTTCTGCTGCAGTATGTTCATTTTCTGTTTGGTCATTATTTTTTTCTGGAGGATTTGTGACAGCTTTTACATGCACATTACTTTACAACTCACTGCCATATGTGTTGCTGATATTTTTCCTCCTGGTTTAAAATTTTTTTGACTTGTTTATGCTAGCTATTTGCCTTTCACATGTTTAAGATTTTTATGTAGGCAACCGTATGCTATTTCCCTTCATGGCATTTTTTTCCCCTTTTCATGGCTTTTGAGTTGAGTTTTGTGTCATACTATGAAAAATTCTCTTACTCACCAGGATTATACAAAATATTAATTCATGATTTCTTCTAGTGTTTTTATGGTTCTAATTTTACATTTAAGCTATAACTAATTTTTGTATGGAGTAAAGTTAAGTATTAAATTTTATTGATTAAAAATCCCTAAAATAAGGCCAGCGCCGTGGCTCAATAGGCTAAAAATCCCTAAAATAAGTTTTTTTACTAAATTTATTCTCTATGTAGAATTTGTAGTTTTTTTATTTCAGTGTTTTTAGAGAGTTGAGGCTGCATGTATTTGAATTCTTGTAATATTTCATATTTAGAATGTACCATAACCATTTAGAACATTAGAAAAGAACATTGGCAAAAAAAAATTAGTAAGAAAATCACATCCAAATCTCTTTTTTATTTTCTGTTTTCTTATATGTGATACACCCAGATTCCTTTTCTTGATGTTTGAGGATCGTTCTTCAGTCCCTCTGAGTAACTTTGTAGCAAATCCTGTATACAGTCATATGAGCAGTTAGATGCAAATCCTGTGACACAGAAGCCTCTTCTTCGTTATGCCTGGTTTGTGGAAAGCAGGGCAGAGGAGCAATTTTGTGTTAAAGATGCCGAGGTTGTACCCAGGAGGCCAGTGGGCCAAAGTCTGAAGGACTGGTAAGGCCCAGGAAGGACGTGACTTTGGGAGGGAAGCAGCAAGTGGGGAAAATCATGGCTGCTTAGAATAGGGAAGATTTTTGAAGTGAGGAAAAGAAGAGGAATTCTGTTGATTGCAGATCCACTTATATCCCAGACACTGGGCTAGTTAGGTCCCACCTAACTGTATTTTAAAAGGCAGCTTTTAGTGTTAGGTCAACCTAGGGTTGCTGTTACTAAGGGTCATGAACCCAGAAAAGAAAGCCTCATTCAAGGACCAGAGTGGAAATGAAATCCTGGAACTGGAAGGTTGGGGTTTGGGAAACTGAGAGCAGGATTGAGCCAGGAGCTTAGACAGAAGTGGTAGTGGAAATAAGCTAAGTAAGGAAGCAGAAGAGGAACTAGATCATCAAGCATCCATTCACTGATGGATGCAGACAAATAGTTCCATACCATAAGGAACTTTCTAGTTTCGGTTCCTGGATAAGACATAAAAGACCAGTCACTACACTGCAGTCTGATTTATAGGAGGAGCACTGGGAGGAAAGGAGTCCTTCAGGCACTGGTGAGAGGAGAATGAGGAAGACAAGCGCAGGGTTTCACAGAAAAAATGGTACTGGTACAGAGTTAGAAGGGTGCATAGTTAATTTTCAAGTGGACAGGCAGGGAGGGGCATGCCAGCTGGAAAGATCATTAATGCACAAAGAGGGCAGAGTGATGCAGTTAAGTGCAGAGCACCCAGGGAACTCCCCATTAGTCATGTGTGCTGTCCTTAGCAGTGCGGAGTGAGTTGTGTGGAACTGAGGCTGTACAAGGAAACAGGCCATTAATCCAATGAAATCCAATGCCTCTAGAGGAGGAGTGAGGGGATGTCCAGCCCAAAGGGCCATAGAAGGCCTTCAGAATAATTTGGTCTGGGCCTGCCAAATCAGCTGCAGTTGGGACTTGAAATTCAATACACCTGGGGCGGGCATTGTGCATAGTAGCAGGCTTTGCCTGCTATGCTGGCATCCCGTAGGGCGCTGGTTTGAGTCCTGGCTGCTGCACTTTCGATCCAGCTCCCTGTTAACGTTCCTGTAAAAGCAGTAGAGGATGGCCCAAGAGCTTGGACTGCTGCACCCATGTGGGAGACCCAGTAGCTCCTGGTTTCAGTCTGGCCCAGCCTTAGCTATTGCAGCCATTTAGGGTGCAAACCAGCACATGGAAGATCTCTCTCTCTCTCTCTCTCTCTCTCTCTCTCTCTCTCTGTGTGTGTGTGTGTGTAGCTCTGCATTTCAAATAAACAAATAGATTTTTAAAAAGATTCAATACATCTACAGTGGGCTAATTTCTAAGTTGAAAATTTTGTATTGACTGTGAATTGTTATAAGTATCCAAATGGCTCCTGGCAAGAGAAAAGGTTCCCTGTAGCTTGCCCTAAAGAGACTGGCAGAGGTTGCATGGTCTTTGTCTATACTAGCCCTAGTCTTGAAAGTCGCATCCTCACCAGGGCCACATTATGTTCCTTGAGGTGGTCACAAGGCTCCTTGGGTTCAAGTTTGCAGACTAGTTTTGAAATCATGGCAGCCATACAAAGAAACTTAACTTCAAGCTATAAGGCAGTTTTTCCCAGACTTAATTTATGGCTTACCATTTCACAATATTACCAATGTCTCTCATTTTTTTTAACTGTAGTCTCTTAATAATACCCAAACTTCTTTTAAAATTTATTTGAAAGGCAGAGTTACAAAGAGAGAGGGGGAGACACACACACACACACACACACACACACACACATGAGATCTTCTGTCTCTGCTGGATCATTCCCCAAATGACTGCAATGGCTAGAGCTGGACCGATCCAAAGCCTGGAGCCTGGAACTTCTTCTGGGTCTCCCATGTGGGTGCAGGGGCCCAAACACTTGAGCCATCTTCTTCTGCTTTCCCAGGCACATTAGTAGGGAGCCATATCAGAAGAGGAGCAGCCGGGTCATAAACCGGCACCCATACAGGATGCTAGCATCACAGGCAGCAGCTTTATCTGCTATACCACAGTGCCAAACTATGCCTCTGCCCAAACTATTATTAACAGTGTTTCAGTCACCTCATTGTCAACCTTAAATTCATTTTATTTTATTTAATTTTTTAAGATTCATTTATTTATTTGAAAGGCAGAATTAACAAGAGGCAGAGAGAGAGAGAGAGAGAGAGGTCTTCCATCCACTGGTTCACTTCCCAGGTGGCTGCAATGACCGGAGCTGCGCCAATCCGAAGCCAGGAGCCAGGACTTTCTTCAGGGTCTCCCACATGGGTACAGGGGTAGGGGGGCCCAAGGACTTGAGCCATCTTCTACTGCTTTCCTAGGCCATAGCAGGGAGCTGGATCGGAAGTGGAGCAGCCAGGACTAAAACCAGTGCCCACTTGTGATGCCGGCACTACAGGCAGTGGCTTTACTCAGTAAGCCACAGCGCCGGCTCCTTAAATTCATTTTAAAAGGAGATATTATTTCATTTTCTCAGAGTATAAAATCAGTATTACTTGTTATACACAGAAGGTAACTTTTAAAATAAATACAATGAAAACAAAAAAATAATGTTTTAAAATTGTACCCAGTTGCTGCTGGCTGTGTAATGTTTTCTTGTTAAGAGATTTTCAGGTGCTCAACAGATAAAGACTGTAGCAAGTGGAGACTTTCTCCTTAGCCTAACGAGGTTTGAGAGTGGGAAAACGAGTGGCTTACCTGGTTGTGATTTCCTGCCATTTGATGCTATGCAGGAATCCTGTGTCGTGTCCTGTGTCGGGTGCCGTGCAGTTTCCTTACCACATTTTGAGAAGCAGCAATACCGCAGCCAAAAGATTTGGAGCCCTGGGTGATAAGGTCACATTTCGGAAAGATGCAATGCAAAGTGTAGAATGTAGATTTGGAGGAATTTAATCTGGAGCAAGGAGATTGTTTATAGATTATTGCAGAAAATCAAGCCATTGGTTATAAAGTCTGAGGTGAGTGGCAGTGACTCTTAGACTTCAGGGGGCCAGAATTTGCAGGACTTGGGGTGAAGAGGAGAATGAGAAGCCTGGGATGACTTGTAGAAACTTGGGCGACCTCGTGGAAGAAGTGGAGGGAGAGGTGTTTCGTTAGGATTGCAGTGGAGAAATGATGAGTTTGATTTGAGACATTCCTTTTTGTCTCTTTAATATGAATCTGCCTTTTTTTTTTTTTAATTTTTGACAGGCAGAGTGGAGAGAGAGAGAGAGAGAGAGAGAGAAAGAAAGGTCTTCCTTTGCCGTTGGTTCACCCTCCAATGGCCGCCGTGGCTGGCGCGCTGCGGCCGGTGCACCGTGCTGATCCAAAGGCAGGAGCCAGGTGCTTCTCCTGGTCTCCCATGGGGTGCAGGGCCCAAGTACTTGGGCCATCCTCCACTGCACTCCCTGGCCACAGCAGAGAGCTTGCCTGGAAGAGGGGCATCCGGGACAGAATCCGGCGCCCCGACCAGGACTAGAACCCGGTGTGCCGGCGCCGCAAGGCGGAGGATTAGCCTAGTGAGCCACGGCGCCGGCCATGAATCTGCTTTTCACTTTTGGGTTTGTCTGATTGTTTTTTTGGGGGGTATTGCTCAGATTGTTCCTCTCCTGTATTTTCTATGAACTTGGTTATATTTAGGTTATTCTTTCTTTGAGGAAGGAAACCCTTTATAAATGATGCAGCAGATTAGAGGTATATAATCTCCAATTGTGCCACTATTATTAAAGCTAAATTTGGTTACTGGCTGAAGTAGGGCCAGCCAGATTTCTTCACTGTAAAATTACAGTTTTGTGTTGTAACTAGCAAGTAGTCTGTGGGTGACCCCTGGCACTATTCCCCATTAATCTTTCACTTAAGTGGTTTTATTTTTTGAACTTTTGTAGGGAGCATAGAAGATAAATAACCTACCTATATCCTACCCATCATTAGGCTTCAACTTTTATCAACATTGGACTAGCTTGTTTTATTTCTATCCTTATCCACTCTTCTACCTCTTCCACTGGGGTTTTAAAAGCAAATTCCAGATTCCATAGTGCTTCACAGAGAAATACTTAATATCTCTAAAAGACCTTTTCAGCATGTCCTAGACATACTGGTTTCTGATCAGCAATGTTTAACTGAGGCGACAAAGGGGTGGAGAATGCCAGTGGTTGAACTGGTCTAGAGTTAGGGCTTTTTAGGTAGGTACAGTGGCAGGAGAAAGGGGCTGTGGGTTTGAGTGTGATGATTCGTGGACCACAGCCTGAATGCACAGAAAGGAAAGGCCAGGAGATAGCTGATGTAAACTAGGGGAAGGGGAAGGACTTAAGGGAACAGAGAGCAGGCCAAGTCACAGAGCAGCTGCTGGGTGGTAGTAAGGCCAAGAGATAGGCAGTAAGGGAAATTGAGATCAGGTGTTGGAATTTTAGAGGTCAGGATTTTGAGACATGTTCTTGGGTGATGACAAAGTCCAGGGTTTATCAACAGTCGTGGTGACAGAAGTGTAAGTCAAGGAGTCAGTTGTGAGCTCGGGGTTTTGAGTGGATCCGTTCACAGAGGTGTTGAAGTTGCCAGGGGGAAGAAAGCCTTCAGGGAGAGCCTGGGTGAGTATTAGGGCAGCAGATGGTTCCTGGTTCAGGGAAGAGTTTGAAGGTGTTTGTGGAGTAGCTGCTTCACAGTAGAGCTGGGGCACTGTGCAGTAGGCTGGAAGCTGGTGGGAAAAGGTGAGTTGAGAACAGAAAGCGTTGCTTTACACGCCTTTTGAGCTTGCCGTATCCTGTGACATTGCTGTCCACTGGTTGGGATTGGGGATAATAATGGGCAGGGGCTTAATACCGAAAAAGAATTGTGATGTGTGGGCAGGGGTGGAAGCAGGAAGTCCTCTGGAGGAGACATGCTTGTTCACTTAAGAAGTGCCAGTGTGCGGCCCGGCCAGTGCTGTGGCATAGTAGGTTAATCCTCCATCTGCAGTGCCGACATCCCTTATGAACACCAGTTCTAGTCTCAGCTGCTCCTCTTCAGATCCAGCTCTCTGCTATGGCCTGGGAAAGCAGTAGAAGATAGCCTATGTGCTTGGGTCCCTGCACCCACAGGGGAGACCCAGAGGAAGCTCCTGGTTCCTGGCTTTGGATAGGTGCAGTTTCAGCTGTTGTAGCCATTTGGGGAGTGAACCAGTAGATGGAAGACCTTTTTCTCTGATTCTAACCCTCAAGTAAATAATAATAATAATAATAAGTGAATTGAGGGGCCAGCTCTGTGGCGAGTAGGCTAAGCCTCTGCCTGGTAGCACCAACATATCCCATATGAGCACCGGTTTGAGTCCCAGCTGCTTCTCTTCTGATCCAACTCCCTGCTGATGGTCTGGGAAAGCAGTACAAAGTGGCCCAAGTCCTTGGGCCCTGTACCCCCATGGGAGACCTGGAAGAAGCTCTGGCTTCAGATTGGCCCAGCTCTGGCTGTTGTGGCCATTTTAGGTAGTGAATCAGCGGATGGAAGACCTCTCTTGTCTCTTCCTCTCTGTCTGTAACTCTGCTTCTGAAGTAAATATTTTTTTTTTTTTTAAAGTGAGTTGAGAGAAAAGAGAACTAAATAGTAGCTTCTCTTCAATTCTAGAGTAAACAAGAGTTGAGCCCAGGAGTAGCTAGAAGTGGAACAATTTCTCATTATCTTGCCAAACACCTATGTTTATGGGAGTGACTGACACATGCACCTACATGGTTTAATTTTAACGTTGAGAGAAAAGTTTTTCTGTTAAGCTGTGTTTGGAGTTATTTGCTGACTGCAGGTGTCTGTGAGTGTGTTTGTGTGTACGAAGCACACATGTCTGCTCAGCCTTCTGCATCTTTTCTTGGAGGATAATGAGTACCACTTTATACATATGAGACTTTTTTAAATTTATTTTTTATTTATTTATTTATTTTTTGACAGGCAGAGTGGACAGTGAGAGAGAGAGACAGAGAGAAAGGTCTTCCTTTTGCCATTGGTTCACCCTCCAATGGCCACCACGGCCAGCACGCTGTGGCCGGCGCACCGCGCTAATCCGATGGCAGGAGCCAGGTACTTATCCTGGTCTCCCATGGGGTGCAGGACCCAAGCACTTGGGCCATCCTCCACTGCATTCCCTGGCCACAGCAGAGAGCTGGCCTGGAACAGGGGCAACCAGGACAGAATCCGGTGCCCCGACAGGGACTAGAACCCAGTGCGCCGGCGCCGCAAGGCGGAGGATTAGCCTAGTGAGCCACGGTGCCGGCCTATACATATGAGACTTTTACGCATACAGTATTTCTTTGGGTTTATATTCTGTCATTTATTTGTTTATTGGACTGGTTCAGAAGCCAGGAGCCGGGAATTCATTCCAGGTTTACATGTGGGTGGTAGGAACCCAGTTACCTGAGACCACCACTGCTGCCTCCCAGGGTCTGCATTGGTGGGAAGCTGGAGGCCAGAGCTGGAGCAGGGAATGGAACCCAGGTACTTAGATGTGGGGCACAGGTGTCTCAGCCACCATGCTAGATGCCTGCTCCCTAATTCTGTCTTTCCAGAAGGGGAATTGAAGTGACTAGCTTACAGAACACATAATAAAAATAATACCCCACAGTACTTCCACAGTGGAAGGAAGGAGGATTTTGAAATCAGACCAGGTTTGAATTTTGGCTGCTCTTTTTATTAGTTGTATGGCTTTGGGCTTGGTTTTCTTATTTGGTAAAATAGAATTGGTAACATTAACCTCATAGGTTTGTTATAGAGTATTAAATGAATTAATATAATTAACACATGGGAATGGTGCTTGGCACACAGAGGATTACTGGAAAAAGGAAGCTTTAATCATGTTAATAACATAGATTATTAGCACCAAAGAAAAGAAGAACATGCAATTGTCTATTCTTGTTCATTAATGTGTCATTCATGACAATGCATTCATTTGCATTCTTTGACCCTGCCTCTGAGTTCTGTGGTGGCCTACATACCACTTCTGAAGGCAGGCAAATTTTTTTTTCTTTTTAAGTTTTGCATTTTTCTAAAATTTATATGGATATGTAAGGTGATGTTTATTGGTATACTAGTGATTATTTTTTAAACCAAGATATATTCAATTATTTTCTTTTTCTTAATGCAACTGCAAGCAGTTTCCTTACCATTTTCTTTTTTTTTTTTTTAATTATTTTCAATATTATTTATTTGAGAGGTAGAGTTACAGACAGAGAGAGGGAGAGACAGTTAGAGAGGTCTTCCACCCGCTGTTTCACTCCCCAAATGGCCAAATGGCCAGAGCTGAGCCAATCGGATACCAGCAGCTGGGAGCTTCTTTGGGGTCTCCCACGCAGGTGCAGGGGCCCAAGCACTTGGGCCATCTTCTACTGCTTTCCCAGGCCATAAGTAGAGAACTGGATCGGAAGAACAGCTGGGACATGAACCCACGCCCGTATGGGATGCCAGCGCCGCAGGCAGAGACTTAGCCCACTGCTTCACAGTGTCGGCCCTCCTTACCGTTTTCACAATAAATGCTTTGCAATCTTAGTTTCTTACAGTTCTCTTATAAACAATATTACTAAAATATAAACATATTACCTGAAATTCTTACTCTGTGTAAACCTCTCATCTCATGATGTCTCTGTAGCTTTCTGGTGATCTACCTAGTAGAAAATGAAGCATATATCCCCAGGGGCAAGTATAGATGTAGATATAGATATAGATATAGATCTCACACCTTTAGTTTTTGAAAAGAATCTCTTGTTTCAGTTGGGATTTTGTAAGAGTTGGACGAAGCCCTGAGTTTTGACTCTGTATTGTGTATTTCCAGCTGAAGACTGATCCATAGACATTGGAAAACTGATGAAAGGGTTGGCTTCTGCTCTGGTTTGAGTATGTCCCCCAGTGTTCATGTTTGGAAGCTCAGTCCCCATGTAATGGTGAAAGATAGGGCCTTTAAGAGGTGACTAGGTCGCCGGTGCTGCAGCTCAATAAACTGATCCTTCACCTAGCGGCGCCGGCATACCGGGTTCTAGTCCCGGTCAGGGCACCGGATTCTGTCCTGGTTGCCCCTCTTCCAGGCCAGCTCTCTGCTGTGGTCCGGAAAGGCAGTGGAGGATGGCCCAAGTGCTTGGGCCCTGCACCCGCATGGGAGACCAGGAGGAAGCACCTGGCTCCTGGCTTCGGATCAGCGCGGTGTGCTGGCCACAGTGCGCTGGCCGCAGCGGCCATTGGAGGTTGAACCAACAGCAAAGGAAGACCTTTCTCTCTGTCTCTCTCACTGTCCACTCTGCCTGTCAAAAAATATAAAAAAATAAAAAAATTTTAAAAAAAGAGGTGACTAGGTCTCCATTGTTATGGAGATTAGTCATCACTGAAGGGGTTCTTTGGCAGGGGAGTGGGTTCCTGGTCAAAGGGTGAGTTCTGTTCCGCTTTCCTACTCCCTCTCTAGTAGTGTGTGTGTGTGTGTTTTTCTCCCTCTGCCGTCTGTCGTTCCAAGGGCTAACACTTTAGGAAGACTATCACCAGAGGTGACTCCTCAATTTCAGACTTCCTAGTCTCTAGAGTTTTAAGATATATCTTTGTTTTTTTATAAATTACCTCATCTGTGGTATTCTGTTATAGCAACCAGAAATGAACTTAGTCACCTTCTACTAGCAAGTTAGAGCTATGTAACTTGTACTGTTGCTTGTATTAAAACCTCATTTTGGAGGGGAGGGGGGCTGGTGTGGTGTTGCACTATGTTAAAGCCCTGGCCTGCAGCGCTGGCATCCTGTATGGGTGCTGGTTTTAGTCCTGGCTGCTCCACTGCTGATCCAGCTCCCTGCTGATGTGTCTGGGAAAACAACATATGGGATGTTGGTGCTGCAGGTGGAGGATTAACTTGCTTTACCACAGCACTGGCCCCTCCATTTTTTGCATAATACATATTTTCCATGAATGTTTTAAAGCCCCTGTGTGTGTGTGTGATTGTGTGTGTGTGTGTGTTCGTGTTCCCTGTCCTCAGTTGTCCTCTGGAGAAGTTGTTCTGCTATATAGTGTCCAACAGGCACATGAGAGTGCCCCTTAACCACAGTTTGCCTGACTCCAGAATGATTCTTTATGGCCTTGTCCAGTACAATAGATGAAAAAGTGGAATCGCCTTTGTTTTTATACTTTTTCCTTGAGCATTCTTACCTCTTTACTACAGCTGAATGTTGACTTTTCTCACTTCTCTCTCTTTTTTAGTTAAATATTTCTTTTATTTATTTGAAAGGCAGAGTTACAGACAGAGAGAGGGAGAGACAGAGAAAAAGGTCTTCCATCTGCTGATTCATTCCCCAAATGGCTGCAACAGCCAGGCCTGGGCCACACTGGAGCCAGGAGCTTCTAAAGGTCTCACACGAGGGTGCAGGGGCCAGGCACTTGGGCCATCTTCTGCTGATTTCCTAGGTGCATTAGCAGGGAGCTGGATTGGAAGTGGAGCAGCCGAGACTCGAACTGGTGCCCACCTGGGATGCCACTATGCCACAATGCCAGCCCCTTCTCACCTGTCATGTGACCCTCTCAAATGAAGCCATTTCACCTCTACCCTGACTCTCTACTCCTTGAAGTTGCTTCTGAGCCCTGCCTGACAACCTTTCCCGCTAGAAGTCAGAGCCTTCTTTCACTTACAGCCTCTTCTCATCCTTGCCTCTTGACTACGCATTCGTTGCTTAACCCTTTTTCACATGACTGCTCCCTGACATACATTGACTTAGGGGTTCATACTGAGAATTCTTCAGTGATCCAGCCTCACAGTCCTACAATCTTTTCAGCTCTAAGGATTTCATCTTCTTTCCTTCTAAGTTCCCTGTAGTGTGGCCATACTTTTGGCCTCATCACATGGAACAGTTCTTTCAGGATCCTGAACTCTGAAAGTCCCTTTCCTCCTGTGCCTCTGGTCTGTTTGCACTCCCAGCAGCTGGCTCTCCAGCCTTTCCCTGCCTGTACTGCCTTAGCTGCCCTGAGGACTGCCCTCTTACTCTTCTGTTTAGCCTGGACCTCAAAGATAAGAATTCCCATCATTTGCTTGTTGGTTACGTCAGTTTCTTCCCCTCTCTTATCATTCCTATAATCTGCAAACCTGGTGGGACGGATAATCAGATTTTTCTGCTATAGCCTCTGGACTTCTGAGTACTTCATCTTTCTGAAGCATAGTCCTGGTCCATCATTCCTTTCTCAGAAAATTTCTGTGGTTTCCTGGAGAACAGATAAGTTCCTTATTTTGGTTCGTAAAGGCCTATAAGATCTGACATTTCTCTGTCTTTCCAACTTATTCTCCCTGGTGTACTTCCACAGATTAAACATCTTGCTGGTCTTCATATGCCTTCTGCTTTTCTGCTGCTAAGATTTTGCTCACAGGGGCCAGCGTTGTGGCTTAGTGAATAAAGCCACTGCCTGTGACTCTGGCATCCCATATGGGTGCCAGTTTGAGTCCTGGCTGCTCTACTTTCTTCCTTTTTTTTTTTTTCCATAAAGATTTACTTATTTATTTGAAAGGCAGAGTTATATACATATACATATACATTTACATATACATTTACATATACATATACATATACATATATATATATATATAGAGAGAGAGAGAGAGAGAGAGGCAGAGGCACAGAGAGAGAAAGGGAAAGAAGTCTTCCATCTGTTGGTTCACTTCCTAAATGGCTACAGTGGCCATAGCTGGGTTGATCAGGAGCCAGGAACTGCTTCTGGGTTTCACACTTGGGTGCAGGGGCCCAAGCAATTGGGCTGTCTTCTTACTGCTTTCCTAAGCCATAGCAGAGAGCTGGATTGGAAGTGGAGCAGCCAGGCCCCTGCTCCGCTTTAAGTCCACCTCCCAGTAATGGCCTAGGAAAGCAGTGGAGCATGGCCCAAGTCCTTGGGCCCCTGCACCCATGTGGAAGACCGGAAAGAAGCTCCTGGTTCCACTTTTTGTCTGTCTTACTGGACAAGGTCCTAAAAAGTCCGTTCTAGTCAGACAAGGTGTGGCCATTTGGGGAATGAACCAGTGGATAGAAGATCTCTCTTTCTTTGTCTCTCTCTCTCTGTGTTACTGCCTTTCAAATAAATAAAAATAAATCTTTAAAAAAAAAAAAAAGGGTTTGCTCATATAGTTCCATCTACTCAGGAATTATTCTTTGCCATTTGGTCTTCCAGGCCCAGTACAGGGTCCACGCTGTCTCTGAAGCCTTCCTGATCTTTTAGTTGGAAATAACCCGTCTGCCTAAATCTACAACATTTCATTTCTAATGGCATCTCTGTAATGGCACTTAAAATAGTCTTTCTACTCTCTTTTATGTGTTTGTTGTATTCACCTTACTGGAGTGTCCGTTTCATGGGGGTGGACCTGTGTCTGGTGCATTTCAGTGTGCTGGCCAGCACTGGGCACATTGGCTTATGCAAGGTTGGTGTTTGGTATATATTAGTTGAATACACATGTGATTGCATGAATAGAAGGAAGAAAGATGGTTGCACTGCTTAACAGGAACTATACTTGAACTTTCATACTGTCCTTTATCTTGTTCTAGTGAGTAAAGAATCAGACTCATAGGGGTTGGTGCTGTGGCATAGAGAGTTAAGCCACTGCCTACAGTGATGCTTTTCATATGGGTGCTGGTTCGATTCCTGGCTGCTCTGCTTCTTGTTCTTCTTGTTCTTCTTCTTTTTTTAAGATTTATTTATTTATTTGAAAGCCAGAGTTACAGAGAGGCAGAGGCAGAAAGAGAAAGAGAGGTCTTCCATCTGCTGGTTCACTCCCCAAATGGCCACAATGGCCAGAGCCAGGCTGATCTGAAGCCAGGGCCAGGAGCTTCTTCTGGGTCTGCCATGAGGGTTCAGGGGCCCACGTACTTGGGCCATCTTCTGCTGCTTTTCCAGGCCATAGCAGAGAGCTGGATTGAAAGTGGAGCATCAGGGACTCGAACCGGCGCCCATATGGGATTCTTGCATTGCAGGTGGCGGCTTAAACCTCTAGGTCACATCACCTGCCCTGATCTGCTTCTGATGCAGCTTCCTGCTAATGGTCCTGGAAAAGCAGTGGAGCATAGCCCAAGTACTTGGGCTCCTGTACCGATAATGGAGACCTGGAAGAGGTTCCTGGCCCTGGCTTCGGTCTGGCTCAACTCTGGCTGTTACGACCATTTAGGGAATAAACCAGCAGATGGGCAGATGGGAGTTCTCTCCCCGCCCCCCCCCCCCCCCCCATATAACTCTGCCTTTCAAATAAAATAAATACATCTTAAACAACAACAAAATAAGAATCAGACTCATAGCTTGACCAGGGCCAGCAGAAGAATAGTACAAGCTCGTGACCCACACTGAACCTGGGATAGCCTGAAGCTTGTCCTATCCTGGGAGCAGGAGCCTTGGGTACTAAGCACTCCCTCAGGATGTGTTTGGGTGTAGAGTTAGGCTGGCTGCATTCTGTGCCCCATGGGGAGAACATTTCAAAGTGATACAGAGGGGCCGGCGCCGCGGCTCACTAGGCTAATCCTCCGCCTTGCGGCGTTGGCACACCAGGTTCTAGTCCCGGTCGGGGCGCCGGATTCTGTCCCGGTTGCCCCTCTTCCAGGCCAGCTCTCTGCTGTGGCCAGGGAGTGCAGTGGAGGATGGCCCAAGTACTTGGGCCCTGCACCCCACGGGAGACCAGGAGAAGTACCTGGCTCCTGCCATCGGATCAGTGCGGTGCACCGGCTGCAGCGCGCCGGCCACGGCAGTCATTGGAGGGTGAACCAACGGCAAAAAGAAGACCTTTCTCTCTGTCTCTCTCTCTCTCTCTCACTGTTCACTCTACCTGTCAAAAAATAAAAATAAATAAATAAAAATAAATAAAAAACAAAGTGATACAGAGGAAGGAAAGACTGAGCCTGTTCTGTACAGAACTGGGCCCACTGGGGCTGGAGAGCGTGGTGCCTCTGGTGAGAGTTTTATTTTCATCATGTCAGGCCAATTTCTTTCCTCCTTAGCCTCGGTTGGATTTGGGAAAAACCCTATACAGGCCTGATATTTGCTGTTCTCCCTGCCTCTGGACCTTGAGTCATCGCTCAGCTCTTCATTTCAGGTGGCCTTCTGTCCAACTGCTGTTTGTCCTTGAAGGCCAGGCTCACATTTCCTCTCCCCCAGAGACCCTCCCTGAGCTGCCGCAGTCCCTCCACCCCCACCCTCACCCCCACCTCCACCCATCATCTTTTAGGGTCCTTGTAGTCTGTGTCCTTCTCTTGGCTCCTTTCATTTCCCACTGTTACTCTGTGAGCTCCTGGAGTACAAGAATTGCTTCTTAGGATTTTTTCTCTCTCTGCTGAAAACGAAGTGGTGATTAGTGATTCCTGCTGATTTTATTGAGGAGCCTGATACTGGAACTTGGAAGATTGTCGGCAGAAAAACTGAAGATGGGAAAGGGTGCGAGAGTAAAGTTAGCCTGCACTAGTTCTCCAGGGCCTGGGTCTGGGGAGGCGATGCCTGTTTGTTTTTATTGTAATCTCCTAGTGTCTAAAGGAGGTCCTGAATTCTGACTTTTGAAGCTCTGCCCTCTTAACAGTGGTCAGTATCTAGGCTGATAGAGTGAATTGTTCAGAGTGTGGCTTCCAGAGAAGACTGAGGCACAATGGCTGGGCCCCCATGCAGCAGTAGCTGACATGGGGGTGAGCTAACACCGTGTCCCCGAGCCCCTAGACCAGGGGAGCTATAGGCACATGAGTTAGGTTGGAGCTAGAAGGATGTTTTACCAGGCTCTTTCCTGAGCTGGAAGCAGGGCAGGGAGCAGCAAGCCAGTTGGCAGACTTGTCTTCTCTGCCTTAAAGTACTTTGTTTCTGTTGCTAACAACAGACATGGGTAGTGTAAACAAAACACAGACACATAGACACACATGTGGAGACTGAAAATTTGAGTTGTCAGGAGCAGGCAGAGGGGCTGAAGTGGATGAAGACTGAAAATGTGTAGCTGATACAGTACCAAAAGTGTAATGTATAGGACTGAAATTGACATTTTGAGATTTGACGGTTGGTTATAGCCCTTGTCTCTACTGTTGAGGAACAGTGTCTTCTTACTTTTTGTTGAACTCAATGTGCAGGGTTAATCTTATGAGTATAAAGTAAACTGAAAGTAGATCACTAAAAATTGAGACAGGGACTAAGGGAGGAAGGAGGAGGAAGGGTAGGAGTAGGAGCATGGGCAGGAGGGAGGGAAGTGTATATGAAATACATGAAACTTGTCAACTTTAGAAAAACAAAATGTGTAGCTGAGTCTCTGAAGAGACTTAGTGTGCCGCGGGTGCTCTCTCCATCCTTTTTGGTGGGCAGCTGTGTGAGAGGAGCCTGCAAAGGGAGATGATCGGGTCTGGATGCCACAGATTTCAAAGACAGGTTGTTTGTTCGGTGAGACAGATCTATGTTCTGGCAGGCACTCCTCCGAGCCTGGGGCTGGTGACGGGAGGGGTTGGAGGCAGCTTCTTTCCTTCTGTCTTGCCCTTCCTTTCACACTTTACTCACTGAGTCTGGTTAGTGCTCATGTGTGGTAGCCATTGATCAGCAGCAGCTGTGGAGTTTCTGGGCTGACCTACAAAAGCCATCTATATCTGCCTGCTTAAACACGCGACTGTTTTGGGTGAACTCAGCTTCTCTAGAAAGGGTAGTCTTAGTAGCAAGAGGCTGACCAGTTAGTGCTACAGGAAGTTTAGAATAAAGCTCAAGATTCAGATAGATTGTGATTAGGGTGATTGTGAGTCTGCACTGCTGGAGTGGGTTAGATGTTCTCCCTTCCTTCATTCCAGGGTCACACAGGGATCTAAAATGACACCTGCAGAGTCGCTTCCAATTTTGTGGGGGGAGAAAAGTGACTAAATAAGAGCTTCAGAGCACTCCACAACAGGTGTGACTTTGAGCACTTGGTTCACAGATTATCTGGCCTTTGGGATGATTATCCAAGGGTGTAGGTGTTTGAAGCAGATCTTGACTGGGCTCTCTCTGCCGTCTCACTGCTTTCTTGGACCATGTGTGACACGCCTTAGGAATATCCCATGTATCAGTAACAAGTCAAGATCAGTTTCAATCTTTCAGAAGCAGTGAGACTGCAGTTCTGTCTGAGGGGTGAGACATGAGCATGTGTGGATCTTTATCCCCTAGGCATTGATGTGGCAGTGTTTGTCTCTCCTGGGTGTGAAAAAGGAATTAGGAGTGTCCCCTGGGTTAGGCTTTCAAAACTGCCTTCAAGTTTCATTTTTATCTGGCAGCCTTCTTGGTTAAAGTAGGTGGTGAGGGTATAACACACTGAGAGCTTATAGCAGCTGCTTTGCTCCGGGGCTTAGGGCTGCATGGAAGGCATGCATTCCATGGCATTTGTTACTACAGGAGTTAAATTACCAAGGTACACGTGAATGGGTCACCTATTTTTATAATTTAGAAGGTATGCAAGATTATCCTATAATGATAGCAGTCTGACTCATATTCTTATAAGCTTTCTTGACTAGGTCAGAGAAGGGTGGAGTTTGTCTGAAGAATTTCACATTGCCCTGGAGAGCCTAACAAAGTTGCCTCCCATGACCTCCATCATCTCTGCAGTCAATGTGGCACAAAGGCTAGGAATCCCTGAGGAGAACATTTGTCATTCTCTTTCTGTTCTCTAGCTTAGGGCAGGGGTAAGAGGCCCTGTGCCTGGTCCTCAGGAGAGATAGTTGATTAGTGCTCTTATGGAATGGAATTGGACCCAGCTTAACTCTAAAGCTGTAACAACTCCAAAGCAGGACATGTGCAAGGTGGTCAGAATAAACGATGGTCTTGTAATGGAGTAGATTCTAAACCACCAGGTTCAGGTGGCTTCTTGGAAAGGCTGAAGAAGAGACAAGAAAACCTTACCAAGCTGGATCTCATGTCTTGCCCTCCACCTGAGTCTCGACAAGCTTCCTAGCAAGCTGCATGATTCAGGTGAGCAGGGAGTGTATGTTGAGGCCTCTCCCACCAGTCAGGAGCATGTAGAACCGTGTTGTGTTTTCTTTACTGTGTTTTCAGTGACTGGCCTCATACCTAGCACAGAGCAGATGTGTGGTCATTGTTTGTGGCTCAAGTGGTTTCCCAGGGGGGACTTTGGACTACCCTTGGGTCATAAAGAGGATTTGGCCAAGTGTAGAGAGCACACTAGGCTGTCAGTGGTTGGAGCACAAGAATATGGAGCAAAAATGGACATGTTTGGAGCGGGGTTGTTCTGCCTGGAGAGAGGGTGAGATGCAGGGGGTGGTGGTTGAGGAGGGAAGGAAGAGGAAAGTGAGGTTGGTTGGAACTGGAGGACTCTGGGTCTGGTGTAATTGGACATTGAGGAGCTTAGAAGAATGACATGGGTGTCTTGATGGTACAAGATGCTTCACCTGTCATTTTGGAAATGGGGTGATGAAGGAGAACTAGCAATAGAATAGTAGTAGACATGAATTTAGTGTCTCCTAGGGACTGGCACTCAGTAAAGTGTCATGTGTATTACAAGAGGCCACTGCAGTAAACGATATGAGGTGACAGCTAGAGAAAAGCTGCTATATTTGGCTATATTTGGTTTTTACTTGGTTAAGTAAAAAAATGGCTCCACGGACATCTTCCTCCTGGGCTCTGCTTCGTTAAACTTGTCCTTGAAGCCTTTGGGGCTGTTATCTGGCTTCACTGGGGCTGCTGAGCTTTTGCATACTCCCTGCCAGGAACTAATGGCCTTGGGTGTGTCCCCAATCCAGCCATCTGGAAGGTCAGAGAAATCAGCCGCTAGAATGTGCCCATCAGTGCTGTGAGGGGTTACAACCTGTCAGTGCAGTCTCAAGCCTGGGAACTGCTTCTTTCACAGGGCTTTTCAAAGTTGGAACAGGCCGACTGTCCTAGCACTGACTGCTCCCTTATTTGGACACTAAATTTCCAGGGTGAGATTGGACTTCTCTTTTGTTAGGGGCAAGTTTTCAAAGTATCTGCCATCCTTGCGAGTGGTTTTCAAGGAGATAGCCTGATGCCTTACCACTTAGAAGTAAGTGGTAATGTCCACTTACCTCTGTGTCTGTAGGGGAGAAGTGGATGACATCATTACAGAGCCGAGAGACAGGGCAGCTCAGGCTTAAGAGTCTACTGCGAGGCCAGCACCGTGGCTCACTAGGCTAATCCTCCACCTTGCGGCGCCGGCACACTGGGTTCTAGTTCCGGTCGGGGCGCCGGATTCTGTCCCGGTTGCCCCTCTTCCAGGCCAGCTCTCTGCTGTGGCCAGGGAGTGCAGTGGAGGATCTGCATCCCATGGGAGACCCGGATAAGTACCGGGCTCCTGGCTTCGGATCAGCGCGGTGTGCCGGCCGCGGCGGTCATTGGAGGGTGAACCAACGGCAAAGGAAGACCTTTCTCTCTGTCTCTCTCTCTCTCACTGTCCGCTCTGCTTGTCAAAAAAAAAAAGAGTCTACTGCGAGGGTCTGAGACAACTACATGCCCAGCCTTGTGATTTACCTCTTGGCTTTGGGGAGCTTGCTGTGCCCATGGACTTGGTGGATTTGCCATTTATCAACCGAGCTAAAGCTTTTACCAGTAGGCACTTGCTGCAGGGCAGCCTTCAGCCCCTTGGTGATTACTATGTTTTGACTTTTTAATTTTATTTCATTTGAAAAGCGAGAAGATGCTGTGGGAGGGATGGCTTTAGGCTGGAGGGCAGTGCAAGAGAGAGTCCGAGTCCTCTGCTCACAGCATCTAGGGCTTGGCCAGGCCCTTCTGGCTCCCAGGGAACTGGAAGCTAGAACCAGGAGTTGAGCTGGGACTCAAATCCAGGTACTCCAGTAATGGAGGCAGGCATCCCAAGTGGCTTCTTTTTTTTTTTTTTTTTTTAATTTTTTTAAATTTTTTGACAGGCAGAGTGGACAGTGAGAGAGAGAGAGACAGAGAGAAAGGTCTTCCTTTTACCATTGGTTCACCCTCCAATGGCTGCTGCGGCCAGCATGCTGCTGTGGCCGGCGCACCGGGCTGATCCAAAGCCAGGAGCCAGGTACTTCCTCCTGGTCTCCCATGCAGGTGCAGGGCCCAAGCGCTTGGGCCATCCTCCACTGCAGTCCCAGGCCATAGCAGAGAGCTGGACTGGAAGAGGAGCAACTGGGACAGAATCCGGCACCACGACCGGGACTAGAACCCGGTGTGCCGGCGCTGCAGGTGGAGGATTAGCCTGTTGAGCTGCGGCGCCAGCCCCAAGTGGCTTCTTAACCACTGTGCCAAACGCCCACTGTGATTACTGTGCTTGGGCTCGAAGTTTCATGCTGTATTCAGAAGAGGCTGTAAATCATAAAGACAGGTAGGGCTGAGGAATGGCGATGGGACCTTCAGCTGCACTTGTCAAGGACCCGAAACTGAGCAGTTCCTCCTTTCCAGAGAGAAAACATTTTCAGCAGTGCTAAGTCCTTTCCATGCAATACACTATCTTAATCTACACGGCAATACATTGTGGTTGGAACTGTTGCCTCCATTTTGCAGATGAGAAAACTGAAATTTAGAAAGATTAGGTAATTCATCCAAAGCTTTGTAGCTAGTAGGGGCAGATTTTCATTCCCAAGGACCACTGTTTTCTGATTATTCATATTAGAAGAAACCACAATAAGCCTTTTTTTAAAGAGTAATTTTAGATTTACATAAAAGTTGCAAGAGTAGTAAAGAGAGTTCTTATAGAGTATAGAACATGCAAGCCATTAAGTGTTTTTCTTTTCTAGTACATTTTATGAGAATTCATTGGAGGGTAGGGAATAGATTTGGAGTGAAGACATTTTTTCCAAAGTTTCCAATTTGGTGATTTTTCAGTGAGGATTTTTGAGAGTCCGTCAGAGTATATTGTTTCATCCCCATTTCCACTGTCTCAGCTCTGCTTGTATTGGGCTAAACCTGGCTTTGCTATCTGGTTTCACAGTCAAGTAACATACTTTCTGACTCAGCAGAGTCAGGTGGTGACTGAGTTTCAGAGAATTGGGAAAGGCAGGTAGCTGTGGGGAGGATCTTTAGCAGCCCGGCTTCTGGACACAGTTCTGGCAGGGCTGTGACAGGAGAGTGTTAATATTTTCAGCTGATGTTGGATGGCTGGGAGCCAGAGCCCTCTCAAGGGACAGAGGGAGCATCTAAGCTGTGAGGCTGTTGACTTAGATGCTCTCTTGGGTCTATCCTTGTATGGTGCCAGAGTAGTTAGTGATGGTCCCTGCTGTGGGCCCAGGCTGCAGTCTGCAGGCAGGCAGGCTGGCTGTGAGCAGGATGATATCTGTGGGCAGCTGGTGCACTTTCCTTTGGGTCCCAAGGCACATTCTCCATTTAAGGAAAAGGGGTCTGCAATCTTCTTGGCTCTGGGTGTGAATGGGCTGGTCTGAAGTTTGCTTATGGCCTTTGCTGGATGTGCTTTTTCAATGAGATCATTCCAGAATTACATTCCTATGAAATTGTATTTCACTCAAGATGTGGAACTAGATTTGTGTAAAAGCACTGGCACTAAAACTCAGGGCTCAGAATAAGACTGAAAGGAGAAAGAGATAATCAGATCTTCTTTAGAAGGAGGGGGAAGACAGAAGGAGCGAAAACAGTTGTTAAAGGATTTTACATTTTAAGTTGGTACACTGTAAGCATACCCGGAGACTCGGGATTACTGTTCAGCCCACTAAAGGCACACTTCATGTTTGTTGTCCCAGCTGCCTGCCCCCATCAGGAGTGTGGGCTCAAAGGAGCAAATATAGGGAAGTGTACTTGAATCTAAGGTTGATGGGAAGTACAGGAAACCCAGGTGTCTCCTTGTCATGGTGTTCAAGTCCCATCCTTGTCTTTCTAGCCTCATTTTGTCCAGCCTTCCACATTTGATGCATCTCTCTCTCTCTCTCTATCTCTCTCTCTCTGACACACACACACACACACACACACTCTCACTGTACTGCTACTGCTATGATCTATTTATACATGGAAACCAAATATGTAGTTTGCCCCCTATAATGGCAATTTTCCAGCTCTCTGGACATTAATTGGGTATCCTACAGTTTAATCCAGTCTTGACACTAGCTGCTCAGAGTTAGGACAAAACCCATAGTTTTGGCTGGTGCCACGGCTCACTTGGCTAATCCTCCACCTGCGGCACCAGCACCCCAGGTTCTAGTCCCAGTTGAGGCGCTGGATTCTGTCCCGGTTGCTCCTCTTCCAGTCCAGCTCTCTGCTGTGGTCTGGGAAGGCAGTGGAGGATGGCCCAAGTACTTGGGCCCTGCACCTGCATGGGAGACCAGGAGGGAGCGCCTGGCTCCTGGCTTCGGATCAGTGCAGCGTGCCAGCCTCAGCGCGCCAGCCATCTGTCCGTAGCAGGCCATTTGGGGGGTGAATCGATGGAAAGGAAGACCTTTCTCTCTGTCTCTCTCTCTCTCACTGTCTAACTCTGCCTGTCAAAAACAAAGCAAAACAAAACAAATCATAGTTTTAAGGGCTTAGTCTCACAAGACTGACCCCACCTCAGACCCTGATCTCAAGTCCAGCCCACTCATATTTCTGACTATGAAATTGGGAGAGGGTTCCTGCAGCTCACTCCTTGAATTTGGTAATTTGCTAGAACAGCTCACAGAATGCTGTTACTAGTTTGTTATTATTTTTAATTTTTTTAATGTTTTATCTGAGAGAGAGCACTGCCATCTGCTAGTTCATTACCCTAGTGCTCACAACAGCGAGGGCTGGATAGGGAACACAATCCAGGTTTCCCATGGGGCGGCAGGAACCCAATTATTTGAGCCATCACTGCTGCTTCCCAGCTGGAGTCCAGAGTCACTGGGAATCCAGCCTAGGCCCATACCAACTCCAGTGCCCATACCCCACCCTTCTCTTATTAAGGTTACAACTCAGGAACAGCTAAATGGAAGAGATGCATTAGGCATGGTGTGGGGGCAGGGCGTGTAGCTTCCATGCCCTGTGTGGACGTGATACCTTCCCAGGTCCTTGATGTGTTCACCAACCCGGAAGCTCTCCAAACTCTTCGAAGTGGAGGAGTTTTTGTGGGGATTTTATTTTGTAAGCATGATTGCTTCAACTACTGCTTGTTGGTGATCACCTCAGTCTGCATCCTCTTTCTGCACCCCAGAGGTCAAAGGTTGAGGCTGAAGGTTCCATGTCATCATCTGCTTTGGTCTTCCTGGCACCCAGCCCACTCTATAACCCACTCCATAGGGTCCACCAGGAGTTACCTTATTAGCATAATCTCAGGTATGGTTGACAGGGACTCTATGAATAACAGAACAGGCTTTTCTCTTCAGTCACTCAGGAAATTCCATGGTTTTTTTTTTTTTTTTTTAAGCTCTGTGCTGGGATCCAGGAAGAAGACCAAATATTTATTTCTTACCCCATCACAATAATACACACACAGAGAGAGCTCCTGCATGCTGGCGATGTGGGGTCATATTCTGTATGATGTCTTGTATTGCTGTGTGTACCCTGTTCACTTGAGTGTTCTTCTTGCCTCTTGTCTCCTGAGGGCACTCCAGTCACTTCAGAACTATTGCAGGGGCCAGCATCATGGTGTAGCAGGTAAAGCTGCTGCCTACAATGCCGGCATCCCATATGGGTGCTTGTTAGAGTACCAGCTGCTCCACTTCCAATCCAGCTCCCTGCCAATGTGCCTGGGAAAACAGCAGAATATGGCCTAAGACGTTGGGTGCCTGCACCCACGGGGGAGACCCAGATAAAGCTTCTGGCTCCTGCCTTTGACCTGACCCAGCACCAGCCGTTGTGGCCATTTGGAGAATAAAAGAGAATATGGAAGATTTCTCTCTCTCTCTCTCTCTCTCTCTCTCTCTCTCTCTCTCTCTCTCTCCCTCTCTCCCTCTCTCCCTCTCTCCCTCTCTCCCTCTCTCCCTTCCTCTCCCTCTTTTTCCCTCCCTCCCTCCCTCTCCCTTTCTCCCTCTCTCTGTCCCTCTCTCTTTTCACTCCCTGTCTCCCTCTCTCTCTTCCTCTCCCTCCCTGCTTTTCAAATAAATAAAATAAATCTTACAAACAAAGTCATTGCAGCATTGCTTTCTCTGAAATATTTTGTGCTGCCATCAGTTATTTTCTGGTTCTTTTGTGCTGTCGCTGCTGCTTGTGTTATCCTGTTGTTCCTGCACTTCTCAATGGGTATTTTTAGAGGATAAGGAATATTTCCCCCAATTACTAGTATAGGACTTGGTAAAGAGTGGATGTTTATGAAATTTTTGAAGGAAATGATTTGGATATAACAGAGTCAAGTACTGCAGGCAGGACAAGCTGCATCATGATGGCTAATATAGCGTGACATTAGAGGTCTGAGGACTAGCACCAACTTGCTGAAAAGGTGGGGTGGGTGTGGGTGTGGGTATGGGTGTGGGTGTGTTTCCCTGAGTACACAAATGTAGAGAAGTTTCTGGAGTAGCAAGATTGAGAGTCTAGTGAGTGCTTGGTTCCATGGACAAATTACAGGGATTGGGTTTGGACTCACTCAAGGTTAGATGATGCTACTTCCTGAGAAGTGTTTGCAGAGCTGCAACAGAATGGAAAGAAGAGAGCTCTAGATTGGGAATTGAGGATTCTGGGTAGTGGTGGTCATGATAGTCTTTTTTTTTTTTTAAGGCTTATTTTACTTATTTGAAAGGCAGAGTTACAGAGAAAGAAAAGGAGAGAGAAAGAGAGAGAGAGAGAGAGAGAGAGAGAGAGAGAGAGAGAGAAGAGAGAAACTTCCACTCACTGGTTCGCTCCCCAAATGGCTGCAGTGGCCACGGCTGGGCTAGGCTGAAGCTGGGAGCCAGGAGCTTCTACCAGATCTCTCACCCAGGTGCAGGGGCCCAAGCACTTGGGCCACTTTCTGCTGCTTTCCCATGCTCATTAGCAGGGAGCTGGCTTGAAAGTGAAGCAGCCGGGACTCGAACCAACACCCATATGGGATGCTGGCACTGCGGATGACAGCTTAACCCACTATGCCACAGCATAGTGCCATAGCAGTGGCCCCAGTAAATCTTTTTTAAAAAGTAATGATAAGAACAACATAGCCTGTACTGTGAACCAGATAGCATTATGGGCGCTTCACATGTATTAACTCATTTATCCTTACATTAACTATAGCTGCTGTTAATTGTTGCCATCTGAAGAAGCTGAGATGACACAGCTATCAAACAGTTCTAGACCTGGTTCTGCACTTACTAATCGAGTGACTTGGGACAAGACATCTAACTGCCCCTTACCCCTACCCCTGCTCAGCTTCCTCCTCTGTGAAATAGAGAAAATACCTGTTGCATCCTGGGCTTATTGGTGGGCTCAGATGAGATGACATGTGGAAGTGTGTTTAGAAGGCTTAAAACACTGTAAAGAACTTTGGAGCCAGCACAAGGGAAGAAGGGAAACTTGCAAAATGGTTGTAGTTTAGATACTGGGCTCACACTTAATGTGTAAGTTGCTGAGCATGGGCCACAGTTGTATTCACAGCCGTGCTCATTGACTAGTATTAGTATCTTTGAGTATATTAGAATCAGGATTTGCACTGCCATTTAAAAATCAATAAACTGATTTTTTTTTTTTTTTTTTTTGACAGGCAGAGTGGACAGTGAGAGAGAGAGAGACAGAGAGAAAGGTCTTCCTTTTGCCGTTGGTTCACCCTCCAATGGCCGCCGCGGCCAGCGCGCTGCGGCCGGCGCACCGCGCTGATCTGATGGCAGGAGCCAGGTGCTTCTCCTGGTCTCCCATGGGGTGCAGGGCCCAAGCACTTGGGCCATCCTCCACTGCACTCCCTGGCCACAGCAGAGAGCTGGCCTGGAAGAGGGGCAACCGGGACAGAATCCGGCGCCCCGACCGGGACTAGAACCTGGTGTGCCAGCACCACAAGGCGGAGGATTAGCCTGTTGAGCCACGGCGCCGGCCAAGAAACTGATTTTTATTGGAGCCAAATGTGCATGTGAATGGTCAAATTGTCAGTGGAGCAGATATTTTAGTAAATCAGCCCTCCTTTCCCTCCCAGCTAGGGAAGCAGCGGGCAAGCAGGATGATGAGCAAATATTTGCATGGGGGAGGATTCTGTTGGGCCCTTGGGGACAGTGAGCCCATGTAACAGCTGACTGCAGGATTGTCTTGGTAATGGAGACTGTGTGCTGCGAAGTAACCCGCTGCTGGCACTAAGCACACAAATGTGCCAGCACTTGAGTTTCAAGGAGCGAAGCTGTGGTCAACCAGGCACCGTGGATGTGGAAGAATGAAGCAGACTGAAGGGACAGTGTCTCTGTGAGCAGTGCAGAAGGGGCAGTGCTGTCTTCTGCTGAGGCACAGCTGTTGTTAGCAGTGTTCCCTGGACCGTCTCAGAGCCAAGGAGCTTCCTCCATGAAGTCTGAGCTCATAATGCCTCCAGGCCTGAGAGCCGCTTGGATTGTCCGTGATGCCTATGTGAATAATTATAGATCACTGAACAGAACCACTAGTCAGCTACATCCCTCAAAAATGCATAATTGTAGGCTACAAATATGAAAATATACAAGAGCTTAGCTGCGTGTCATACATCATTACAAGAGGCAATGGCATGAGTCAGCTGTGACTTGGGTGGCTTTTAGTATGATGGGAGCTGCTTGGTGAGCTTGCTGGCTAGCCCAGAAGAGGGGAGAAGCACATTCCCCAGGAGTGTGTGGGAAATACAGATTGGGACCACAGCCTGCTGCTGTACCTGCGGTTGCACAGCTGAGTGAATCTGGCTATCGGAAGGTAGATTTGCCTCCTCTTTGGGGGTTTTCTCCAGAACCAGTTTACAAACCACATTAGCAAAGATCACATTTGTGTTGGCATTTCTAAGTCTAGTATTTTTTAGTTTAACTGTTTAAATATTCCTGAGGGCCTGTGACATGTAGTAGTTGATAAATGGCTGATACTCAAGTTTGAAACCGTGCTTAGGGACTCTAGGCAGCAGGGCCTCGTGGCTGGGAAGCCTCTCTTACTGCCCAGCCTTGCCATCCCTGTTGAGCTCTGTAAACCTCTACTCACCATGGCCTGTATGCTTACAGGGAGGGCAAAGTGGATTCTGATTCCAATTCCTTTTCATATTTATTCAGTTAATTTTTTATAGGGAGACAGAGAAACAAACAGAGGTTTCTTTTTGGTTGTTTTACTCCTCAGATGCCTGAAACTACTGGAGCTGGATCAAGCTGAAGAACTCAGGAGTGAGAGCTCAACTGGGTCTCCCTTGAGGGTGACAGAGACCCAATTACTTGAGCTATCTACCTGCTGCCTCCCAGGGTGTGCGTTAACAGGAAGCAGGAATTGGGAGCCGAGGTGGAACTTAAACCCAGGAACTCCCATATGAGATGTGGGTGTCACAAGTGGCGTATTAACTGCTAGGCCAGACTCTCACACCAGGACCAGGATTCTTAAAATGTTTCTGTGAAGAAGTTTCTGGAAGTTGTGTATTCCCTAAATGTGCATGTGAATTTTCTATGGAGATGCTTGGGATTTATGAGTTACTTAAAGGACTCTGTGACCTCGAAGTGAATAACCACTGCTGTACTGTAAAATGTGGGGATTTGGGACATTCTTCATATGTATCCCCTTTGATATTAAGGTTCCGCAGTATACTAATTGTGAAATAAGAAGGTATTCTTTAGTTTATACTTTTCTGGGGGGAGGGAGTGAGGTCATACCACATTGAATGAGTTAGCAAACATGAAGGATGGAGATTTGGGGGCAAGTGTTACGGCATACATAGTGTGTTAATCTGCCACTTGGGACACCACATCCCATATTGGAGTGCCTGGGTTCTGGTCCCAGCTCTGCTTCCCATCCAGCTTCCTGCTAATGCACACCCTGGCAAGCAGCAGGTCATGACTCAAGTTCTTAGATCCCTGCCATGCAGTTGGGAGATGTGGATGGAGTTCCTGTCTTTGACCTGGCTTAGCCCTGGCTGTTGCAGGCATTTTGTCGCTCCCCCTCTTCATGGAGGAACGACACAGGACCCTGCACTGTTCTTTTGTCTGCTCGGCCCTTCCCGGGTTTGCTGCTGGTTCTTCCTGGGTTGGCTACCGTCCCTTCCACCTCCGTGGAAGGGCGGTTCCCCCTGCCACTTTCCCCACTTCCGCGGGGGAGCTGCACACCGCCGGCCGGCTCTCTCAGGGGCTGCACAGGTGTTCTTCTTAGATGTTCCTGGTGCATGTTGTCTCTCTCCTCCTTTATAGTCCTCTTCCACCAATCCCAACTCTGCTACCCACACGCCGAGTATGCTGCTCTCCTCCAATCAAGAGCAGATCCTGCTGCTTATTGGTTGAACTGGAGGCAGCTGTGTAGAAGCTGTTTCCTCCTCTCCTAGCGCCATATTGTGGGAGAGCAGATGCATAGAATAAGTCTTAATTCCAGTAACTTAGTCTAGTCCGAGTTGCTCCCCACACATTTGGGAAGTGAACCAGCAGATGGAAGATGCCTGTCTGTCTGTCCTTCCACCTGCCCAATTCAAGTAAGCAAAGTAAATACATTTAAAAAAAGAAGTTTATAGAATTTCCTTGAGAAAATCGAGATAATGTTCCAAAGGCTCCCCAAACAGGGATTTCAGAACTGTTCCAGAACTTGTTAAAATAAAGGTGCAGGCCTCTAAGGACTACTTTGAAGATGGTGACCTCTGGTGTATCTGTTAAGTAATCTGTTTCATTACTTACAGTTATGCTCTCATGCCCTCAGCAGTGGGAGCCAGGCCTGTAGCCCTAGAACATCCTGAGAACAGGGGGATTTTAGACTGACTTCTTTGAAAATAGCTCCATAGTCATTAGGTTGTCATTCACAGGGCGTTTAGCAGAGCAGTTGCCTGAGTCTGAGGGGGAAGTTTGGGGTCCCTGGAGAGAAGTAAGAGTATCTGAAATACTGTTGTTACCCAAGTGGACCAGATGTATTTCTTGCCAGGTTGAGGAGCCCAGGTTTGTCTGGTAGTGGTGTCAGACCCCAGCCTGTTGGCCATGGCCTCGTCTGCCAGTGCTGCCCCAGACCACTTCCATGAGGAAGCCATAGCTACATCGAGATCTCTAGGCTCGTGGATGGTATTGTGGTGGGACGGAGGGTTTATCTGTGGCCTATGGGGTCCTTTCCCCTCTGAGTTTTAAATTTTTCAGTCAACCCTAAGAATTAAGGACTCTCAGTATGGAGAGGATCTTAGGTGGCCCTTGCGCCAGTGTCCAGAGGGAGGGGAGGGAATGGGAGGGCAGGAGACTAACTTTTGCTGGCTTTTTTACTGTTGTATTCACAGTGTGTGACTGCGTGAGTGGCATGTGGTAGGGGACCAAAAAATGCTTGTGGGATGAGTGAGCATCCACAGATACCAGCACTTTCTGCAGACCAATGTCATTCATTACTTTGTTCATTTCCTTGACACATATTAATAAACTCCCACCATGTGCCAGTTACTCTTAAGTTCTGTGATACCACAATGAGCAAGACAACCCACATCCTCAAGCGCTTACTCTGTAATTGAAAAATAAGAAGTTAAAATGAATGTATGGTCTCTGATTGGGATTTAAGAATAGAAAGTTCTTCCTCATTTGGGCCTCTTGGGGTCTTCTCTTTAGGGAACCCTAGAAAGCACAACTAAGCCCCTCTTTCACCTGAGAGCGCTTCAGAGTTGTTAGGGCAGTCATCACCCCCTTCCCAATCCTAGCCTCTCTTCTCCAGGGTAAACAGTTTCAGTTCCTTTTGTCCTCTCCCCCTGGTCTGTATCTAAGTGCCTGCTCCATCCTGGTCACCCTGCCTAGCTGCAGTCCGCACTAATGGGGCCGTCCCTCTGTGGGTATGGAGTCCAAAGCACAGCACAGCTCCCCAAAGTGCACTTCCAGGGAGCCTTCCTGCCTGGAGCCTCTCTTATCACTCTGCCTCTCTCTGCTCTCCCTCGGGCCCAGGCAATAGATGTAAGAGAAGGCTCCGGGCATGGCTGGACTGAGAGCATCTTCATAAGTGGCCAGTGCTGAAATTGAACTCTTGTCACCCTCTGTGCTCCACCCTACACACTTGGTGCAGAGGCATCTGTACACGGCCTTGCTGCCTTTCCTTTTCTGAGTTACAGCCCTTCCTTACCAGGGAAATTAGCATGACAAAGCAAGCTGTAAGCATGCTATTCTTGTCCTTTGTCATATTTTCCACTCCATCCCCCCACCTAAACTAAGTTGAGTCCTGTGACATCACAAAAGTAGGCTATTGTATCAACAGTTGTGATGTCACCCATAGAGGATTATGACTCCAGGAAGAATGGAAGGAGGGAGTGTAGCCGGCAGGAAACCACCTGGGAACAAAGAAGTCATTTTCATGGAAATCTTCACCCCAGAAGCCTGAGTTAGCCTTTCAGTGCTGGAGCGATCCTGGAAGCCTCTCTTCTTAGCTTCCTCTTTCTAAGATTAATGTTTGGTTTGTTGACATTGCCTGAGTCTGAGCCTGTGTGGAAGACCCCTGCTGGTGGACTAGCTTCTGAGCAGGCTTTGTTTGGGGTTTATTCAGGAGGTCCGAGCTTCATAGAGGGGAGCCTGAGAGGAGGACTGATGGAGATGTGCATGGCCCCTGGGCCAAGGGGAAGCTGGTGTGCAGCTACTTCTCAGGCAGAGGAGCTGTTCTGCCAGCTGCTCCCTGAAGCCCTGGGTGTACCCCCACGGACCTGCGTGGTGCTGCCTGCGTGCTTAAGGGGCAGAGCTGGGAAGTCCTTTGCTTCTTGACATAGACTAAAAATGTCTGTTCCAGAGGCTTCCCACACTGTTTCAGACGATGGGCCTTAGTGTTTCCATAATTTGTTTTCCAGTGCCCATAGGTCCAAAGAAATGACCAAGCTTCACTCTATTAAGTAGTTAGTCTTAAACAACTTAGTGGGTATTTATACCCTGTCCTAACAACTGAGTATTCATCTGAAAAAATTCTACCAGCAAATTGAATAGAAAAAATGTTTTTTTAATTCTTGAATAGCCACAGTTACTAATGGGCAGTGTACATGTGTCAGACTTTGGAATCAGAATGGGTACTGCCATCCTCATTTTCTGTTCCACATTGCTTTTCACATGGTACTTGCATCTTATCACAGCGAGTGCTGAAAATCCAGATTCACAAAGAAATGACATCATCGAAAAGAATGTAGTGCACTGTAATGTTGAGGGCGAACTCGTGGTCTGTCTGACAAATGTGGAGTGTGGCTGTTTCCCTCAGCATTTTTAATTATCTTGCAGCACCCCTGTGAGTTCATCAAGATGCTCCCGGGCAACACAGCATGCTCTTGGAAAGCTACAGATCTTTGCTCGCCAAGTAGGACTTGCTGTTTGAAGGAGGAATAAGAGGCAAAATCTGTCCCCTTCGCGACCCTTAAAGGAGTTGGACAGATGGATGGATAGACTCCCCTCATCTGTATTCTCACCTCCAGCACTACTGTTCTGTTGGGGGAAAGCCTGTCTCTGAGTAGGATCTGTGTGAGCTCCTCCCATCCACAGTTGGGGAAGAATAATGATGCGCATCTCTTAATTTTGTGTTGATTCACGAAATTGTACCCGAACTACATGGCTTAAAAGTAAAGTGGAATCTTAACACCAAGAACTCGGGGACCTGGCGTTGGACCTTTCCAAACTCTTTTCTGTTAGCTGGGCTACAGGAGACCAAGCTCTGCCATCTCTGATAGATTCTAGTGCCAGCCTGACCCTGGGATCTGCCACTTACTGTGAAATTCTGGGCAAATTACAGTCTCTCTTTACCTCAGTTTCTTCATTAATAAAAAGAAAGAGAGCTGTCTCATGGTTGTAACGAAGATGAAATGAGATTAAATGCGTAGAACCAGCAGAGCATGACCACATAGGTGCACTTTGTTCTACTGCTTTCCAAAATCTAGGAACAAAAGGCTTTGCTCCAAACCCCTTTATTGTTTTAAACAAATTTAGTATCTTTAAAACACTTTTTTAATTTACTTATGTAATTTACCATTTGAAAGGCAGAAAGAGACAGGCAGAGATCTTCCATCTGCTGGTTCACTTTCCAGATGCCTGCAACAGCTGGGGCTGGGCCAGGCTGTAGCCAGGAACCAGATCTCCATCCACATTTCACATTTGGATGGCAGGGATCCAAGTACTTGAGCCATCACCTGCTGCCCCCCAGGTGCATTAGCAGGAAAATGGAGTCAGAAGCAGAATCAGGACTTGAAACCAGGCTCGGATATGTAACAGTGGGTAGTCCCAAGCAGTGCTTTAACTGTTACACCAAACATCCACTTAGTAACTTCTTGATAACTTTGGTCTGTGGATCTCATGTTCCCAGTTCTGTTGAACTCTGCCTTCTGTATGCTGTTTTAAAATGTTTTATTGAAGTTTGTCTTACAACCAATAAAGTATATGAGGGGTCTTCAAAAACCACATGGAAAATATGTACTATGAAAAAACTATACATGGATTTCAAAAGTTTTTCACTAAAACTTTTCTTTTAATTCCATTTTCCATGAAATTTTTAAAAAGATTTATTTATTTATTTGAAAGTCAGAATTACACACAGAGAAAGGAGAGGCAGAGAGAGAGGTCTTCCATCCGATGGTTCACTCACCAATTGGCCACAATGGCTGGAGCTGCGCCGATCTGAAGCCAGGAGCCAGGAGCTTCTTCCAGGTCTCCCACCTGGGTGCAGGGGCCCAAGGACTTGGGCCATCTTCTACTGCTATCCTAGGCCACAGCAGAGAGCTGGATCGGAAGAGGAGCAGTCGGGACTAGAACTGGCGCCTGTATGGGATCCGGTGCTTCAGGCCAGGGCCTTAACCTGCTGTGCCACAGTGCCGGCCTCTCCATGAATTTTTGAAGTACCCTTGTGTATGTATTCAGCTCAACAAATTTTTACAACTGAACCCTTGTAATCAACACCCAGATAAACAAAGAGAATATTGCCAGTACCTCAGAATCTCCCTCCAGTCTCCTTGTGGTACATCACCCTCTTTGTGGGTGGCCACTATTCTGACTTCTAATAACATAAATTTTTTGTCTATGTTTCTTTTTTCTGTGAATAGGATCATATATTTGTGTTTGGTGTCTGGCTCTTTTATTCAATATAATATTTGAGGTTTATTCATGTTATATGTAGCTGCAGATTGTTCATTCTCATCGCTATGTAGTATTCCACTATGTAAATACACCATAAAATTTACTCTACAGTCTTCTGATGATGGACATTTGGGTAGTATTCAGTTTATATCACTTGTGGGTAGTGCTGCTATAAACATTCTCATACTTGCCTTTTGGTACACACGTATGTGCCTTTCAACTAGAACAGAAACTGCTGGGTCACAGGTATGCATGTATTTAAGCTTCAGTGTATTGTACTTAATATTCTTCCAAAGGGGTAGTAGTAATTTACACCTCCACTGCCAATGTGTGAGAGTTCCAATTGCTTCATGTCCTTAGTACCACTAGGTATATTCTTTTTCATTTTCTCTGTTCCACTAGATATTTTAATGGTTTTATGTTGTGGTTATAATTTTCATTTCCATGATGACTAATGAAATTGGATACCCTTTCCGATATGTTTTGCCATTTGGATATTGTCTCTGGGGAAGTGTCTGTGCTAGTCTTTTGCCATTTTTCTTTTTTTCTTTCTTTAAGATTTATTTTTTTTAACATGTATTTATTTAGTTGAAAGGCAGAGTTACAGAGTTACTTCCATCTGCTGGTTCACTCCCCATATAGCCACCACGGCTAGGGCTAGGTCAAGTCGAAGCCAGGAGTCAGGGACCTCCTCCGGGTCTCCCATGTGAGTGCAGGGGCCCAAGGACTTGGGCCATCTTCCATTGCTTTCCCAGCTGGATTAGCAGGGAGCTGGATTAGAAGTGGAACAGCCAGGACTCGAACTTGCACTCATGTGGGATGCCAGCAGTGCAGACGGCTGTTTACCACACTGCACCATAGCACTGGCCCTGCCGTTTTTCTTTTGAGTTGTCTTCATACTGATTTGTTCTTCATATATCCTGGATAGATCTACTGAGAATATCTTCTCCCACTCTGAAGGGTTCCTTTTCACTCTCTAAATGACTTTTTTAATCATAGTGTTCTTATTGCATGAAGTCTAATTTACCAGTGTTTTTACAAATCACTGGGCAGAGTGGATGCCATCTTACCCGCAGAGCTGAGAGGCCAAGTGTTTTTTATTATGGTTATTATGTTTTATGTTATGCTTAAGAAATCTCTGAAGGGCAGGCATTTGGCATAGTGGTTATAATGCCACTTGGGACGCCTGCATCCCATATCAGAGCTCCTGGCTTCAAGTCCTCTCTCCGCTCCCCATTCCAGCTTGCTGGTAATGCGCACCCTGGAAGGCAGCAGGGAGACTCGAGTGGTTGAGTCCCTGACACACATATGGGAGACACTGACGGAATTTCTGGCTTCAACCTGGCGCAGCTCTGGCTGTGTGAGCATTTGGGAAATGAACGAGTGGGTGGAAGATTCTTCTCTCACCCTCTCTGTCTCTCTGCCTTTCAAAAAAAAGAAAGGGAGAGAGGGAGAGAGGAAAGGAAGAGGGAGGGAGGGCGAGAGGGTAGAAATAAGACTTGCGCAGCACTTGATATTTCCTAGACCTTCTCTGAGAAGGTACAGGTTGTGGGAGGTATGTTTTTCTAGGGCAGAGGAGGCATCTTGCCATCAGTCAGATTATCTGAGTTCAACCGGACTAGAAGAAGTATAGGAAGGGTGAAAATGAGGTCGGGATTCAGGGTCAGTAAAGGCTTACTTCCATCTACTGGTTCACTCCCCCTATAGCTCCATATAGTTCAGAAGTTGACATCTGAACTGTGTATTTAAGAAAGATTGGGCTGGGGCCAATGCTGTGGTGCAGTGGGTTAAGCCACTGCTTGTGATATTATCATCTTGTAACAGAGTGCACTTCAAGTCATAGCTGCTTTGCTTCTGATCCAGCTTCCTGCTAATACATCCTCGAAGGCAGCAGATGATAGCCCAAGTACTTGGGCACCTGTGTTCATGTCAGAGACTCAGATGAAGTTCCTGGCTGCTGGCTTTGGCCTGGGCCAGCCCCGGCTGTTGCAGCCATTTGAGGAGTGAACCAGTCTATGGAAGATCTCTATGTCTCTTCCTCTCTCTTTCTTTGTCACTCTCCCTTTTAAATAAATAAATAAACCTTAAAAGAGAGTGAGGAAGAGGGCCAGAGGACATTGAAGATAGAAGGAATCTTGGGAGTCATGAACATTCCTGGCATGTGCAGGAAATGACAACTGTTATAGCCTGACATGCCCAGTTAGAGGGAAGGCACTTCTGGGAGATGGGATTGTGGCTTTGAATCACCATCATAATTATGGGACCCATTGTCTTGCCAGAGTGAAAGAGGTCAGTGGTTAGTCCCTAGAAGCAGAGTTCTTTGTGGGACAAGCTTCCATTCTGCTTGCTTTTTCCAAGTGGTGACAAATCACTGGGCAGTGTGGGCTCCATCCTACCCGCAGAGCTGAGAGGCCGACTTGCCAGACTGGCATGGCAGCCGAGTCTAGGTTTTCTAGACCATCTTGAAAGTAATTGGATTTTGGCCGGCGCCGCGGCTCAATAGGCTAATTCTCCGCCTTGCGGCGCCGGCACATTGGGTTCTAGTGCCGGTCGGGGCGCCGGATTCTGTCCCGGTTGCCCCTCTTCCAGGCCAGCTCTCTGCTATGGCCAGGGTGTGCAGTGGAGGATGGCCCGAGTGCTTGGGCCCTGCACCCGCATGGGAGACCAGGAGAGGCACCTGGCTCCTGCCTTCGGATCGGCGCGGTGCGCCGGCCGCAGTGTGCCGGCCACGGCGGCCATTGGAGGGTGAACCAACGGCAAAAGGAAGACCTTTCTCTCTGTCTCTCTCTCTCTCACTGTCCACTCTGCCTGTCAAAAAAAAAAAAAAAAAAAAGAAAGTAATCGGATTTCTTTTGGCCTGGAATTGCCTAACAAACCCTCAAAACAATGGCCCAGCTCAGGCCTTCAGGAAGTGTTTAAACCTAGCTTAAAACCTCCCCAGAATCTGTGCTGAGTGGAGAAGGACCATCTGGCAGGACAGGGATTGAAAAAATGATGGGGGTTGAAAATCCAAACTTCAAGGGCTTTCTTTGCGGTGGGGGGGTGGGGGTGGAGGAGGGGTTGGAAAGAGGATGTGGGAGTGAAAAGTGAGCAGTGAAGAGATGGAAAGGGTTGTTTTTTTTTTTTTTTCATTTTTTCCTGATTATTATTCAGCAACAAACCCTTTTTCCCAGTGACTGGTTGAAGTAGATTTCAGTCTTGTGGGGACCTGTAAAAACATCTGGCAATCCTGGCCTCCCAGCAAAAAAGTTGTTCCCCTCCACTTGACCATGCGTATGATTCCTTCAGCATTTACGCTTGAAGAGCTCCCTGGGCATAGACACACACGACCTTGGACTGGAGTGGAGGTGAGCCAAGGTACACAATATGAAGTAGTGAAGGAGAAAGAAAAGGGGTCTGGAGCTTGGGAGGGAGTGGGGTAAACTCGAGAAAATCCTTCTAAGTGCCTTTTCTACACCAGCCTGTGTACCCACTGTTTCTCCCTGCCTTTGGAACCCGTTATTTTTAAGCATGGAAGCGCCAAAGACTGCAAGTGGGATGTGAATCAGTAAAGCAAGAGAGCAAAAGATGGATGAGGGAGGAGAAAGCTAGCATGTGTGACACTACGGCAAGCCTCCCAGGAGTAGCCTTCCTCATGGGTGTGTTGGATGAAAGCCTGTTTCTGCATCAGAGGCCTAGAAGACAGTGGGGACCTTTGTGAGGAGAAGCCAAATTTGGCAGAGCGGTAGAGGAAAAGGCCTGCCATTGGCGATTTGAGAGGTGGCAGCGACAGCCGGAAAACTCTTGCACGCATTGTATGGCAGCCATGATTTTGGAAGAGATGATTTGCAACTTGAGGATGTGGCAGTGCCAAAATTTCTGGGGCACTTTGTCATCCTTGCTTTTAGCTCCTGGTCCCTCTTTTGTCGTCAGTTGACAAGTTATCCAGCCTTTCTTTGAGGGCCTTTTATGTACAGAACTCTGCTAAGTACTGAGTTATCTAAAAAACAAACAAAGCAGAGAACTAGCATCGCTCTGCAGTATCCTCAGTCACGTGGGTTCTGAGGGGTCAGGATGCCAGGAGACGAGTGGGTGGCTACGTTTCCTAGGAGTGTCAGGAGTGCAGAGAAGCTGTGTCTGTGAGCTGCTGCAGCCAGGCCCAGAGCTGTTGGTCCGTGCAGAGCTGTGAAAGCTCAGCAAAGCCCTGCCCACCTTCGCTCAGTCCAGGGACAGCTGCAGGAGAGAAGAGAAGAATTCCACACTTTTACACTTGATCTTAGCCAAAACGCCGAGAAGCGATGATTCCACACTTTTGAAAACTCTGGTTCAGGTATTTAAGAACACATTCTAATGATGGCCCTCCCTGGGACTTGGGATGGCTCTAGGTTTTGTGTGGGGTGTGGGGAGGGGGAGGGGGAGGTGTGTTTCTTCTAGGAAGAGGATTTAGGAGGTGAAAGGGCCATTGCTATTTCTCAAGCTCTGTCTCTGTGTTCTTTTGTAAAAATTTTTTTTTCAAATGTCTTTTTATTTGTTTGAAAGGCAGAGAGACAGAGACAGATCTTCAATCTACTGGTTCACTCACTAAATGCCTGCAACAGCTGGAGCTGGACTAGGTCAAAGCTGGGAGCTGGACACTCAGTCCAGGTCTCTCACGGGTGGCAGGCATCCAGGTACTTAAACCATTACCTGGGCCTCCCAGGAAGCTAGAATTGGAAGCTGAGCCAGGACTCAATCCCAGGCACTCAGATGTAGGATACTGGTGTCCCAGACAGTGTCTTAACAGTTGTGCCAGTTGTTTACCCTCTCCCTGTGGATGAGGGAAGTTGCAGGGAGAGGTTGGTATGGAGGGAAAGAGGGTCTGAGAGATGTTTGCTCAGCAGGATGGACAGGCAGATGACCCCCAGGGCAGTCAGAGTACAACTCCACGCCATGCTGTAGCTGTGCTGTAACTACTGCTTGCAGGACCCTGGCCGTAAGCATGTTCTCAGCCTACCCAGAGCTCAGTTCCCTTTGCCATCTTTTCTGTCCCTTTGGGCTGCTTCTTTCTCCCTCTCTAAATATTTATTTATTTTAAAGGCAGAGTTACAAAGAGAGAGACAGACAGACAGACAGATAGAGCTAATGAGATCTTCCATCTGCTGGTTCACTCCCCAAATGGCCACAACAGCCAGAGGTGTGTCAGACTGAAGTCAGGAGCCTGGAGCTCCATCCAGGTCTCCCTCATGAGAGGCAGGTGCCCAAACACTTGGGCCGTCTTTTGTTGCTTTCCCAGGTGCATTAGCAAGGAGCTGGATAGGAAGTGGAGCTACAGCAGCCAGGGCTGGGCCAGGCCAAAGCCAGGAACCTAGAACTCTATCCAGGTCTCCTGTCAGTGGCAGGGGTCCAGGCACTTGGGCCATCTTCTCCTACTTGCCCAGATGTGCTATCAGGGTGATGGATCAGAAATGGAGCAGCTGGGACTCAAACCTGTGCTCCTGGTGTTACAGGTGACAGTTTAACTCTCTGCGCCACAATTCTAGCTCCTGTTTTGTTTTGTTTTGTTTTTACTGCAAGATAGAGGCTGGGCACCCCTCCAACGGAGATGGCTTCAGAGACTGACCTCTGACTGGTCTCTTTCTGGACCTTTGGGATAGTGTCTGTGGACCAGGCGATGGGATTGGACTGCAGGGAGAAGGAGCACTCAGGATGCTGGAGAGAGCAGCAGCAGGGAGCCTTGCTGAGGGCCTTTTTGCTGTGGCAGTGAGGGGAGTAGATGGGAGTTTCAAGCAGCCAAGAGGCTGTACCCTCTTCTCCTCTTCCTCGTGCTGCTTGGGCACAGTCATCCTAACCCTGCCTGCCAGGCCATGTCAGGGAGCTGCGTGCCTACCCGCTGACTGGGAAGTCGGGGCCCAGCTGAATGAAGCTGGCTGGGTGGAGGCACAGGGGCTCACTTCTTCCGGATGGGCCACTGTCCTCAGCTCCTGCCAGGGGTTGCTAGAAAGGCAGATGGTGATGGCAGATTTCTAATTCTTCAAGAGAAGCCAGAATCTGAATTTTGATTTGTATTCACCTGATTTCTTAAACGTTTGACAATGAATCTAATTTACTTCAGTGGAAAGGGAAGGCCAAATAAAGGTATTATGGAGCACACATTTAGGACTTATAGTACAAATTCTTTCCTGCAGGAGTTTAGAAGTACCCTGTGCACACCTGAAGTCTGAGGAATCTGTCTAGATGAGACCTGGATGGTACTTTTATTGGGTTCACTGATGTACCTGTTTCTCCATTGTTGAGGGCCAGTGGTTCTGTGCAGGGCAGAAGACATTAAGGGGTGTGGGGAAGAGGGGACAAGGCCAGGTGTCCATCTTTAATTTGCTTGCCATTAGGCAAACTCTAGGGAAGATGGACTGTGGTGACCTCTCATCCTTTTCTAAATCCTTAGGAAAAATGCCGCAGGATACAAGCCTTCATACTTAAAGGGTGTATAAGATTAGTGTAAAGTGTTTCCCAAAATGCAGATTCTTACACCTCATCCCCACAGATTCCCATTCAGGAGCTAGAGGTGAGGCCTGGGACTCTGCATTTTTAATAACCACACCCTCTCTCCCCTCAGTCACTTTCAGGAAAGTAAGTGGACAGCAGAGTTAAAGCTGGGGGCCGGCACCGCGGCTCACTAGGCTAATCCTCCGCTTGGGGCGCCAGCACACCGGGTTCTAGTCCCAGTCGGGGTGCTGGATTCTATCCTGTTTGCCCCTCTTCCAGTCCGGCTCTCTGCTGTGGCCCCAGGAGTGCAGTGGGGGATGGCCCAGGTGCTTGGGCCCTGCACCCACACGGGAGACCAGGAGAAGCACCTGGCTCCTGGCTTCAGATCCGCGCGGTGCGCTGGCTGAAGCGCTGGCCGCGGCGGCCATTGGAGGGTGAACCAACAGCAAACGAAGACTTTTCTCTCTGTCTCTCTCTCTCACTGTCCACTCTGCCTGTCCAAAAAAAAAAAAAAAAAAAAAAAGCTGGGTCCACATTCTTCCTCTGCTCCTTTATCAAATTAATTATCCTCGACCAGACATATAATTTGTCAGAAGAATTTCCTAAGCTGAAAGAATGGGGCTGTACTCATGCTGTCACTGCCTCATTGAATGCTGAGACCTGAATTAGAAGACAACTGAGGGAGTGCAGGGTCCAGCTCAGAGCAGGGGCTCAAATCCCTGCCTTGCTGCTTCCCAGCTTTGTGGCCTGGGGCAAGCTTGTTAGCCACTCTGTATCTTGGTTACCTCTGTAGCTTTAGAGTTAATAGTCATACCTACTTGACAGTATTGTTAGAAGGGCTAAAGGATTGAATACATGTGTGAAATGCTATTATAACAACCATATGAAAAATGTAGCTGCACATCTCAGGTCCTCTTACTGCGGGTAACAAACAACTTAAGGCTTGATTCAGATGTCACCTCTTTAGGTGACCATCCTGGAGTCCACTTCTACTTCACTTTTCTCTCCTCCAAAGTTGGAGCTGCGTCTTTGTGTTTCTGTATCCTGGCACCTTGTACCATGCCTGGTGTAAACAGGTCGAATGGCAGTGCCAGGGAGTCTGAACAATTACTCAGACGTAGAAATGGAGAAGTTGTCATCCAAATAACCAGCAAAACATAATCTGGAAGAGAAACCAGCGATGAGGCTCCTATGTGTCGCCTAGGGCAGTCATGGGAGGTAGGCCACGTGTTAGTGGGTGTTGAGGAGACTCAGCTTTTGTTCCCACTGTACCTCCAGTACCTGAGATGTGTTCTCTTCATAGAAAAGTTCCTAAGGTACTTTACTGTGTTCCTTTCTCTGGATTGCAGCTCTTCAGATAATTGCCTGTAATTTGTCAGAGCCGGGGTTTTGAGAAACTTGTGACATTGCCATTGGTGGGCCTGCAAGCCAGAGAGCATCTCTCTCCTTGCAGCCTAACTCACTGAGGTACCAGGCTGACGGCATAGAGGAGAGTCTGGGGCTGCCTTCAAGGGACTGAGCAGGAATGCCACCCAGGGACCCCACATCCCTAGGGTGCTCGTGCCCACACTGCAGGTGTAAAGGCGTGGCCTGCCCTTCCATTCCTCAAGCTCCCATATTACTCTGCAACCCTGGGCCATCTGGAGCAGTTGGTGGGGGTGGTAAGTTACATTCTCTTCTCAAGTGCTGGGCCCTTCCAAGGTTCTCAGCAGCGCCTGCTCAGGATGCCTGAATTGTTAGGTCATTTCTGAGAGTGACATCTGCACTCTTGCAGAAGTGTGACTAAGGGCGCTGCTGTGGACCCCTTTTTTTCTGTTTGTTTATTTGTTACTTTGTTGTTGTTGTCTGCTCCTCTCTGGATTACATTTTAGAATTTTTCTTCCTAGGGCCTGCACTGTGGTGTAGTTGGCTAAGCCTCCGCCTGCGGTGCCAGAATCCCATATGGGCGCCAGGTCGAGTCTTGGCTGCTCTTCTTCCAATCCAGCTCTCTGCCATGGCCTGGGAAGGCAGTAGAAGATGGCCCAAGTGCTTGGGCCCCTGCATGCATGTGGGAGACCCGGAAGAAGCTTCTGGCTCCTAGCTTCTGATTGGCCCAGCTCCGGCCATTGCGGCCATCTTGGGAGCGAACCAGTGGATGGAAGAACCGCCCCCCCCATCTCTGTAACTCAGCCTCTGAAATAACTTAATAAATAAATAAATCTTTAAATTAAAGCAAAAAAAATTTCTTCCTGGCCCAGATATCAGAATCAGCTACTTTTTTTGTTCTTACCAAGTTGGCTCTGTGTTCTCCTATGTAACTACAGAGTAGCATTTCAGAGCAGTGGGTCCACCCTCCTAAAGAGTGGAAATTCAGGACAGAAGTTGTGTTTCGTCCTGTTCTTTAGTATATTACAGTGTCTGGTCTATCCTCAACTTCTCTGCTGTTTCCCTGAGGGCCTGCTCTGGACCTGGTAGAGCATCAGGTGTTGTCTTTATGGTTCTTGTGACCATGGCTACCAAGTGCAGCTGAAAACTGATGTGTAGCAAGTTAATGCCTTATAGCACTATGCCCCTAAAGACCCATAGAGCCAATGTACGGAAGCTTCCAGAAGCTGCCTCCTCTCTCCCTCTTTCTGTTACAGACACAGTCATATGCCAAGCACTTATCTGGGCACTGGGCTGGTAGCGTAGGGAATATCTCACCAGAGCTTCTCCCCCTTCCCCTGACCTGACTTCCTTCCTTCGTCCCCTCCTCTCCCTCATCATTACCACTAACATGCTATGTACTTGAATTCATAAATATTTTCGCCTAATGAGTAGGGAAGACTTTTCTCCATTTTATGAAGGATGACAGTGAGGACTAGAATTGGTTTCCTTTTTTCCAGAAGCACCTGCAGTTTCTATCTTTGTTAAGATTTATTTATTTATTTGAAATTTGAGAGGCAGAGTTACAGACAGCTAGAGGGAAAAACAGAGAAATCTTCCATCTGCTGGTTCATTCCCCCAAATGCAATGACCCAAGTTGGGCTGACTTGAAACTAGGAGTTGGGAGCTTCTTCTGGGTCTCTCATGAGGATGCAGGGGCCCAAGCGCTTGTGCCATTCTCCACTGCTTTCCCAGGCCATATGCAGAGAGCTGGATTGGAAGAGGAGCAGCCAGGACTCAAACTGGCACCCATATAGGATGCTCGTGCAGTAGGCGGAGGCCTAACCCACTACACCACAGTGCCAGCCCCGCACCTGCAGTTCTTACCTTGGAGGGATGCTCCATGGTTGTCACCATCAGATAATTACCTCTATGCCAGCGGGCTGCTGCTTCCTAATGGCAGTTCCACCCACTACAACAATCACCAAAACCTCAAACCTGAGAGCATCCATAAAGTTACAGACATTAGAGACTGCATTCAGTGTTGAAATTAGGAAAGGTCTGTAAATATATATGAAGAGCTAAAGTTTGACTTGGTGTTATTGTTGATTGCAATCACTGAAGATTATTAGTGTCCATAAAAGTATGCTTAACTTTCACATCCAGATACTCTTCATTTTGGTTAGTGTGACAGTGGTGAACTCCTGTTCATAAACTGTCAGCTTCCATGATGGTAGTGTCAGCCCACACATCAGTTGTTTTGTCTCACACCCATTCTCCATGGCTCTTAATAAGTTTCCTTTAGCCCTTAAGGTTTAACACCTGTATTGAGATAATAATTCATGTATCATAAAATTCTCTCCTATAATTCTGTGGTGTTCAGTATTCACAGAGTCGCACAACCATTACCACTATCGAGTCCAGAATATTTTTGTCGTCCCTCCCCCGCAACAAAAGTCCTCATATTCATATCACTCTTGTCCCAGTCTGCCACCCTCAGTCCAGCCTGGGGTAAACACTAATTTGCTTCCTGTCTCTGAAGATTTATTTGCCTATCCTGGACATTTCATAAGGGTGGGATGGAGGTTTATCTGTGCTGAACAATGTGTCAGTCCTTCTTTCCTTTTTATGGCTGAATAATACTCCAGTATTGGATACACACCACATTTTGTCTATATGTTCCTATCAGTTAATGGACATGTGGGTTTCTGCTGTTACAAATAATGCTGTTAGAAATATTTGTGTGCAGTGTTTGAGTGGACATGCATATTTCTCTTGAATATATCTAGGAGTGGGTCTTACTGGTTCTTGTGGTAACTTTGAACATAACATCTTGAGAAATGGCCAAATGTTTTTTTAAAATGGGTGCACATTTTTACATTCTAATTTCTCTCTACAATCTATCTGTTGTTTTTCTCTCTCTTTATTACAGCTTTCCTAGTAGATGTGAAGTAATATCTTGCTGTGGTTTTGATTTTGTATTTCCCCAAATGATTAATGATGTTGAGCATTGTTTCATGTGCTTTTTGGCCAATATTTTTCTCATTTCAAAGAATTTTATTTATTACTTAAAATTTATAATAGAATGTTTGCTAATTCAATGGAGGAGGAATATATTTTAATATGTCATATATATGTATACCTGTGTCCTTTTTAATATGACATATGCTACTATTAGAATTGTTTTGTTTTGCAGTTATACTTTCTAATATTTAATTTGTGTTACATAGATTAATACTACTTAAATTCCAAAATATTCAATTTAAAATGATTAATATAGTAATTATATAAGCATCTGTATGTAAGCTCAAATTTGTCCTAATTATAATAGGACATAATAATAGAGTACTAATTTATTTAGAGCATATCAACATAAGAGACCTCCATAAAATACACAAAGTGTAAATAAATGTTTATGTGTCTGGGAAACAAAGGCAAGGTCTACCTTAACTCTGGCATGTAAAGACTGTTATTTGTTCCTTATAACTGATGGATAACTTTGAAATAAAATTGGAAGAACAGGCAGAGACACCATGGGAAAAAGAACTTCCATATATGAACTGTAATTATGGTTCTTATTAATTTACTTATTTTTCACAAAACTTACTGATTTGTTCTCAAAAATATTATAATATATGACTAATTCAAACCTCTTTAGAAATATTTTAATTACCTTTCTGATAACTTCACAGGAAAAATTGTTTCACCTGTGAAAATCTTTGAGGCATATGAGACCTTTCATTTCTGTTTGGCATAATTATTGACCCAGCACTCAGGTCCTGACTCAGTTAGGTTGTATTTATAGAAACTCTAAACTGCATTGCTACTTCTTACCATTATTTTGAGTGTAGGAACAAAATAATGGTATTGGAAAAATTGGATCTGGCAAACATTACTGAACATACAGATATATACTCTTTGAATATGAGAAAACTTCCAAAAGTATTGCAAAATTTCATCTTTTTCCATAATTTTCACATACTTGTACAACAGTATTTCATTTATTATTTTACATGTACAATAGATTAAATATTGTAAGCCCTGTTCTCATTTAGGCTCACAGTGTAACGTGAACAATGGTAAGAACAGATTGTATGAAACAGATGCATTAATTACATGTACATGTTTAAAGAACTATGAATCTGGAAAAGATTTTTAAACATCACACAATTGACCTACTTACATTTATCAAGTCTGTTCAGAAGAATGACTCCCCTGTTTTTAAGGATTTATCTTTCACCTTCAATGCAATTCTTGCCATACTATAATGTGCTTCTGATTCATTCTGATTTTTCTGTAAAAGATTTCTCAAAGTGACCTTTCTCATTTTATTTCTACCACACTCATCGTCTTGTCATTCTTGTCATTTGTATCGCTTTTGTCAAACTTAAGGTCACTTCCACACTTGTATTAGAGAGGACAGAGAACCAGAAACAATATGGAATACATACACATAATATAGGCCAGTTTTTTATTTTTGGAAAATATCTGTTCAAATTTTTTGTCTCCTTTTTAATTGAGTTTTTATTATTGAATTGTAAGAAGTTTTTATATATTCTGGATACAAGTTCCTTTGCAGATGCATGATTTGCAAATAACTTTTCCCAATCTTTTCACTTTCCTGAAGGTATTACTTATAGAACAAAAGATTCTTCATTTTGCTATAATGCAGTTTATGTCTTTTTTCTTTTGTTGCTTATGCTTTTGATGTCATGTCTAAGAAGCCACTGCCTAATCACAAAGATTTACTTTTATGTTTAAACTTGATTTTGTCATTTTAGCTGTTACATTTAGGACTACAATCCATTTTTACTTAATGTTTTGATATGTGATATGAAGTTAAAAGTCTTACTTTATTCTTTTGTACGTGGGTATCTAGTTTTCCAAGCATCATTTTTTTCCCTCAGAAACTTTATATACATATGATTAACTCTGTTAAGTAAAGAGTGCAACAAATAGTATGAAAAAAAATTTCCTCAAAAGTCAGGACAAAGGGCTATTCAAAGTCATTGCTTCTCTAAGTGTCAGTTTTGCTTCTGCAGATTGCCTTTTAGGTGCTCTATAGTTATCACAGGTCAGGGAGAACATATGGTATTTGTCCCTTTGGGACTGGCTTATTTCACCAAGAATGATATTTTCCAGTTTCATCCATTTTGTTGCAAATGACCAGATTTCTTTCTTTCTCTCTCTCTCTCTCTCTCTTTTTTTTTTTTAACCACCTGGCATCATTTACTGAGACTTCTTTCCCCACAGAGTTGTCATGGCGTCCTTTTTGAGAATCAGCTGACCACAATTCTATGGGTATATTTTAGGATTCTTGATTCTATTCCATGATTTCTCTTCTTATGTCTGTATAGTACTCCCTTGACTACTATAGCTTGGTATATGTTTTGAAATTAGGAAATCGGTTCCTCTAACATTATTAAAAAATGTTTTTGAGTGCTGTGGATCCTTTGCATTTCTATAAAATGCTAAGATCAGCTTGTCATTTTTTGCAAAGAAGCCGGCTGGGATTTTGATGGGTATCTTGTTGACTCTGTAGATCAACTTGGACTATATTGCCATCTTAACAATTTAAAATTTTTTGATCCATTACCATGATATGTCTTCCTCTCCCCACCCTTTTTTTTTTGTCTTTAATTTCTTTCAACAATGTTTTATAGATTACAGTTTACAAATCTTATACTTTTGTTAAGCTTGTTTTAAGGGTTTTATTTTTTTTTTTTTTGCTGCTATTATTACTGGAATTATTTTTTTAAAATTGTTTCCATATTGCTCTATGCTGGTGTATAGAAATAAAATTGACTTGTTAATATTTTTATATTCTGCAATCTTGAACAGACTAGTTTCATTGCTTTATGTGGAATCCTTAGGATTCAGTGTGTATAAAATCTTGCGACCTGCAAATAAAGATAATTTTACTTTCCACTCATATCTTCTTAAAAGGAAGAACTGATTTTTATTTTTAAAATATTTATTTATTTGAAAGAATGAGAGTAAGAGATCTTCCATCTACTGGTTCACTCCTCAAATGCCCACAACAGCTGGGGCTGGACCAGGCTAAAACCAGGAAAAGAAACTCCATCTGGGTCTCCCATGTGGGTAACAAGGACCTAGAACCTTGGGCCCTCATCTGCTGTCTCTAAGTACGTTAGCAGGAAGCTAGATTGGAATTGCAGGGCAGCCAGGACTTGAACCAGGTATTATAATATGGGTGCCCCAAGGTGTAGCTCCACCCACTGCACCACAACACCTTCTCGTATGTCTTGTTTTTCAATCCACATGTACTATTTAAGTTGGAACTTTTTCTTCCTTTCATTCTTTGCCATATTGTGTTCCCTCATGGATGATGTCAGAAGAAATATGCTTGGCTTACTACTTCCAATGGCTACCCACAATGGTCTTTCCTGAAGATCCTATTTTAAGTAAAACACCTGCTGGTTCATTCTCTAAATGCCTAGAACACCCTGTTGCTGGGCCAGGTAAAAGTAAAGAGCTGAGAACTTAATTTTGGTCTCCTGTGGGTGGTAGGGTCTCAAGCACTTGAATCATCATCACTTGCTGCCTCCCAGGGTACATATCAGCAAGAAGCTGGAATTGGAAGAGGAGCATTCTGATGGGTTAATTTTTTTTTTTCAAAGGAAGTCAGTGTCAAGTTTCATCTAGAAAAATATTGAGTAAATAGTAGGTCAGGAAGTATGCAGATATGGCAACAATCATAAAGGCTGTTTGGAATGACAGATGTTTAGGAAGCTCTGACTTAAGAAATGAGGAGGGGTGAGATGATGGAATATTTATCATTTTCTATGAAGTGAGAAGTTACCTGTTAGCCTCTTTACTGCAGGCCAAGGGTCTGTTAAGGCTATTAGCCTGTGACACATGGAATTAAACATATGTGGGAAAGTGGTTTCTACCACTTTCCACAGAAACCCTCTTGGCAGTTTTGGAGGTCATCTGAAAGATGTTTGAGGTACTTTTGGCTGCCCATGGAAACTTGGCTGACAGGCTGTATCTTCTTTGCAGGGCTCTGGGTTTGCAGAGAGCCGAAATGACCATGACTGCCAACAAGAATTCCAGCATCACCCATGGAGCCGGAAGCACTAAGGCCCCTCGGGGGACTCTGAGCAGGTAGGTAGGAAAGCACTGCTGGGTGATGACATCGGGGGACAGCCAAATGGCTTCAGTCCTGCCAAAATGTAAATGATTATCATTGTGACTGTGGACAATCTTCAGGTGGCTGGTCCAAGTCCAGCTGATGCTTGACCATTAAGCAAAAGTCTATGCCCTTTTCTAGTTCGAGAAGTCTCTGCAGGTGTTGCATATAGAAACTCTAAAATAAGCTCTGCTTTGTTCTGTTGTAGGTTTCTAGCATTTTAGGAATGGGGCTACCAAGAAACAAGTGATATTCTTCATAACCTTCTTCCAGGGTGGGAAAGTTCCAGGGCCTATGCCTGAGTTAGGCTGCAGTCGTTAGAGGTTGACCACACCGGGGAAGCGTGAGTAGGCACTTATACAATTAGTACATATTCCAGGCAGAATTCTATGCACTATAAATTTTTTTTTTTTTTTTTTTGACAGGCAGAGTGGACAGTGAGAGAGAGAGAGAGACAGAGAGAAAGGTCTTCCTCTTCCGTTGGTTCACCCTCCAATGGCCGCCGCGGCCGGCGCGCTGCGGCCGGCACGCTGCGGCCGGCACATCGCACTGATCCAAAGCCAGGAGCCAGGTGCTTTTCCTGGTCTTCCATGCGGGTGCAGGGCCCAAGCACCTGGGCCATCCTCCACTGCACTCCTGGGCCATAGCAGAGAGCTGGCCTGGAAGAGGGGCAACCGGGACAGAATCCAGAGCCCTGACCGGGACTAGAACCCGGTGTGCCGGTGCCACAAGGCGGAGGATTAGCCTATTGAGCCACGGCGCCAGCCACTATAAAAATTTAAGATGAGCTGCAAGGAAAGAAACTTGGGGAATTTTAGTCTGTGTAACCTATAATCTAGTTTTCTGGTTTTGTTTTCTTTTTTAAAGTGGAACTGCGGGGACTGGCGCCGCGGCTCACTAGGCTAATCCTCTGCCTGCGGCACCAGCGCACCAGGTTCTAGTCCCGGTTGGGGTGCTGGAATCTGTCCCAGTTGCTTCTCTTCCAGTCCAGCTCTCTGCTGTGGCCCGGGAGTGCAGTGGAGGATGGCCCAAGTGCTTGCGCCCTGCACCTGCGTGGGAGACCAGGAGAAACACCTGGCTCCTGGCTTCGGATCAGCACAGTGTGCCGGCTGCAGCAGCCATTGAGGGGTGAACCAACGGAAAAGGAAGACCTTTCTCTCTGTCTCTCTCTCTCACTGTCCACTCTGCCTGTCAAAAAAAAGTCCATTACTTGGCTTAGAAGTTACAATTAAAGTGGAACTGCGGTACAACTGAAAAAACATGGATTTTGGGATCAAAGAATTGGATTCATATCCAAGCTTTATATACCAGTTACTGGGACTTCAGAATGTTTTCCTGTGCCCCCTAAAATCTTGGTTACTTATCTCAGAGTCATTGGTGAAGGTTAAATGGTTTATGTCAGTGTTTAGCATAGTGGCTCATATAAAGTTACTTGATAAGTTACTGCTCCTTCCTTGTAATAAAGGCCTGCAGAATTGGCAGATCGATGTACGTATACAGTGCTCTCACCAGAGCTTCTCAGGTTTTGGCCAAGGTTTGATGCTAATTTCCTAGAAGAACTTCCGGGCTGTTTAATAGAGCCTTGTAGCTTTCATAGTCCCTTCTGCTGTTTCTCAGGTTGACAAATTTGGCTTTGGAGCCTGTAAAAACTAGGATGGGCCTCTCTGAGAAGGTACTTGGCTTTGGTGGGATAGGGCTAGTTCCTTCCTAGATGTCTGGGTTGTGCAGTTGCTAGGCTGAGCCCAGTGGGGTGTGGCACATTCAGGTCTGGCTGGAGGTGGTGGTAGATAGTTGGTTCACTCAGAGCTAGATTCCAGATATGGTTGATAAAATAGAGCACAAGATGTAGCCGCTGGGGAATTCTTGGCATGAATGAGGCAGGGAGTTCTCACGCAGAGCTTGGTCCCAGTAGTAACGATCTGGATGGTCTGTGAGAAGCAGGCAGGGGTTGGTGGGTGGACTCTTACCAATGACTTGTTAAGTACATAAGGACTTAGCCAGACAAGCTGAATACTCACCCACTAGCAGCAAGACCAGTAAGAAAACCCCCTGCCTCTGTACCCCCTCTGATCTATACTGGGTTCATGCGTACCTGCTTTCCTGACCTGGCTGAGGCTAGGATCTGCAAGGACCAGCAACTTCTTAGCTAAAACAAGTGGAGAAACTGAATTCTTCCAGAGCATTTTGGTGTCCCCGGTGGAAATGGGCCTGCATGTCAGTCTTTGTCTCTCATTGCCTGCTTGTGAGAACCATCTTGCTGAGCCCTCACCTGCCTGGTGCTATGTCTTACCCCTCAGTCTTGCTGTGATTGAGTTGGCAGCCAGAGACTTAGAATTAAGGTTCCCATTGCTTGCTGTTCAGTTTTTTTTTTCTTTTTAAGATTTGATTGATTTTTTGAGAGGTAGAGTTAAAGATAATGAGAGGTAGAGACAGAGAGAAAGGTCTTCCTTCCGTTGGTTCACTCCCCAAATGGCCACAACGGCTGGAGCTGCGCTGATCCGAAGCCAGGAGCCAGGTGCTTCTCTGGGTCTCCCACATGGGTGCAGGGGCCCAAGCACTTGGGCCATCTTCTACTGCTTTCCCAGGCCATAGCAGAGCGCTTCATCGGAAATGGAACAGCCAGGACTAGAACTGGCGCCTCAGGCAGAGGATTAACCCACTGTGCCATGACGCTGGCCCCGCTGTTGGTTTTAACATCAGATTCATGTAGGGTAAACTAAACATATGTGCTTTTATAATTTTATTGTTTATTTCAGACAAATTGTACCTTTAGAACATTAGTTGGAGACCACCATACCCAGAAGCCCTTAACTCCTTTATTCATTTAGTTCTTCCAGCTTGCACCATGCAGTGTGAAGTGGGAATAGTGTGGGAGGTGCAGTGTGTACATCAGGTGTCAAACCAGAAGCACGACTGTGGACAGGAGCCCCAGTTTCTGTCTGGAATACATGCCTACATGTTTCTAAATGCTTTCAGGAGTTGCTGTTCCTTTTGCTTCCCCGCATGCTGCTACCATGCCACCCTGGATGATGCCTGTAAATATCTGAGCCTCAGGTGTGCCGAAAAAAAGTGCTTTCAGGCTTCCACTTCTAAGCCTTCACTTGCTTCCTGCTACATTACTGTTTCTCTCTCTCTCCCCCTCCCTCCCTTCCTGGGAACCTGGCCTTTGGCATAGAATCACAGGCCTCTGTGGCTAGCTACACCCTTCTCTCAGAGGCTACCCCTTTGCGGTAGGTATTAGTTAGACATTATAATCTAGTGGTTTCTCTGGTGGCCTTTACCCTCAAACCACATCCGGATGTGTTCTTTTTGCCGAGGAAGGCAGTCAGTCACTGGTTCATTTAAAAGTCATTGTCACTGAACTCTGAGGGTTCTGCTAGGCTCTTTGCTAGACACTAGGGGAGAGCGGGATGATCTAGTCTTCTTTGTCCAAGGCATTAACAACTTGGATTGCTGAACTGGCACCTGAATTTCCTAGTCTGACCCTTTGAATTTAGCAGTGATCTAATACCCTTTTATCATTGCTAGCCCAGGAGTCCATGGAGGAGAAGACTCCTCGATGTGACTGGCACTCTGGTTGGGGAGGGCAATGGTGCTGGACCCTTAGAAAGCTGGGCCTTGGACTCCCTGGCTACTTTGGGAGTCTCCACATCATCTCCATCAAGAGAGAGGCACCCAATGGTACTAAGAGGCATTTGTGTCTAGCTTTAGGGCAAGGGAAAACTCTAGGACAAGGAAAACTGGTAGAGATGGGCAGATAGGACCCTGTGGAACCTTCAAGAGATACATATTGGTAGGGCTGTATCCTTAATTTGCATAAGACTTCATCTGGTGCTACCACCAAGCCAGTCTGGGTTACAGGTCCTGGATTCCAGTCCCTGGGTTTTCACAGATGTTTTGGTAATTTATTCCCTTCCATTTCCTTTTCACTCCAGCCTCCATTTGGCAGGACCATGTGGGAGGAAGAAATCAAACCTTTTTATTTGACTGCCTAAGTTTGTTCTTTGCTGTGCCTTGGTCTCCTGGAACACGTTTCTCTTTTTTGGTGAGGGGGAATGGGTGTGAGACCTCATACTTACCTTACTCCCACAGGCTATCCCACGCCAGCTCACAAGATTTGGCTGTATCCAATTCTGGGGTTGGAGAGGGGTTCTCAAAGCGCCTTTGAATTACAGAGTCCAGGTTTTACTGTATTGGTGTTGATTACCTGGGGGTGGAACCAGAGGCAGCTGGGTGACTTGCAAACAAGGAAGCATTAGTTTGGAGCTAATTCAGCTGCTTCAGTGGGACGAATTCTGCCACTTGTTGCTCTCAGGAGGTCTCACTTGGGCATTCAGAGCTAGCAGAAAGCAGGGGCTCTTCTCAGAAGATCTGCTACATTTCCCGATTTCTTCCTCAACTTCCTCACTGTGAAACTACGACCAGAGTCTCTGCAGCTTGAACATACAGGCTGTTGGTCTTGGTTTTGGGAACCTTGCTTCTAGCTGTAGGTATGGAAAACCTGGGTAAGAGTGCAGGCTTCTGGTTGATTTCTTTCTGTGTTTCCAAAGCCTAGAACAACGTTTGGCACATGGAAGACGTTAACTAAGGGTCAGTGTTGTGATGCAGTGGGTAGGCTGCTGCTTGCAATGCCAGTGTCCCGTATGAGCACCACTTCCGATCCAGCTCCCTGCTAATGCACCTGGGAAAACAGTGGTTGCTGGCCAAAGTAGTTGGGCCCCTGCCACCCATGGGGGAGACCCAGATGGAGTTCCAAGCTCCTGACTTTGGCCTGGCCCAGCCCCAGCCTTGTGGTCATTTGGGGAGTGAACCAGCAGATGGAAGATCTCTTTCCATATCCCCATCTCTGTCACTCTGCCATTCAAATAAATAAATCTTAAAAAAAAAAATACAAGACCAGAGCCAGATCATGAAAAGTCTTGCAAACCAGGTGAAGAAGTTTGGTGGCCACTTAACCCACAGCACCACCAATGCTGGGCCCTGGTCTTTCCTTCTACTTTTATCTTTCTCTGCTCTCTTAATATAGACCTCACTTTTTTGCTAGTCTGGATGCAAATATTACTTGTCTCTCAGTGCTTTTCTTGACCACCCAGCTAAGAAGGCTTCCCCTCCCCCATTGCATTCACTCCTAGAACCCTTGGTTTGGAGCCACCTAATGATGTTTGTCATATAGTACCTCATGGGGAGGAGATCTGTGTGTTGCAGGTCTTTGGAGGTACAGCCCATACTTGGTTGGAATGTTTAAGATGGGAGGGATCTTGATGTTTGTCTGGCTCAGCTACTTAATGCTACATACGAGAGTACTAAAGATCACACAGCTAATTGCCACCAGGGCCATCATTTCAACTCACATGTGAAGATTTCCATGGAAAGGAGACCTCAGTTTGTGATATGATGATATTTGGAGATGTCTTGAGATTCCACTGCCAAAGTGGGTACAGATTTGGACCCTGAGTCTTAGAGTTCAGGAAAAGGGTAAGGGCTGGCAGAGAAGAAGAATCTTGTAAGTAAAAGATAGTGTCAGCCTGTCCTGGCAGGCCACCCCTTGGTAGGACCTGCATTCCCTGTTACCTGAAATCTTCCTAGAATCCAACCATGATGCCATCAGAGCTGCTCTGATTATTTACTACTTTGTAACAAATGGCCCCAAACTTGAGTGACTTAAAATGATGACAGTCATTTATTTTGCTCACAAATTGTGCTTTGGGTAGACCTCAGCAGGCAAGCTTGTCTCCATTTCTCGTAGTGCCAGTTAGGGTTGCTTGAAAGTTGGGAGTGACTCAGTAGCTTAGAGAGTGGAGTCATCCAAAGGTTTCCATATCTTAAGTTGGTAGTGGTGGTCAGCTGGGAGCCTACCTGGGGAGCACCGACATATGGCCTTATGTTTTCATGGGATGCTTACTCTTGGAACCTCGGAGAGAATGAGGCAAAAAAAGACCTGGCATTTTAATGACCCAGCCTCAGAAGTCACATAGTGTCTTCTGTTTCCTATTCTATATTGATTAAGGCCTTAACAAAAAGGTTCCTGAGTTCCAGGGAAGAGAAATTAATGATGGGAAGAATGTCAACATCTCATTGTAAGAAGGATATGTGGGTGGCCAGTGCTGTGGTTAAGCTTCCACCTGCAGCACCGGCATCCGTATGGGTACCAGTTCGAGTCCTGGCTGTTCCTTTTCTGATCCAGCTCTCTGCTATAGCCTGGGAAAGCAGTAGAAGATGGCCCAAGTCCTTGGGTCCCAGCACCCACGTAGGAGACCTGGAGGAAGCTCCTGGCTTTTGATCTGCTCAGCTCCGGCCATCCATTATAGCCATTTGGGGGGTGAACCAATGAATGGAAGACCTTTGTCTCTCCCTTTCTCTGTAACTCTACTTCTCAATGAAATAAAATCTTTAAAAAAAAAAAAAAAAAAAAAAAAAGAGGAGGAGGATATGTGGGGTGGGATATGTTGTGGTAGCCATTTTGGAAAATGCAGTCTGCCCCTGTCTCTAATCATAGCAATTCACATCCCTCTCAGATGAATCTGTCCTCTAGGATCCCAGCAACAGATGCTTGAAGTCTAGGATCTTGTTATCAAACTCCAGTCCAGGAGACTGCCATTGAGGCACAGCCGGTTAAGCCTCCTCTTGGGTTTCTTGTGAGATTGTTCTAGGTTGGACAACAGTTCTTGAGATTCTTAGAAGCCTTATTGTCTTCAATTAGGGTCTGATCTTAGGTACTTAGAAAGTCTTTGTGTGTCTGTAGAGTTCTACGAGGTAATGCTTTAAATCATTTTTTTTAAAGATTTATTTATTTGAAAGACAGAGTTAAAGAGAGAGGTAGAGACAGAGAGAGAGGTCTTCCATCTGCTGGTTCACTCCCCAGTTGACTGCAATGTCTGGAACAGCCGGAGCTGCACTGATCTGAAGCCAGAAGCCAGGAGCCTCCTCTGGGTCTCCCATGTGGGATCAGGGGCCCAAGGACTTGGGCCATCTTCCACTGCTTTCCCATGCCACAGCAGAGAGCTGGATGAGAAGAAGAGCAGCCAGGACTAGAACTGACGTCCATATGGAATGCTGGCACCTCAGGCCAGGGCTTTAACCTGCTGTACCACAGCACTAGCCCCTAAATCATTGGTTTTGTGGTGTTCTGTTTTTGATCTTTTTTTTTTTTTTTAGATTTTTGTTTATTTATTTATTTATTTATTTATTTATTTTTTGACAGGCAGAGTGGACAGTGAGAGAGAGAGAGACAGAGAGAAAGGTCTTCCTTTGCCGTTGGTTCACCCTCCAATGGCCGCTGCGGCCGGCGCGCTGCGGCCGGCGCACCGCGCTGATCCGATGACAGGAGCCAGGTGCTTTTCCTGGTCTCCCATGGGGTGCAGGGCCCAAGCACCTGGGCCATCCTCCACTGCACTCCCTGGCCATAGCAGAGAGCTGGCCTGGAAGAGGGGCAACCGGGACAGAATCCGGCGCCCCGACCGGGACTAGAACCCGGTGTGCCGGCGCCGCTAGGCAGAGGATTAGCCTAGTGAGCCGCGGCGCCGGCCCTCTGTTTTTGATCTTAAAGAATTTTTCAGTCACTTCCTAAATTTTTTTGCAGATTTATTAAGGGATAATTAAGATAAAATACACTGCACAGTTTAAAAGTATAGTTTGATGAGTTTTGTTACACACATACATTTAATAAAACCATCATCACAATCTTGAAACCATTTCCTAATTTGAGAATTTTTAAAGATTTATTTTACTTATTTGAAAGAGTTAGAGAGGTGGAGACAGAAAGAGGTCTTCTATCCACTGGTTACACCTAAATGGCCACAACAGCCAGAGCTGAAGTGATCCGAAGCCAGGAGCCAGGAGCTTCTTCCGGGTCTCCCACATGAGTTGAGGGGCCCAAGGCCTTGGGCCATCTTCTGCTGCTTTCCCAGGCCATAGCAGAGAGCTGGATCGAAAGTGGAGCAACCAGGACTCAAACCAGCGACCATATAGGATGCCGGTGCTGCAGGCTGGGGCTTTAACCTGCTCACCACAGTGCTGACCCCAATTTGAGAATTTTTATGCTCTAGAGAGACTGGGAATGAAAAACAATTTTGTTTTCTGACTCAAAAAGCCCTTTCTTGTTTATGTGTCCTTTAAATTTTGCTTGGAAACAGAAGTTTCTTTTTTTTTTTTTTTAATACTTATTTATTTATTCAAAAGTCAGAGTTACACAGAGGGAGAAGGAGATGCAGAGAGAGAGAGAGGTATTCCACTGCTGGTTCACTCCCCAGTTGGCTACAACAGCTGTAGCTATACTGACCTGAAGCCAGGAGCCAGGAGCTTCTTCCAGGTCTCCTATGTGGGTGCAAGGGCCCAAGGACTTGGGCCATCTTCTACTGCTTTCCCAGGCCACAGCAGAGAGCTGGATCAGAAATGGAGCAGCCAGGTCTCGAACCGGGGATGCTGGCACTGCAGGCGGCAGCTTTACCAGCTAAGCCACAGTGCCGGTCCTGAACAGTTTCTTTATAGCTCATCTCTTTTCTCTGTTTTCTGTGGACAGCTAGAACTCAGAAGCCCTTTGCTTGAAAATCTCCTCAGCTAGTTCATCAAATCTATTAGCTAAAATATTTTCTATTTTCCATGTTACACAAGTGACAGAATCACCAAACATTTCCACACTCCAAGGATTATCTTCTTTCCTCCAGCCTCTAATAACATTTTCCTTACTTCCCTTTAAGCCCCTTCTGATAGTGCACAAATCAGTGGTTTAGCATTTTGTTTCAGCAGCACCACACTTACAGGTACCACCATTTGTTCCAATTACTATCAAATAATAACCCCCTCCCCAAATGTAATTGTGTGAAATAACCATTTTATTCCACTCCCAGACACTATAGGAACAGAGCACTGCAGGAATGGCCTGTCCCTATTTACAACATCTGAGGCCTGGGCTGGAAAGACCTTAAGGCATAGGGTGACTCAGTGAATAATGGATGGTATCACCTGGAGGTGTCTCAGTTCACACGTGTGAGGGTTGATGCTGGCAGTTGCTGGGGCCTTAGCTGGGATACCCCCATATTACCCTCTCTGCATGGTCTGGGACTTGGTTGGTCACAGCATGGGAGACAGGAATCAGAAACTGCTCATTTTCTCAACACCTGGGCACAGCATCATTTTTTTAAAAAACAACCTTTATGTATTTATTTGTTTATTTGAAAGGCAGGGTGACAAATCTTCCATCTGCTGGAATCCCTAATGTCCTAGTCCTATAGAAACATGGCCCCCAAATTCTTTGATAAATTTCCCTGTCAAAATGACATCCTCTCTTAAAACTGTGATTAGTTAAGCAACAGAGTAGAAATGGGATGGGTATTGTGGTGCAGCAGATTAAGCCAACACTTGGGAAGCCCACATCCTACGTATGCGTGCCTGATTGAAGTCCTGACTACTTCACTTCCAATCCAGCGTCCTACTAATGTGCAACCCCCAGGAGGCAGCAGATGATGGCTCAAGTAGTTGGGTCCCTGCCACTCATGTGGGAGGCCTGGATTGAGTTCTGGACTCCTGGTTTTAGCCTGACCCAGCCATGGCTGTTGTGGGCATTTGAGGAGTAAACCAGCAGATGGGAAAATCTATGTCTCTGGTCTCTTTGCCCCTCTCTCTCCTCTGCCCTTCAAGTAAAATGAAAATAAATAAGACAATAAAAATAAAAGTAAATCAGCTGTGAGGCAGGCAGGTGTGAATTTGATACATTTTTTTTAAAGATTTATTTATTTATTTGAAAGGTAGAGGGGCCAGTACCGTGGCATAAGCAGGTAAAGCCGCCACCCGCAGTGCTGGCATCCCATAAGGAGATGGTTCGCGTCCCAGCTGCTCTACTTCCAATCCAGCTCTCTGCTATGGCCTGGGAAAGCAGTAGAAGATGGCCCAAGTCCTTGGGCCCCTGCACCTTCATGGGAGACCTGCAGGAAGATCCTGGCTCCTGGCTTTGGATCGGCTCAGCTCCAGCCGTTGCGGCCAATTGGGAAGTGAACCAGCAGATGGAAGACCTCTTTCTCTCTGCCTCTCCATCTCTCTCTAACTTGCAAGTAAATAAATAAATCTTTAAAAAAAAAAAAGAAAGAAAAGAAAGAAAGGAAAAAAGAAAGGTAGAGATAACAGAGAGGCAGAGGCAGAGAGAGAAAAATCTTCCATCCTCTGGTTCACTCCCCAAATGGCCACCACAGCCAGAGCTGCACTGATCTGAAGCCAGGAGCCTGGAGCTTCTTCTGGGCCCAAGCACTTGGGCCACCTTCCCTGATTTCCCAGTCCATAGCAAGGAGCTGGATGGGAAGTGGATCTGGGACTCAAGCAGGCGCCTGTATGGGATGCTGGCACTGTAGGCAGCGGCTTTGCCCACTATGTCACAGTGCTGGCCCCTTTGATACATTCTTAAATGTGCTTTCTGGTGAAGATGACTCAACTTATGTTCCTACTCTAGCTACCTTTCCACGTACTCTGACAAGCTGCATCTGACCTGTAGAGTCTGTAGATGGTAGCCTACACGTAGCCCCAGTTTGGGGGTTGAGCCTGCCATGAATCCTGTTGGGGGCCTCTAGCCATGTGAGATGAGTTGGCCTTACAAAAAGAAGTCCAAGCTGTGAGAGCTGCGCTGACAGGCTTTTTACTGGGACTGTTCCGGAGTGGAAGGTCAGCAGGAGTTACTGCCTGAGACTTTGCTTTGGGCTGGGGAACAAACTCCTGGACTTGCTGATTAGCACTTGGGCAGCCCTCCTCCTTTTTCTCCTCTGTGCTCAGTGTGGCCTTGGGATTGCACAGCAAGGATGCCATCACTAGAGGTGGGGCAGTTCCTGAGTTGGGGGGAGGATGCTGTTGCCCACTGAGCCAACAGGGTCCACCTGAGTTGAGAAGCCTGAGAATGGTGGATGACCAGTGTCATTAGAAGCAGGTGAGATACCTGCTTGACAGGGATGGAAGCATATTGCAGTCTGGGCTCTGTAGGACCTTTACCTGCAGACGCCGTTTTCGTGGCACACACTGCAAATCCTGGTGCCAGCTTCCTGAACTCCTACAACTTTCCTGCAGCTGGAGCCAACTGGGTCCGCTCCTGATACTAACACTTGTAGTAAGTCCTTGCGACCGGAAAAGAAACAAGCAACTCCAGCATGCTGAGTTCAGAACTGCCCTTATCAAGTGCTAAGGAAAACATCCCCTGGTGCACTTGAAAATATTTAGGACATCCCTTAGCACAGATGCTAGTACCTGAGAGGGGCCTGTGGTACTAACTAAAGGATTGGATGATTCATTTGAAATAGTACCAGAGAGGACATTCTGCCCTTAAACTCTGTGCGTGTGCACGTACACACATGCACACACACATTGCTTTGTTTACATTAGTCTCTTTCCATACCTTTACTTTACTTCATGCCCTTGTCATCTACCTGTGTCTTTGCTGCTCTGCGTGTGTTTATGGACTGCTTTCTTTTAGAATTCCTTTGCATTTCCCCCATCTCTTTATATCTGCTCATCTTTCTCTCTCTTGCTGTGAAACTTGTTTTTGGCAAGGCATACGCTATGGCCTTGGCATCCATGCCTGGAAGAACAGGCTGTCTATGGACAGGGCATGGCACACTAAGTGCCCAGTTCCATTGCTCCTGACACTTTTAGATAAGAATTGAGTCCCCACCTCCCTTGCTCCTGCATTTGTGTCCTCTGCGCCTGGCCTTGACAACTTTCCCTTTCTACTGGATCATTCCAGTCATCCCTCAAGCATGCTGTCATATGTCCCAGCTCAAAGTAACAAGCAAAATGCTTCCGTCACCCCACATTTCCCACAAACTACTACGCCATTTCCTTGTTCCCTTTTTTAGGAAGACCCTGAGAGAGTTGTGTGAACTGTCTCCACTTCCTGTGCTCCCATCTTCCCGAATTCTTCCTCTCCAGCAGACCTCTCTGCAAACCCTGTGGTCATTTCTCAGTCTTTGTCTTACTAACTTGTTGGCAGAAATGATTCATTTGGTCTCTCTGTACTTCTTGAAGGTCTCAGAACATCACTGTCATCACCCTGTTTTCCTCACTAAATGCTCTTTTTTTTTTTTTTAAAGATATTTACTTATTTGAAAGACAAACATACAGAGAGAAAGAGGCAGAGAGAGAGAGAGAGAGAGAGAGAGAGAGAGAAGGAGAGAGAGAGAGATCTTTCATCTGCTAGTTCACTCCCTAAATGGCTGCAACAGCCGGAGATGGGCCAGGCTGAAGCCTGGAGCTTCATCTGTATCTCCCATGTGGGTGCAGGGCCCCAAGCGTTTTGGCCATGTTTTGTTGCTTTCTCAGGCGCATTAGCAGGGAACTGGATTGGAAGTGGAGCAGCCGGGTCTTGAATCTGTGCCCATATCGGATGCCGGTGCTACAGATGGAGACTTGACCTTCTACACCAGTCCCACTAAATGTTCTTGTCATTCAACCTCTTTTGCTAGTTCTTCCTTATTGTCTTGCCCTCCAAACACTGGAATGTGGAATGTCCCACAACTCAACACTTCACACTCTAGATGATCTCATCTAGTAACCTAATTATAAATAATATTTATATGCTATTACTTGAAGTTAACCTGAGGTCCATCTTCTAGGTGCTCAGGCCAAAGATGTTCATATCATTATTGACCTCTCTTTTTTTTCTCAAACCACCTCATCCAGTCCATCAGCAAATCCTATTGGTCAGGTCCTAAAAATAGATTTGTCTCTACTGCTGCCATTCTAATCTGAGTCTTTGTAATCTCTTTGTCTTGGATTGCTGCCCAGGTCTATCCATGACCCATTGCATCCTGTAGGATGTGGCCTCTGTTGCCGATGTGGCCACACCGGTCTCCTTGCTGTCCCTGAAACACAGTGTATGCAGTTGTCTTGATCCTTCGCCCTGCTGCACCTGCTGCCTGGAATGTTCTTCCCTTGGATAAACACATTGATCACTTCTTTCAGCCTGTTTCCGCCTGTTCCCTGGCAGAGGGGCCGTCTCTGGTCTCCCTGTATAAAACAGCACCTTATCCCTATTGTTACTCTCTTATCCCTTTGTCCTTCTTCATTATTTATTGGCCTCATAACTATCTCACAGAGTTGGTTTGTTTATTGTCTACCCACCAAAAAGGCAATAATGTGTTTCACCACCAGAATGCAACCTACGTAGAAAGAGACTTTGTCTATTTTTAGTCTCTGCTGATCCTTAATGTATAAGATACTGCCTGGAATATACTTGGTACTCAGTATATATCAGCTGAGTGAATGAAGAACTAGGGTGTGTCTCAAATCTGTGCAGCTGACACACTGTGATCTGACTGACAGGTGGCTTCCAATGCACAGGTTCGGAGAAGGCGGGTGAAGAGCTGTCCTGGGAACCCTGAATAAGTGAAGCTGGAAACTGTCAGTGGCAGGATGGGAGACCAGACCCAAAGGCAGCTTCCTGAGACCTCCTGGATCCTGGCCCTGCTGTTCTCTCTGTTCTCTTGGCCATGGGTTCTTCTTGTCCATTGTAGGGGGTAGAGGGGTATAATCTTAACTTCTACTCCCAATCTCAGTTTGAGGAACTAGAATAGAGTAAAACCAAAGCCTGAGTGCTTTCTTTCTGTGCCAGCAGACACACTACCTGCTGTGTAAATTCATTGTCACAAAGAACCAAGCATGGTGACACCTGGCCCCTGTTGTGTCCCTCTTTGGGCCTTAATGCTTTCCAGGTGACACATTCTCCTGAGCCTTCCTTAACCTGGGAGAAGTGACTGGTGGAGGCTAATCCTTGGTATTGCAGAGGGCCTTTCCAAGGGAATGCTCCCATATCAGCGTCAGCCTATGGAAGTAAGAGAGAGTCCAGACATCATGAAAGCTGGTGTTTGAGGTAGTGGAAGAGAGAGGCATGGGAGGACAAGGCCCAGGGAACACTATGGACAAGGCCATGGCACACTAAGTGCCCAGTTCCATCGCTCCTAACCCTTTTAGATAAGCTTTGAATCTCCAGGTTCCACACTGGATGGGGCAGGTCAGTTGTACACAAGCCTCGCCTTTCTCACTGGCACCATTTTACTACTTTAGTATAGCAAATCACCCTAAATTTTAATGACTTAAAACAATCCATTATTTCTTACATTTCTGTGGGTTTGCTGGCCAGTTCCTTGACATGTTTCTCCCGCACCTATATATGTAGCTGGTCCAAGATGGCCTTACATGTCAGGCAGTTGGTGGCAGGCTATTACTAAGGTACCTCAGTTAGGCTCCATTCTCTCAAAGACTTAGACTGATTCCTTATGTGACAGTCTTATGGTGACATTCCAAGTACAGAAAAGGAAAAAACTCCCTCACCTCCCAAGGTCTCTTGTTTGGAACTTAATTTCCACCATATTCTACCAGTCAGAGCAAATCACAGTGTGAACCCAGCTTCAGGAGGCAGAGACATAGACTGTACTTTCCCACAGCATGGACTGTGAAGAATTCATAGCCATATTTAATTTGCCCCTTTCTCTTCGTGAGGATGTGTATTATGCAAGGGTAGAATTCAACTGACAAACCTTGCCATGTGATTATTCTGAATAATCAGCCCCTTGTTAATTCTGTACTGGTAATTGTCAAGCTGAGATTAAAGACTCTATGTTAAAAAGTAAGTTCAACATTTGATGCATATTATTGCTTTTCCTTGTAACATTAAAAAAAAAAATCTCCATTTTATAGTTAAGGAAACTGAGGCTGAGAGAAAGTCACTTGCTCAAAGTCATAGCTTGTAAGTGGCTGCACTGAAACTTGAACCTTAAGGCCATGATATCTTTACCCTCTACTGAGAATGGCTGATCTAGTATAACTTGATAAAAAATAATGCTAATAATGATAATTAACATCTCATATTAATGGTCTCATTGGTCCATTAGAACAGCTCTGTGATGTGGTTAGAAGTTTTAAGGAAAGGAAGCTGGATATTCAGAATAAGTAGTTTTGTCCATGATCACATTGCTAATAAGAGGTAGAATCAGATACATATGGAGATCCTCTTCCTGTCAGTGGCCTTAGGAAATGTGTGAAAATGGCTCACTATTTCCTTGACCCAGAAAACCCCACAAAATCATGCAAATCAAGAGATTCAAACCTTCATGTTTACTTAAGAACACCAGAGAAGCTTTGCAGGCCACTAAGGATATGCAAATCAGAAAAACTACCAAGTATCTGAAAGATGTGTCATCCCATCATTACAATGGTAGAGTTGGTAGGTGTGCCCACGCCAAACAGTGGGGCTGGACACAGGGTCATTTGTCCATGAAGAGTGCTGTTTGTGTTGCACCTGCTTAACAATGCAGAGTGATGCTGAACTGAAGGGTTTGGGTGTAGTCTCTGGTCACTGAACGAATTAAAAGGAAAAAAAAATGGGACTAGCGCCATGGCGTAGTGGCCTAAGCCTCTACCTGAAGCACCAGCATCCCATGTGGGCCCTGGTTCAAGTCCTGGCTGCTCCTCTTCTGATCCAGCTATTTGCTATGGCCTGGGAAGGCAGTGGAAGATGACCCAAGTCCTTGGGCCCCTGCACCCATGTGGGACACCCAGAAGAAGCTCCTGGCTCCTGGCTCCGGATTGGCTCAGCTCCGGCTGTTGTGGCCATTTGGGGAGTGAACCGGTGGATGGAAGACCTCTCTCTCTCTCTCTCTCTCTCTCTCTCTCTCTCTCTCTGTCTGTCTCTCTGTCTCTCTGTCTCTCTCTCTCTTTCCCCCTCTGTCTGTCTGTAATTCTACCTCTCAAATAAATAAATCTTTAAAAAAAAAAAAAAAAGAAAGAAAAAGAAACCTATGGAGAGATAACAATGATTTCTACCTTTAACCCAGAATGTCAATTTCATGAGGGCAGGTCCTTACCTGCATTGTTTCCATTTTGTCCCTGAGACCTTGAATCAGTGTATGCTGCCTTCTCTGTTAATGAACTCAGGGATGCCTGGGCTCCAGGTCAGAAGAGATGGACTCCTGTTTCTGTCTTGAGTTTCTGGAGCACATTGGGCCTGGCCTGTGTGGGGAGGCTGGGCAAGGGCAACACTTGTATCCATGGGCCCCAGATCAGTAGTGATACCAAAGGCAGGAACTTAGAAGGAAAGGGCCAGTCTACTCTATCCTTCATGGGAGGAGAGAAGCAATTAAAGCAAGCCAGGCACTGAGAGAAATTTCCAAGCCTGTAGAAATTTAGCCATTCTGGCACCACTAAGGGTGGTTTAAGAATTGCTGTTTCAGGCCAGCGCAGTGGCTCACTAGGCTAATCCTCCGCCTGCGGCGCTGGCACTCCAGGTTCTAGTCCTGGTTGGGGCGCCAGTTCTGTCCTGGTTGCTCCTCTTCCAGTCCAGCTCTCTGCTGTGGCCCAGGAAGGCAATGGAGGATGGCCCAAGTGCTTTGGCCCTGCACCCGCATGGGAGACCGGGAGAACTTCGGATTGGCGCAGTGCTCCTGCTGTAGCGGCCATTTGGGGGGTGAACCAATAGCAAGAAGACCTTTCTCTCCATCTCTCTCTCTCGCACTAACTCTGCCTGTCAAATAAAAAAGAAAAAGAATCGTTTTTTCTTTTTTTAAAAAGATTTCTATTTATTTATTTATTTATTTGAGAGTTATAGTTATAGACAGTAAGAGGGAGAGACAGAGAGAAAGGACTTCTGTCCGTTGGTTCACCCCCCAAATGGCCACAATGGCCAGAGCTGTGCTGTTCCGAAGCCAGGAGCCAGGTGCTTCTTCCCAGTCTCCCATGTAGGTGCAGGGGCCCAAGGACTCGGGCCATCTTCTACTGCTTTCCCAGGCCACAGCAGAGAGCTGGGTTGGAAGAAGAGCAGCCAGGACTAGAACCGGCGCCCTGTTTGGGATGCCAGTGCCACAGGTGGAAAATTAGCCTGCTGCGCCACGATGCTGGCCCCAAGAATTTTTGTTTCTTAAAACATGTGGAAGTCCAACGGACCAGAGGTCCTCAACCATGTTTCCTTCCCATCCATGGGAGCCATGTCCCATACTCACAGAAGTAATAGTGGTTTCCTGGGCCGGTGAGTTCTCACCTTATCTCCTGTCGGGGAGACATATCCATAGGGAAGCACATATCAGATTATCTGGAGGGTGAGGCATGTGTGGTTCAAAAAGGCTTTCCAGGAGGACCTTAGTCTCCTAAGGTGCCTGCCTGTCATTTCCCACTAGAATTTAAGCTTCGTGAGGATATGAATTTTTGTCTGTTCGGTTTATTTTCTGTATCCAGCACCCAGAACAGGGCCCTAGCACATCACAGACACTCACAGCCTTTTTTTTTTTTTTTGACAGAGTGGACAGTGAGAGAGAGAGAGAGACAGAGAGAAAGGTCTTCCTTTTGCCGTTGGTTCACCCTCCAATGGCCGCCGCGGCCAGTGCGCTGCGGCCGGTGCACCGCGCTGATCCGATGGCAGGAGCCAGGTACTTATCCTGGTCTCCCATGGGGTGCAGGGCCCCAAGCACTTGGGCCATCCTCCACTGCACTCCCTGGCCATAGCAGAGAGCTGGCCTGGAAGAGGGGCAACCGGGACAGAATCTGGCGCCCCAACCGGGACTAGAACCCGGTGTGCCGGCGCCGCAAGGCCGAGAATTAGCCTAGTGAGCTGCGGCGCCGGCTCACAGCCTTTATTAAACATGTCTTCTCTCTCTTACAGTTGAGAATAACTGAAATAGAGTCCCTTGTGTAGCTCCGTCACTCATTTGCTTAGGGAGCAGGACTGGTAACCGTTTGCATCTATGGTTCTGTAAAGGAAGTGAGAGACCTAAGGCCTGTGTCAATCAGGGCCTCACCAGGCTTGAGCCTGGCGCATTGCCCTGCCTCTGCCTACCCTAGGGAGAGCTCTGTTCACACCTCCACACTGAGTGGAGTCCCTCTGGCCATTGGCTTGGCTGGGCACTGAATTTCTCTCATCGGTGCCCGTGTTCACGTGGGATGGCTCTTGTTTGACTTGCCCTTTTAAAAACAACTTAAGCATGTTGAGGTTTCCTGTTGATCAGGGGCAGCCAGAGGCTATGACCCAACAGGGAATTGTCAGCCAATCCCTGACTCACTCGAACTCGAGTTTTCTGTGTGTGTGAGCAAGCAGTGACAGCAGCCTGGCTCAGGGGCAGCTGGCTGCTGCCCTGTGAATGGCATGGCACTCAGGAGCCTGGGAGGCTGGACAGCCTGGTGTTGAGGGCCATGTCATTAGGGTCAGGTAGGCCTTTGCAGCTTGCAGTTTGACAAAACCTTGCTGTCTTCCAACTAAAACTGTTTGGAAAGAATTGTGAGAGTTGACCGTGGTCACCCCCAGTAGACAACTAGGAGAGTATGCTGAGGAGGAAGTGTGCTTGGGATTTTCACCAGTAAGCTCACCTGTACCTTTTCCTTTCTTTTTTTGTTCATCATTTACTGAGAACCTCCCAGATACCATGTAAGAAATAATGGTCTAGGGGCTGGTGCGGTGGTGTAGCAGATAGAGCCGCCACCTGCAGTGCTGGCATCCCATGTGAGTGTTGGTTCCAGTCCTGGCTGCTCCACTACCAATCTCTCTGCTGTGGCCTGGGAAAGCAGTAGAAGATGGCCCAAGTCCTTGGGCCCCTGCACCCACGTCAGAGACCAGAAGAAGCTCCTGGCTCTTGGCTCAGAAATCGACCCATCTCTGGCCACTGCAGCTATTTGGGGAGTGAACTGGCAGAAGACTTCTCTCTCTTTGCCTTTGCCTCTCTGTAACTCTCTGCCTTTCAAATAAAGAAATAAATCTTTTTTTTTTTTTTTTTAATAATGGTCTAGCAGAGAAGACCACGAGGTCCCCTGACACAGATGCTGTGTTCTAGGCAAAAGTGAGCCCAGCACTGTGGGGGGTTTCCACTGGGCTATGTCTGGGGGCCCTGTGTGGTTCACAAAGATGACAAAGGCTACTGCTTACTCCTTAGAGACATAACATGGTGTAGTTTAAGTTCATGTGCTGCCTTCACCACTTACCAACCAAGTGACCTTGGATGAGGTATTTAAACTTTCTATGCATTAGTGCTTTCCATCTGTAAGATGAAGATAATAGGGTGGGCCAGTATTGTGGCGCAGCAGGTTAAGCTTCTGCCTATGTCGCTGGCATCCCAGATCAGAGCACTGATTCAAATCCTGGCTGCTCCACTTCCAGTCCAGCTCCCTGTCAGTGTGCTTTGAAAAGCAGTGGAAGATGGCCCATGTACTTGGACCTCTGCCACCCACATGGGAGACACCAGTAGAAGTTTAGGTTCCTAATTTCAGCCTGACCCATCTCAACTGTTGTGACCATTTGGGGTGTGAACCAGCAGTTGGAAGATAAATTCCCTCTCTCTTTGTCTCTCTTAGTCACTCTGTCTTTCAAATAAGTCTTTTTAAAAAATGAAGATAATACACAATGATAACCTCATAGGATTTTTGTGGGTGTTAAATGAGTTAATATATGTAAAAATGTTTACTTTGAGCTGCTCCTGGAAGGTAGTACAATCTGTATATAGATTTGGGCCTGGGAAATGGCTGATGCCTGCTAGACGTGATGCCACTGCGAGAGGGTGCAGCCGCCATTGGCCTCCTTGTGGAGAGAGTGTCGAAAGCACTCTTGCTAGCACGTTGCCAGTGCTGTCAGCTTGGTCACTCAGCCACAGCAGGAATATTTACACCACGGAAACTGGTGAGCACTGCCAGTCTGCACTTTGTCCCGAGAGCTGGTTGTCAGATGTGGGCTCTTGGATCTTGGATGCTCCTGCCTGTTCCAGAGCGGGCATCTGTCGCAGACATCACTGAGGCCTGTGTAGGGCTCCATCCAGGAGGCCTGCTCAGTGTGGCCTGCCGTGGTTCAGGAGCTTGTGCTGTCCTTGAGCAAGCACTGCTTGAACAGAGTACCTTTTAGCTTGAGAGTCCTCCTGAGAATAAAACGTGATGCCTCTGGTTGTTGGGCCACTCACTGCCATTTGCCTCTTTTGTTTTGTTTTGTTTGTCCCTAGGTCTCAGTCAGTCTCTCCACCTCCAGTTCTCTCCCCACCGAGGAGTCCCATCTACCCCCTCAGCGATAGTGAAACCTCAGCCTGCAGGTACCCCAGCCACGTCAGCTCCAGGGTGCTCATCAAGGACTGGCACCCCCACGATCCTTCACCCCAAAGTCCTCAGGATCCCTCCCCAGACACGTCACCACCCAGCTATCCCCTCAAGGCCACCAGCTTCGGTTACTTGGACAGAAGCCCTTCGGTGTGCAAGAGAGAAGACCGAAAGGGGAGTGTGCAAGGCGCAGCCCAGGATGTAGAGGGAGTAGCTGCTTGCCTCCCCCTTGCCCAGAGCACTCCATTCCTAGGGCCTGGCCCACGGAGCGTCTTGCTGACCCGCACTGGCCCCCGTGCCCACAACCTGGGCATCCGGGAGAAGATATCAGCATGGGAAGGTCGCCGCGAGGCCTCTCCCAGGATGAGCATGTGTGGGGAGAAGCGGGAGGGCTCTGGCGGCGAGTGGGCGGTCAGTGAGGGCTGCCCCAGCGTGGTGCCGTCCCCCTGCAGCTCAGAGAAGACTTTTGACTTCAAGGGCCTCCGGAGGATGAGCAGGACCTTCTCCGAGTGCTCCTACCCTGAGACCGAGGAGGAGGGAGAGGCCCTCCCTGTCCGGGACTCTTCCTACCGGCTGGAGAAGCGGCCAGGCCGGAGCGAGCCCAGTGCCTTCCTCAGGGGGCATGGCAGCAGGAAAGAGAGCTCAGCAGTGCTGAGCCAGATCCAGAAAATTGAGCAGGCTCTGAAGGAGCAGCCGGGCCGGGGACTCCCCCAGCTGCCCAGCAGCTGCTACAGTGTAGACCGAGGGAAAAGGAAGACTGGAACCTTGGGCACCCTGGGAGAGCATACAGGGAGCGGGAGTGGGAGCACCGGCAGCCGGGCAGTAGGAGTGGCAGGAGCTGGGGGGGAGGCAGGCCCACCCCTAGAAAGGGAAGGCAGTGGTTCCGCCAAGCCAGGGACCCCTGGAAATAGCCCTGGCTCCCAGCTGCTGCCGCCGTCGAAGAGCTCCCCTGATCCCGCTGTGAACCCTGTCCCCAAACCCAAGCGCACCTTTGAATATGAGGCTGACAAGAACCCCAAGAGTAAGCCAAGCAATGGTCTACCTCCTTCGCCCACACCTGCTGCTCCACCCCCTTTGCCCTCCACCCCAGCCCCTCCAGTCACCCGGAGACCTAAGAAGGACATGCGCGGTCACCGCAAGTCCCAGAGCAGGTAACACATGCCCCTCCTGCACCTTACAGCTGGGCACGGTGGCTTTCCTTTCGGTGGCAGATGCAAAAGAAATTCACCGTGGGTCACAGTCCGTGGTGCTTTATAAGTGCTTTATGAGTGCTTTATAAGCACTCAGCACCTGTTAGGTGGTAGTTGTGGTGGTGAAAATGAGACGATTGTGCTGCTCATACAGGAAAGCTGAATGTGAGCTGGGTGAAAGCTCTTCTCCCTGAAGATAGGGACTGAGTGTGTCTTTGGAGTGGAGCCTGGATTGAGCCCCCAGCCCCGTCAACTTCCTTGGTCCTCCATGGGAGGGTCAGAGCCCCCTTACTTTTAGGTAAACACTCTCTTGCAGTCTCAGGGGAGCTTAGCCTCACTACTGCCTGAGGCACCGCCACTAGAAAATTATTTCTCCAAGCAATGCATTATCTGAATACTACATTTAACATGGTAGTGTTGGCAAATTTAATAGGAGTTCCTCTTTCCTGAGGGTTTCCTGGCTATACAGGGACCGTGGCCTGTATTGAGGGCATCATTTGATCCTGAAAAAGGAGACTGAAAGAACAATTCACCCACTTCTTGGTCATCTCCAAGAATGACTTGTTCCAAGCCTCCCTCTGGTTTACTAATCAGCCTTGTGTTTCCAGCCCTGGACTCCCAGGGCTTTCTTCCCAGAGTGACGTGGGTTCTGGAGCTGCTAGACTTGGGGATGGCTGACAGGCTGGGAGCCAGCCTCTGTAGAAGACCTGTCTTCATGCCACCTGCCTTCTTGTCTAACCCAAAGTCAGATGGGCCTTTAGGTTTGCTTCATTTCTAGGTGTTCTGCAGTCTGTTTTCATATTCCAGGTTTCATCCGGCATAATCCAACATATAGATAAACTTTCCTGCCATGTGCAGAAAGGAAGAAGTCCTGAAGGTTCAAGCCTCTGGGCCAGAAGAGCCCTTAGCTAAGGGGTAATCAGTGCTTTGACCCTGACCCCCACCCCAAATTCTCACTGGCCCTTTAATGCTTTAACAGCCTTTCAAGAGTGTTTGCTTTGTCATTTACTCATCCATTTCTATAAGCACCGTCCAGAGCCTGCAGTGCACCAAGCCTTGTGCTGGTCGGGAGGACATGGGCAAGTAAGACGTGGTTCTTCCTTTGAAGGACTTCATGGTCTGATGCACAGATAAATCACAGATACTGTGATACATGCCATGACCGTGTCCACGCTGGAGGCCACAGAGACCCAGAGGAGAGGCTCCAGATCAGATGTGAGAGGGAGGGAAGGCTCCTCATAGAGGAGGGTGCTGAGCTCAAAAGTTTGCATGAGCAGAGCAGTTAGCTTGGTGACTAAACGGTGTATGGAGAGGATTCATCAGCTTGAAGGGTTTACACTCATTCTCGTACACATTACATTTGTGTATAATATGCACGCCCCACAAACCCCATCTGTGGTGGAGTCACTTCCTATTAAAATTCACACAGCAAGCGTTATCTGTGCCCTTGGAGTTCAGATAGTGTGGGCGCTGTGCTGTTTGCCTTTCCACATGTGGGCGTGCACACTAGAGGTGAGGAGACCCACACTCCTAACTGTTGTGCTGGGTGTGGCTTTATATTTAATATCCTTTTTCACTTTAAAAAATGCAAGCCAAATATGTCTTTTGGTATTCAACTAAAGAAAAAGAAATCTGTTTAAAAAATCTGGAGGAGAAACTGGATTAATCTTGATGAAAGACAGCAGATCAGTCCTCAGTGTGATACCTTCCTGGGAGATGGCCAAGGATAATTTGGCTGACTGTTATTTGTGTCTTTTTGCTGATGTGAGAACTACCTGCATGAGATGCTGACTCCACTGTGTATGCCAATGAAAACTTGGTCTCACACCAGCAGCAGACCATGGGCCAACATTTCAGAACTATTGGATATTTAACTACTTTTGACAATTCTGGGCTAAAGGCATGTATTGGGGAATCATCAAGGAATACATAGTAGATGGCCCATGGGTATTTGGCCCCTGAAAAGTATAGAGCAAGACAAAAAAAAAAAAAAAAAAAGTCCTAAAGACAGAACTCTTGAGAGCCTGGGACTTAAAAGGCAAGTGGAAAAGAAGAATCCCTCACAAGGGTCTGAAAAATCACTTCCAGAGAGACAGCTGCAAAATGGAGGTGAGGGCGGGGAGTGCTGGTGTAGAGAGCTCAGCGTGTGGAGAACACGAAGTGTCTGGACACTTCTGGTCCTTGACTTGCGCCCCAGGACCCTCAGGAGCTGTTGAGTAAACAGGAGAGGAAGGACTGACGGAGGAGGTGTCAGCAGGTGAAGGGAGGGATCAGTCAGTGCTCTTCCCCCTGTCCCTCCCCAGGGGCCTGCTGGGTCTGCCTTGGCGAGGGCGAGGAGTCGCCAATGAGGGCAGTATCTTTTCATGAGTAGGCAGTACTGTGGTCCTGAACTTCTGGAGTACCAGAGGAGGTGACTGGGGCAGTGATGAGGAGCAGCCCCTAGCTGAAGCAAAGCAGGGCCCTAGAAGTGGCTTCTGGCTGCAGATTTACCTGCAGTCCCCCTCAGAAGTGGTCTGTTCTGTTTTGAGGGCTCTGCCCTGCCTGTTTCAACAAACCACTCATAAAAGATCGAGCCCTGGAGTTGTAGCCTGGGGCGTCCCACCTGTCACTTAAATCTCCTCATCTGAAAAATGGCACAATACCTGGTCGCACCTTTGTGAAGATGAATGAGATAATGCCTGGGAAGGGACATTCCACACAGCCTCTGACCTGCTTTCCTGGTGTTACTAGGGATAAGGTCCATCACAGGGCCCTGGGCGTGGGCCCTTGAGATCATCGCTTTCTTTGGGTGTTCGGATCCACCCTGATGCCTTTCTCAGTGGCTTGGTTGGTGAGGAGGGCCTCTGAGCTTCACTGTCACCATGGTCATTCCCCAGCAGGGCTGCAGGGATCTGCTCAGCGGGAATGACTCTTGCTCTTGTTATCCACAGAAAATCCTTTGAGTTTGAGGATGCATCCAGTCTCCAGTCCCTGTACCCCTCTTCTCCCACTGAGAATGGTACTGAGAGCCAACCCAAGTTTGGATCCAAAAGCACTTTAGAAGAAAATGCCTATGAAGACATTGTGGGTAAGCAGTGGCAGAGGTCCTGGGGGCAGCAGAACAGGTACACGGGGAGACACCCCCCAGTTTCACCTGATTCCCTGTGGGCAGACGTGGTCCCAGCTTTGGGAGCTCCTTCTGGAAATGGGCATCCGAGGAGGCCCCTCAGCAAAGAGCAGGCAGCGAGTGACTACAGCCTGGCCCTTGAATGAGCTGGGCTCCGAAGGGGAGCACATGAAGGGGAGACTGTAACCTTCCTTTTCTTATTGGAGGCTGGCAGTCCAAAAGGTGCACTCTTCCTTAACTGTGTGTCCTTGGCAAAGCACCTACCTGGTGCCAGGGCTCTCTGGGGACACTAATGCTAGCAGCAATAAAAGTAACGCTTCGTAAGGTTGCTAGGGTTAAATAAGGGAAGAGTAAGGAGCTGGCAGGTCCCATGTCTGGTGAGGGCCTGCTTCCTGGTTCAAAGGAAGCCATGAGGTCGAAAGGGCAAAGGAGTTCTCTGGGGTCCCTTTTTTAGAGCTTTGTGAGGCTCTGCCTACCTGACTTAATTACTTCCCAGAAACCCCACCTACAGATACAGATACCTAACAGTGGTTAGGTCTCAACATGTGAATTCTGGAAGGACATTCTGTCTAAAGCGCATGTTGACAAGTGTCATTACCCCCACTTCACAGATGCTGACAGGGGACAACACCCGTGGGTTACATAGGCTTTATAGCAGCACACCAGGCAGCGTGAGCTTCATGGACACATGGGTTATCCTTGCTCACAAGTCTCACTGGGTGGTGTGGCAGAGGCTGAGGAGAGGCTGTGCACACTGTGGCCATGTCCCAGCTGAGGAGCCCGGCCTGCCCAACCTTTGCCCTAAAAGGAGATAGCATCTTCATCGTTCTGGCCAGGAAGCAAATCTGCCTGTCTTCCAAGGCTTCTCACTCCAGAAACATCCTTGAGAATACAGTTTGGAGCAGTCCATTCTTCTGACTGAAGTGCAAGACCCCATGGACAGCTGTCATTCAACAAGTAGGGGGACATGCTGTTAGCAAACTTGAGTTTGAGGGTCTTAGCTTGGTTATTTTGTCTTTAAAAAAATTATTAGTGCCTATAGCACCGGCATCTTATATGGGTGCTGGTTTGAGACCCTGCTGTTCCGCTTCTGATCCAGCTCCCTGTTAATGCACCTGGGAAAGCGGCGAAGGATAGCCCCAGTGCTTGGGCTCCTGTACTCATGTACAGGTCTGGGAGACCCAGATGAAGCTCCTGGCTTCTGCTTGACCCAGCCCTGGCTGTTGTAGCCATTTTGGGAGAGATCTAGTAGTTGGAAGACCTCTCTCCTACCCTCTCTGCCTCTCTCTTTCTAACTCTGCCTTTCAAATAAGTTAATAAATCTTTTCTAAAAATTCTTAATAGTTTATTAGAGAGACAGAGTGAAAGATTTTCCACATGCTGATTCACTCCCCAAATGTCTGCAATAGCCTGTGGGTGGGGGTGGGGGGTTGGTGGCTGGGCCAGGCTGAAGCTGGGAGCTGGCACATGTTGGTGGCAGGAACCCAGCTGTGCCATCACGACTGCCTCGCAGGGTTTACCTTAACAGGAAGCTGGAATCAGGAGCCAGATCTGGGGATCGAATCTAGATACTCTGGTGTGGATCGTGGGTGTTCTAACTGGCATCTTAACTGCTGGGCCAGATGGCAGCCCTGGCATTCCTCATAGTTCTGCCCTCATCCTCTTCAGTGGGGGTTTCGGTTCTGCTCAAATAAAGTTATCTGTCTCAGTGAAGAGGAGAGAAGCAGAGTGATTGCCTATTGGCTTGCCGCGTGTCTGTCTTAGGCCCTGAAGCTAGAGGACGTGGTCTTAGCACGTTAGAGAGAGAAGCAGCCTCGGTAGAGAGAATGCTGCGGATTGTCACAAGACTGGGATCCTGTGAAGAGGGGACCATTTGGTCCCTCACTGGCTGTGAGCCTTCCTGCCCTGGTTTTCTCCTCACAGCTGCTGGGCCAGCCTTCTGGGGAGACAGCAGCCATGCCGAGGCCCACACAGAGGGAGAGCCTGCTCTCCTGGGAATGGAGGGTAGGCAGCTGTGGGAGTGAGAGGCCTAAGACAGCAAAAGAGTGGGGTGGAGCATTTCCCTTTACCACTGGGAAAAGACAGCTTTGTATCACAGGTCTCCCAGAGCTGAGGTCAAGAGCTGTGTGCATCAGAGCCAAAGACTGAGAAGCGAGGGAGCAGTTAAGGAAGATGCCCCAACCGCAGCTTTACGCCATGAAGCCCTTACCCCTACCTCTAGCTCATCCACCCGAGAAGCATCCAGGCTGCCCCTGTGTTTCTTGCCGCCTCGTGCAATGTCCCAAAGTGGAAGAAAGTCTTCTCCAGTGAATGAAGCAGCAATTCTGCTGCTCCATCCTCTCTGCCCTCTCCCTTTGCAAGATACATTCCAGTTTTCTCTGCTTTAGTAGGAATTGTGATGTGTTGTGGCTGCCCAGGGCTCTTGGGAGCAACTAGCATGGCTGCCACAGTGGCCAGAGAGGGCTGCTTCTGCTGTTCCCCCATTATTGCAGGCCCTGCAGGCTGTGGTCCTCACGGGGCCCCTTTCTCTAGCAGAACCTGGGCAGCCCTGCGCCACTGCTCAGGGGTTTCAGGTGAGGGTGTGTTCTTGCATCAGTTGAACTGAAGTAGAGAAAAAGACTGGAGCTGCTTCTCCTAGCCTGGAGTTGACCGTCTGTGACCCTGTTTCCTGCTGTTTGGGTCGGTGTCTAGGGAGGGATGTTGGAGGCAGTGTCCTCTGCCACAGAGCTATTCCCTGGGCCTGTTTCGGTCAGGTTAGAAGGGGAAGAGCAGGCAGCTGTGACTGGGCCTGTTCCTCCACTCCTCAGAGAGGACTTTTCTCCCGCTCCGGCTGTTGCCCGAGGAGGCAAGGAAACACAGGCGGGACTTGGATGCTTCTTGGGTGGATGAGCTAGGGCTTTGGGGGGTGCAGCTGGAGTTGGGGCATCTCCTTCAGTGTTCTTGTTTCTGGATGCCTGGGACGTTGCGCAGAGAAGCTAGGTGGGGAGGGTGTTGGAAGAAGGCAGGAGGTGACCCAGGCCCCTGTTTGGGCCTTGGAGGTAGGCTTTGAGAGTCTAAAGTAAGGACAGTGCCCTGGGGTTTTCCTTCCTTCTTTGGGCCCCCAACAGCATTTTGAATCTCTTAAGGGCTGACCAGGGAAGCTTGAGGGAAACACAAGGGAGAAGATTCTCTCTAGTAAGTTCCAGTCAATTTACGTCTTTATCCTTCCCCTGGAGACAGGCCCCAGAATGTGGAGTCCCTCCCCCAGCCCCAGAGGCTTCAGGTGTTCTCCGCTTGATGGGCTCCAAAGGACCAGTGGCCCTGACTTCCGCAGAGCGCTTCCTGTCCTGGCCCGGCCTGCGCTTTGTGAGATGAAGCCGGCTAGATTGCCCAGCCCCGTGCTGCTTCACTTTCACAGGGACAAACGGAGCTTTGCTGGGGCAACTGACAGTGGGGCCAAGGGGGAGGCAGAGAGCGCCCAGGCTGAGTCTCTGCCCTGACCACCAGCTGATCGTCCTGCCATTCCTTGGCTCTTGGAGGCTGAGGGCTGGTGGGTCCTGAGGCTAACGTGTCATCCGTGTCAGCAGTGGATTTGGGGAGTTTGCTGGCCCCCTGCCCACACTGGACATGGTGCCTGGGGTGCTGGGCATGGGGGATCCTTCCAAACAAACTGAGATTTATCCTGCCAATTTGCAATGGGAGGGGTTCGAAAGAAAGTTGCTGTCTTGCTGCTTCCTGGGGCTGTTAATTCTCGCGTGTCTAATCTGACATCTGCCCTTGAAGATGTGGCTATCCTGCTAAGCCTTAGACTTGCATTCTGAGCCTGACACTTAAAAATGTGCAGCATTTTTAGGGAGTTATGTGGAGTGGCCTCGGCGCCTGACCAAGGAGCCTGAGCTGCATTCCTGCAGAGATTCCCACTCCCATCAGCTAGCTCAGGCTGACGGAGAGTTTCCAGGAACTTTCGTGGGATGCAAACCGGGGACCGGGCCAGTGTACTGCAAAGCCTGTCAAGCTTCCACTCTCTGCTTTCTTCTCTCCCTCACCCCCAGGCTGGGGAACAGTCAGGCACAGGAGGGTATCTACCAGGATGGAGGTTGCCGCAGGAAACCAAGCTGCTAAGAGGTGCCGCCCAGGGAAGGGGGCCGGGGCTGTTGGGAAATAGGGTCAAGGCTTGGAGGGTGGGTGACAGCTGGCCCAGGGGAGTTGGGCCCTGAGCCTGGCTCATTCTCCGCTGTGTGAGGGGGGAGGAAAGACTGAGAACCAGGACAGCAAGCAGCTGATTGGAACTAGAGTCCCAGGGAGGGAAGCTGCAGACCCTAGGCCCTAGCCATGGGTGTGGCCCAGGAAGCTGGGACTCCTTTGGAGAAATTCTCAGCACTCTCTCTCGCTCTCTCGCTCTCTCTCTCTTTCCTTCCCTAACTGGTTCTTCCAGTTGTGGGGTAGGGATGGGGGGGGGGGGTGAGAGGGTGTTGCTGTGTGGTTACCAGCAGTGATGGGGAGGAGTGGGGGCAGGGCCCAGTGGGAGGATCCCAGGCTGTTTGGGCCCTGACATGCCTCACAGAAGAGTGCAAAGCTGACATTCTTGGTGATGCCCTTGCCCCTTATCTCATCAGCAAAGCTGGGAAAGGTTGAGACCTCTGGCTTCCCCTGCTGGGCTGGATGAGATGGCCAGGCCTCCTGGGAAGAGGCTGTGGGACAGACTATTCTGAGGAAGCTGTGTGGTCAGGAATTCAGGTGAAAGTCTTACAGTCTGCCAAGCTTCCTGTCTCCCCTCCATGCCCCTGCTAAACTGTCACTGTGCTTCTCCACTTGGCTCCAGCTTGTTCAGCCTTCTTGGAGCTCTGTTCCCCAATAGGCGATTCTGAGTCCGGTTGCCAGCTTTCCTCTCTCCCCACTCTGAGCCATTGCTTTGGTGTTCATTTCCTCCAGCAGGTTTTATTTAGTGGCTCTAGGACTCAGAATCTGCTTGGCCTCTACACATCCTCACCCCATGGGCACCCTTACTGCCTGGAGAGGTATCTGAGAGACAGCTCCATAGGGTGGTCAGGAATGGCCTCGGAAGCTGGGGGTGGGGTGGGTGGAATAGGTCTGTGAGGGTCCAGGCTGGGGCTGACGCCAGCATCAGTTCCTGGAGGAGTGATTAATGGCTTGGTTACATCAGAGAGGTGTTAAATATTGCTGGAGAAAGAAGAGGCTGGCATTAGGTCTGAATAGGAGGAGCTGGCACTTGAGACCCTCCTGAAATCGGGTTCCTTGAGGGAGGCAAGACTGGCCTTGGGAACATGGTATTTCCAGCTGTTTTGCTCCCGGGTGGTCACTGATAGACAGCAAAGCTGGACATTTCTGTCTTCTCTGGGCCTCAGTGTCCTGCATCTTTTTCCTGGAGCTGTAGATTTTGTATTAGTATTTAAAAATTCTGATTCTGGGGCTGGCACTGTGGCCTGAAGCGCCAGCAGGCGCCAGTTCAAGACCCGGCTGCTCCACTTCCTATTCAGCTCTCTGCTATGGCCTGGGAAAGCAGTAGAAGATGACCCCCCAAGTCCTTGGGCCCCTGCACCGGCACGGGAGACCGGGAAGAAGCTCCTGACTCCTGGCTTCGGATTAGTGCAGCTCCGGCAGTTGCGGTCATTTGGGGAGTGAACCAATGGATGGAAGACTTTTCTCTTTCTCTCTCTCTCTCTCTCTCTCTGTCTCTGTCTCTGTCTCTGTCTCTCTGCCTCTCATCTCTGACTTTCAAATAAATAAGTAAATCTTTAAAAAAAAAAAAAAAAGAAACAAACTCTGATTCTGGGAAATGAAGGAAGGAGCAAGAAGAAGGGACAGAGAGAAGGGTAGAAGAACAAAGGGTTATCCTTGGCACTCATGTCAGAGTGCTCAGAGCTGTTAGGGAGTTTGGAAATATCTATCGAAAGCAGTGGTTGCTAGTAGGAGGCAATGCCTGCCTGCCTTTTTCCTTCTTTCTGTCCTTTCTGCCTCCTTCCTGTCCTTGGATCTGTCCCGAAGGGGGCACTTGTCAGTGTCTGCAGACATGTGTGGTTGTTACAGCTGAGGAAATGCTAATGTCAGCTAGCATGTTGGGTGGACAAGACAGTCCACCACAGCAAGCATTATCTGAGCCCAAATGTCCAAAGTTTGGAGAAACCCTGATCTAGAGGGATTGAGAACGGTCTTCCCGCGGGGTTGTGGAACGATGACAAGGACTCTGGCTGGTCTTGCAGCCCAAAGCTGTTCAGATTTGATGCTCCTAGAATAAATGTTCTCCCTACTGCGAGCTGAATGCTGCGGCTCTAGTCCTGCTTTCCAAGATTGAGAAGACAGTCACAGCCTTCTCCCGTTCTTAATCTCCCTCTCCACCTCACCCCTGCAGGATGTGTGTTGGCGAGGAGCCAAGAAGGAGGGAATCCATCAGTTCCTCCCTGAGTGCCCTGCAGTGGGGTGGGCCGGAGAAAACCTGCAGGGGGTGCCAGGTTTCATCCTTGGCTTCTTAAGGCAGGGCCTGCAATGCAGACCAGTCATTTTAATAGCATGACTGTTAGAGGAAAGTCTGCTGCATTGCTGGGGACTCTGCTTGGTGTTGGGAATCACTTAATCCAGCCCCAAATCCTTTCCCAACCCAACTTTGACTCATACGTTTACAGAGATCTGTATGGCCCCCACTGCAGTCTATCTGGCTGGGACTGATCCCTCCCTCTGTGAAGGCATTTCCTAAATTCATCGTGGTTTTCTATGGCAGTAGTAAGATGCCGTAATTTGGGGGAACCTCATCTTAGGAAATTGAGGAATCTGGAAGCATACAGGGATTAGCTTTTCTTCAGCACCCTATCTAGGAAAGCTGACACTCTGAGCAGCCTTGTTTATTCTCCAGCCCTACAGCTTGCTATTCTGCCTGCTCCCTGAGGAGTGGGATCTAAACGCCCCTGGGTTGCAGGGCACAGCCAGGTCTCTGTAGGCCGCTGTGGGGCTCAGTGATCACGCACAACCTGAGTTCTGCCGCTGAAGGGAGAGAGGCTACCTGCCTGCCTCTCTTGCCAGCTTTGCTCACCTCAGCAGAGCCTCATTCTGTCACTGGTACCCAGGTCCCAAGTCCGGAACAGCGATGCTGGAACTGGGGGAAGGATATGGAAAAACAAGGGCGAGGGAAGCAGAGGGCTCTGTTCACTCAGGGTCCCCAGTGGGCCTCGTCGCCACCTTGGTTCTGCTGCCAGGGCTGATCCAGGACTGGACTGGCTCATGGTTGGCTGTGTTTTAGAGAAGTCTAGGTATATGGTAGAGGGGAAAGGGCAGGAGGGTATAGCCTGTGGGAGGGATGTCCCTCAAAATCTTCCTGCTCTGTGAGGGCAAGCATGGTGTGGTGGACTTTTCTGAGGTTTTCTGGTGGTGCCAATGCAGTGCCCACTGCCAGGAATTTTAGGAGAGCAGGAACTCTCCCCACCCCCGCTCCTTGGCCCAGACTCCTTCCAAGCCTTTCACACCTCCGTGTGTCACAGCAGGAGAGTTTATTCTAAAAGGGGAGTTGGGATGGTTCTCTGGTTGCTGAGTTCAGCTGCAGCTGAAATAGACTGACACTGTAGCCAGATTCATTGAACAAGTAGTTACTGAGCACAAGCTACTTGCTAAGCACTGTTCTGGTTCCGGGGTTGCCTGAACAGGACAAAATCTCTGCCCTAAAGGACATATTGAACAGTGACACAGGTGACAGGGAGGCCTAGTCAAGCCCTGTTCCCTAGAGGTCTTTGAATTCCTGCCTGCCTACCTTCAGAAGTGGGACCCCACTGAGAGCCCACAGAGAGCTGGAAGAGGGCCAGCCGTGTGACCTCTGAACACCGTTCCTGCCTTGAGCTCCCTGTCTCTGGGGCGTCAGCAGCAGAGGGACTGGAGCCAAGTAAAGGCTCCCGGGGTCGGCTTTGTCCTCCCGCTGGGCACAGGCAGGGGTGGCTGAGCCAGTCTTGTGCAATCCCTGAATTTATAAAGCAGAGGCCAGACAAGGCTGAGCTGAGCTCAACTGGAGGTGGGGGCGCTCAGCTCCTGGACTTGGAGCCAGGAGTCGTTTGTAGCCTTCCCACTGCAGACGGGCAGCTGCATGACTCATGAGCTGCAGGGGCCAGGCAGAAGCCATTCTCTTTGGTTCAGAAGAATTCTGCTTGTTTATTTGTGTGCGTGTGTGCGTGTGTGTGTGTATGCACACGCGCCCTTGTGTTTCCTTCTTCCTTTCTCCCCCTTCTCTAACTCTTCCTCCTCTGCAGGAGATCTGCCCAAGGAGAATCCGTATGAGGATGTGGACTTAAAGAGCCGAAGAGCCCGAAAATCCCAGCAGCTGTCTGAGAACTCGCTGGACTCTTTGCACAGGATGTGGAGTCCTCAGGACAGGAAGTACAATCCACCCACACAGGTAATGCAGTCCTGACGTGGGCCGCTTGGGTCCGCATGAGGGCCTTGTCGGGGCCTGTGTGCTCAGACGTAGGCCCAGCTTCCACTCTGGCTTTCTCCCTCACCAGGTGGCAGACGAGGCCACCTCAGGAAAGAGCTGTGGACTCAGGGACTTCTGCTATGTGGACAGTCGAGACGTGCTCTTAGGGGCATCCTGTTCCATCTGCTTGTGCTCCTACCTGAGCTCTGAGCTGTACAGCTAAGCCAGGAGCCCCTGTACCTCCTGTCTCATTACTGCTTCTCCCCCTCTGTGAGCAGCAGGAAGACAGGGCTCTGGTTGGTATTCTGCAACTCAGAAATTATCTCAGCGTCAGCAGTTGGCGACTGGCTGTAGGCCCCAAGCCAGATTTGGAGAACCAAACAGGTGTCTCCAACACCTGGAGCCACTGTTCTGTGAGGGCGTCTGAATCTGTGGGATATGGACTGAGCCAGGCAGAATAAAAGGAAATGTCAGAGAAGGCTTGGGGATTTCAGTTCATTCTGGTTTTGTCCAGTGTGACAGGAGGCAGAAGGAAGTAATTCTAATTTTCCGTGTGGATGAGGGCCTTGGATAGTTTATTACAATGGTCAGAATATATGAAAATTATTTCTGATGCCTTTGGAATACTGTGATGGCTTTTATAAAAGATTTACCCTTTGTTAGAATTGAAACAGGCGGGGTCTTCCTCTCTCGGACAACCCCCCTCCTGACTCTGCAGCAGGAGGTTTCTGACTTAAACAAATCTTGATTTGCTCATACAAAAAATTTTAAAAAATGAAAGACTTTAAATAGGCTTTCCTTGAAAGTGTATCCACCAGACTGAGGGGTGGAAAGAGGATATTGGGGGCTGGGAAGGAAGCAGGATTTGCTGCCGAGTGAGGTGAGGCATTTGCAGATCCAGACAGTGTGTGGGCATCTGCAGGGATTGCCTGCCTGCCCAGCAGTGAGCGGGACCCACCACAAGTAGAGTCATGGGAGACAGAAAATGGTTGAGGGCTGGGGCTGGGGACAGCCCAGGACCTCGTGGTCAGGGGGCCATTTGAGTATGGGCCTGCCCTGCCCAGTATCTGCTTTGCCAAGAGCGCAGAGTCCTTGTGCTCTCCCTGGAAGAAGTGAGCCAGGCCAGGCTGCCTGGATCACCCAGACAAGCAGGCTGGCAGGTGAGTGATGGCCTCCGCTAGCCAGAATCTTTTAGGACAGCTCCACTGTCCGGGCTCAGGACTCCTTGTCTCAGAGTTGAGGAGGAGCCCTCAGAATTCCTGCTCGCCTTTGGTCTCCACTCAGGTGAGAGCACAGGTTCTAAGCCTCTGCTGTCTCTCTTTCTGGCATAAGTAGCTTCTTTTTTGGAGAAGCCCTGATTAACAGCTCAGGTCTTAAAAGAGGAAACCGTGGTCAGTGGGGATCCAGGGCAGGATGTGAGGGTGCCAGGGATTGCCAGCCCATGGTTGTGTCCGAGTCCCAGCTGAGGGTTCTGGTGAAGGTATCCATGGCTAGCTCCTCTGTTGCATCCTCTTTCCCATGCCAGCTCTCCCTGAAACCCAGCAGCCAGTCCCTGCGCAGTGGGAACTGGTCAGAAAGGAAGAGCCACCGGCTGCCACGATTACCCAAGAGACACAGCCATGACGACATGCTGCTGCTGGCTCAGCTGAGCCTGCCGTCTTCACCCTCCAGCTTCAATGAGGACAGCCTCAGCACCACCAGCGAGCTACTGTCCAGCCGCCGCGCCCGCCGCATTCCCAAGGTAGCCTCCTAGAGGGAGCCCACAGGGACTGGGCAGGTGGGCAGTCAGCCAGCCAGCTTGCTCTTCCGGCCCCTTCCTTCCATCCCCCGCTAATCTGTGCTCTTCCTCAATTCCTTTTGAGTGAAGTGGAGGTCCATGCACTGGCCTCTTTTTCATCTGGTTAATTCCCTTTTCTTATCAATAAAGATGCATCAACTCACTGTTGGTACTTAGACATTAGAGGAAGGAGGAAGGACTGGCGGAGACTCCTTGTTAGCATGTGCAGTGTATAAATGTTGGAGTCTTTGTGCACACACACACGTCCAGGCTTTCAGGGAGCTAGGACTCAGCCATGCTCTTCCTTTCTGTGACTCCTAGAATCGAAGAGTTTCAGCAATGATTTGCACACGTGGGCAGCCAGGTCCAAGCCCCCAGCCCAAAGCAGCAGGATTTCGCCAAGTGGTATTTATAGCCTGCAAACAATGCTTGGGTATATTGGGAATTTAGCTTCTTCCTGTCAGGGCCCCAGGTTATGGGCCAGAGGGGAAAGGCTACAATCCTTGTTCCTGTTATTGCATCTGAGAAGCTCTTTGTCTCAGTTGGTTCAATGACTCCCGAGTCCCAGGAGCTCCCATCCTGTCTAGTTTGATCACAGTTCCTTCCTCTGGGGAGCTAAGTTTAGTGTCCTTGTCTTGGGGCAGGAGACAACTCCTAGGGGACCAGGCAGATGAAGGGCTACCAGGCATGGCAGACAGCTCAGTAGGAGGACCAGTGTTAGGCCCATTGGAGTGGGATGCAGAAAACTGGCACCAGTAAGTGAGGGAAAGGATGGGCAAATCTACCTAGCTGGAGCAGCCGGTGTCAGGGTTTCCTTACCCTCCCTACTTTTCTCACACAGCTTGTTCAGAGAATTAACTCCATCTACAGTGCCAAGAGGGGAAAGAAGAGGTTAAAAAAGCTCTCTATGTCCAGCATTGAGACAGCGTCGCTGAGAGGTAGGCCTTAATGCCTGACCTGGTTCAGGTGTCTAGGGCCCTGGAGCATTAGGAAAGGGGAGTGGCGTGCACCGGCCTCAGTCTCTGTTTCCGTGAGCCAGACCTAGGGTCCTTCTACCATCCAGGAGGGTGGAGCCGTTCCAGAAAATAGCCACACAGGAGGGAGGGCAAGAAGGGGAAGAAAGCTCTGGGATGAGTTCCTTCAGGCGTTAGGCGATGGGGCCTCGGGTAGGGAGGTGGGTGTGGAACTCTGCTTCTGGCGAAAGGAGAGGCCAGGCTTACTGAGCACAGTGGTCTGTTTCCCATTTCATATGCTGGCCTCCCAGAGGCAAGGCTCTTGTGTTCCAGGCCTGTAGGCCCCCCTGCTGGCTCAGCTCCCCACCAGATCAGGCCTGGATAAGGGTTTCTATATAGAGTAGCACCCACAGGCTGAGCTCTGAGGGATCCTGGCCCCAGCTCACTCAGCCCCTGCCCACAGATGCCTGAGCGTGGGCCCGTGGCAGCCCAGGCCGGGTACAGATCCGTCCCTTTGAGAAGAGTTGGGAGGGACACAGAGGACACAGGCTGTGGGCAGTGGCTCATCTGTGTGCACTCCTGCTGTTGCTTTTCCAGATGAGAATAGCGAGAGCGAGAGCGACTCTGACGACAGGTTCAAAGGTGAGGCCTGGCTCCCCAAGACCGTGCAACCCCTTCCCAGCTTTGGCTGCAGGGAGTCAGCCTGCCCTTCCGCTGTGTGTGCAGTTCCAGTGTGGAACAGCAACAGGCAAGGTACCAGGCCTACAGAACAGAGAGCTAGCTGTAGGGAAGTCCCTTCTTACAGATGTGTGAGCTCAGCCCTACAAAGTTAAACTCACCTGTCTCCCTTTGCCAAAGTGAAGGCAAGTGACCCTGGGAATTGGGTGCTCAGCTTGCTTGGCCAATGTAAACCTAGAGGGTCGGAGATGGGCTCAGATTAAAATCACCCATTCTGCAGACTGAGGAAACTGGTCCTGTGGAGGCCCTGAGGCCACCTGTCACCCATCCCTATAGAAGAGATGGCCCCCTCCCCGGAAAAGTTCTGCAGCCTTCACGTTCCGTGGGCTCCGGGCATGTGTCTGCCAGGAAGCCCTGTCTGGACCTTTCTGGATGATTAATGTGGGAGCTTGCTCCCTCCTCTACTGGTCCCTAGGCAAGTGGGCAAGTGGGCTTTGAACTGGGGGGCAGAGGGGAGGGGCCCAAGGTCAGGGACTCTGATAGGAGCCCTTGAATGAAGCTTTCACAGGTGTTCATATTATCTGGCTCTATTGGCACTGGGATAGGGTAGGTGCCAATGACTCATCCCTGGGCTTTCCTGCCCTGGGCAGTCCTTGTGGCCCTGGCTCAGCCCTCAGCAGCTCCAGAGGGCCAGGCTATTGGCGTCCTGGGTAAGGACCTGGCTGGGGGATGGGGTCACATGAGGTTCACATGCTTAGAGGTGATCCACAGAGAGAAGGCCATGGGTCAGGGTAGAGGGGGCTCATGTGAGTCCTGAGAGGGCCAGCCTGCTTGTCCCCTGATGTATGACCTGCCCCCAGCCCACACGCAGCGCCTGGTCCACATCCAGTCGATGCTGAAACGCGCGCCCAGCTATCGGACCCTGGAGCTGGAACTGCTTGAGTGGCAGGAACGGGAGCTCTTTGAGTACTTTGTGGTGGTGTCCCTCAGGAAGAAGCCATCGCGAAACACCTACCTCCCGGAGGTCTCCTACCAGTTTCCCAAGGTGAGGCCACCTCTCCCCACCCCACCCTCCCTCCTCTGCCAGGCCCCTCTGTCCCAGCTGCTCACCCACCTCCCATAGCCCTGAGCCTGCCTCCTCCCAGTGGAAGGGCAAATGGAATGGGAGGTGTAGGCCGGCGCTCTTTCTGAGGAGGAGGGCTTGAAAGCACCTGTTGGTGTGCTTCCCATAAAATCCAGGTTGTTTCCAAGGACTGTAGGGTCCAGGGGAAGGGCCCCAGCTACTTCTCCCATCTTCACCACTTTATTGAGATGGAAATCACAAACTCTACAGCTTGCCCACTTAACGTTTAAAATTCAGTGGTTTGTAGTATATTGGCACTGTAATCAATTTCACATTTTTATCATCCCTAAAATAAACCCAGTACCCGTGAGTAGTCACTCACCCTTTCTCCTACCTACCTTATCTTTCTTTCTTTCTTTTTATTTTTTATAAGGACTTATTTTATTTTTTGAAAGGCAGAGTTACAGAGGGAGGGACAGACAAAGAGGTCTTCCACCTGCTGGTTCACTCCCCAAATGGCTTCAGTGGCCAGTACTGGGCCAGGCTGAAACCAGGAGCCAGGAGCTTCTTCCGGGTCTCCCATGTGGGTGCAGGGGCCCAAGTACTTGGGCCATCTTCCACTGTTTTCCCAGGTGCATTAACAAAGAGCTGGATGGGAAGTAGAACAGCTGGGACTTGAACTGGAGACCATAAAGGATGCAGGCATTACAAGCAGCAGCTTAACCCTCTACTCCACAATGCCAGCCCCTACCTTATCTCTTAACAATCCTCCTGTGTTCATCACCAGCCAGCCTGGCCTTTCTCTCTCTCTCTCTGCCATTGCCTCTGCCTGGAGTGTTCTTTCTCGAGCTATTCATGGGGCTGCTGGCTCTTCCTTATTTGCATTCTCTGCTCAAGCAGTGCCTGTCTCGGGATGTCTTTCCTAATGCCTGAACGTAGCCCCTGTCCTGCCCAGTCCTCTCTGTCACATCAGCCTGTTCATTTCCGTTGTGGCCCCTGTGAAATGCTGTTGCTGTTTCCCCCACTCCTGACCAGAAGGAGCAGGGTCTGGGACCTTGTCTGCTTTGTTTGCTGCTGATACCTGCAGCGCACAGTCCAGTGTCAGATGCCATATCTAAGTGCTCAGTAGGCACTCATTGAATGAATGAGTGATGACTCCACTCACACTCAGACCTGCGTGAGAAGCAGGAGTGGGAAGGGTGGCTGAGAAGCATGGCGGGATGTATCTGGGGTTCCTGGGAGGAGACTGTACCTTTGCCCTAGGTTTCAGGTGATCTTTCGGTCACCCCTGCCCACGTTCCTCTTCTCTGCAGCTGGACCGACCCACCAAGCAGATGCGGGAGGCAGAGGAAAGGCTCAAAGCCATTCCCCAGTTTTGCTTCCCAGATGCCAAGGACTGGCTGCCTGTGTCCGAGTACAGCAGGTAAGATCTGGCCTGGCCTGGCTGGATGGAGGAAAGGGGCTTAGCCTTCAGACCTCCACAGTGGTGGGCAACTGAGTGGGGCCTACCCAAGTCCCAGCCCACTCTCCTACAGCAACCTGGTCTTCATCCGACCCCTGAGGTTACAGTTCCTATTCTTGGGACTGCTTCCCGGGTCCTCTGAGACCTCCCTGATTCCAGGCCTCTCCCTGTTCCAGTGAGACCTTTTCTTTCGTGCTAACCGGAGAAGACGGCAGCAGACGCTTTGGCTACTGCAGGCGCTTACTGGTGAGCAGTCCCATTGGGTCCTCGGGGCCAGACCAGGGGGTGTGTGTGTGTGCGCGCGCATGTGTGCACACCCTTCTGCAACGTCAACTTTTGTGAAATCCCATGTTCTCCCTGCGGCCATCCAGTGACCCTTCAGGTTGGCCCCCAGGATCCAAGAGTATTTCCAGTAAGAGGAAGGAGTGGATCAACTTCTACTGGGTTATCATATCTTTTTAACCTTTCTATACTTTTTCTTTTCATTCATCTTCTTTGGGATCATGGGCTCTGGCTGCAGGATCCTACCACCCCAGCAGTATGTATTTATGCACCAGATTGGCAGATGATCTTCCTCACCTCCATAGCTGGCCAGCCTGATCTGAGGAGGAGACCTGTCCTTGGTCTCACAAGGTTGGAGGCTGAGCAGGGACAGACAAGTACCTTCTCGGGGATTCTGGGAGAGACACCTTGAACTTAAGGGAAAGGGATTCAGTTTTGAATATAAAGCTATTTTGTGAGGAGAGAGTCCTTCTTCATCTCGCTTCCCTAGAAAATAGATGGAGGTCGAGTCCCAAAGCTGGGGGAGGGTGCAGCCCTGTTGCACTCTTCCCTGGAGGGCCCTGGCGCTGGTTGATGGTGTTTTAGGGCTTCCAGGTCCTAGTGCAAGAAGACCTCTCCAGACACCAGACTAGGGGTAGATAAGGAGAATCCTAGGCAGGTGTAATGTATGACAGGAACTCTAAAAGAAGGATTCTGAGTCACAGATTCATTCATTCAGGAACACAACTCCTGCTGAGGGTCAGGCCCCACGCTGAAGGCACATTAGGATGAGTTCACCACAGATCCCACCCTCAAGGAACTTCCGGTGGCCATGTGGAGGAGGTAGGACTTTGAGCAGAGAAGGGAAGGGTAGAGAGTAAACTCCTGTAAAAGGCCTATCATGTTTCAAGCAAGATGTTCAAGTGCATCTTTCCTTTATTTCTCACAGTAGCCCAAAGGGTTTTATTTTCCCCAATCTGTGAATCAGGGAATTGAGACTCAGAGGTGCAGTGACTTGCCCAAGGTCACACAACCGGTGAGGGACAGAGTCAGCACTGACTTCAAGTCCTTTATTACCAATAGCATAAACGCTGGTCCGAGCAGAAAGGAATATAGAATGCCCAGTCCATGCAGCCAAGGGAACGTGGAGCAGCCCCAGATGCCGATGGGGAGCAGAGCAGAGGCCAGTGTGCGTCGGGTCCCCGGGGCCTGCAGAGGAGCGCATTCCCAATGCTGCCTTCCCTGGGCAGCGATGGAGAGGAGCTGCTCCTTTGCAGTGGGCCTGCTGCCCCCAGGGAGGAGCGTGTTTGTCCTGGCGCTGTCAGAGAAGGCCTGGGCTGGGTCCCTGCCAAGGGGGCTGGCACTAGCTCGGCATTCCTGCAGATTGGACACAATGATTCTAACCCAAATCCCACATACTTGATTTAATCACTTGGGCTTTGGGAGAGGCGGGGGAGAGGGAAAGAGAGAGAAGTGCGTTTCAGGCCTAATATGGACAAAAACAGATTTCTGCCTTCTCTTTAGATTCGTGACGTGTGGCCAGCAGGTTTGGAGACTGAAATAGCCCCATCTGCATTTGCTTAGCAGCCTGCATGAGGGGCCAGCACCTGCTGCTCTGCTCGCTCCCCACTCAGCCTTGCTGGGCCTCTAGGCGCCCTCCTCCCCCCCGCCCCAGCCCCTTTGTGGAGAGAGTACTCCAGTGGATTCACCCAGCCTACACTTGAGGTCTCCAGGCCTCAGCAGCCCACTGTAGACAACACCTCCAGCTGCCCACGTTTTCCATCCTTTTTTCCCACTGTTCTGTACTCCGTAGCATCCCTCTGTCCTGTGTTTTTGTGTCCCTTTCCCTTCCTATCAGAGAGCAGCCTGCTTGGAGGCCAGACTGCAAAAGCAGAGGCCAAAACAGACTCCTGCCTCCATGACCATGGCTTCCAGATCCATGACCTCAGACAACAGCTTAGAATTTTTTAAACTCAGTTGCCTTGTCTGTAAGATGGGGATAATAATGTCTGTCATTCGGTTTTTTGTTTGGCTTTTTGTTTTTGTAAATTACCAAACCCAGGACTCAGATGTAGTAAACTTGTGAATAGTAATTCTGTTACCTTGTCTGTTTTCAGTTTGCCCTCTTAGACTGGGGTTGGATCAGAGAAGGGAGAAAAAAGCAACTGAGAAAGGGGATATTTTATAGACTCTTCCCCTGTGGAGGGCACAAGACCACACGACTTGGTCCAAAGAATGTACACAAATCCTCATCACGGTCACGTCTGCTGAGGTCCTAGCCTTAGGGATCCAAATCCGTGACGCCCTGTAGCTCTGTCAGACTGCTGCTTCTTTTACCAGCCCTCTCCTGGGAGGACAGGGAAGCCAGTGGGGAGCTTTGCAGGGGCCTGGGCAACTTGGCTGGAGACCCAATGGAAGTCGAAGCCTGTGCCTTTCCTTTGGGGGCCTGATTGAGTTTAGAAGAGGCTTGGAGCCTTCCTCCACTAGCAGAGTAGTCCTTAGTCCTCAGTTCCCAAGGAAAAGGAGCCAGATATGGTAATCATGCCTTCTCTGTGTCTGTCTCTCTCTCTCTCCCGCCCATCCCGGCCCAGCCAAGTGGGAAAGGGCCTCGGTTGCCAGAGGTGTACTGTGTCATCAGCCGCCTTGGCTGCTTCGGCTTGTTTTCCAAGGTAAGAGGCTCTGGCCTGCTTCCCTCCCCCACCACCCCATCAGCTGACAGCTCCCGCAGGAGTCTGCAGGCAGCTTAGATGAGAAAACCACCTGTGTGTGAGAGTGAGCAGAAAGAAAGAGAATGCAGGAGCAAGTACAAGTGAGCTCTGTTTCCCTCCGTATTCCCAACCCTGGCTCCCTACCTGGCTGTCTGGCATTTCCCCAGCTCCTGAGTTGGCAATGTCTGCTCATGTCACGGCCCACTCTGGCCATGGGCAAAGCCAGAGTCCTTGGGGAAGCCAGGTGTGCCCTGGGGAGCTCTCAGATGATATCTCCTGTGCTTGACTGCTCTGCCTTTGGAGACTGAAGCCAGGCCAGCTGGGGAGCAGAGCAGTCACGGGGTGCTGCTCAGGTGTGAAGATCCTGGCCAGCCAGTCCTCTCATCTCCCAGCCTCTGGCCCAGCCTCACCAGATGCTAGGCTGCCCTCTCTTCTCCCGAGAGGTGAGGAGAGGCAGCGCCCTGACGCCCTCCCTTCTTTGGCTGCTGCTGGTGGGCACAGGTGCTGGATGAGGTGGAGCGCCGGCGTGGGATCTCCGCTGCCTTGGTCTATCCCTTCATGAGAAGTCTCATGGAGTCGCCCTTCCCAGCTCCAGGCAAGACCATCAAAGTGAAGACATTCCTGCCAGGGGCTGGCAATGAGGTAGGGACTTCTGCTACCTCTTCTCTCGGGTGCCAGCTGAGGGTGCAGTTGCAGGGAGGTGCAGAGCACAGCCCCCTCCTTGCCCGCACGTCCGCACACCTGGTCAACAGGGACTGGAAATGTTGCCAGCTCTTCCTTCTCTGAGGGGCTTTCCTGATTGGGCTAAACCACATTCCACCTGCTTTCCTTTTGTTGACTCAAATATCTCTGAATAGGTGCTCCTCTCACAACCAGGGGTTGTGGCAGACCTTGGGGCAGAGTCATAAAGCTAAAGAGGGACCAGCTCTGTTCTTGTGGGGTTTGGTCTGCAGCAATGGTGGGGAGCCTTTTTTCTGCCAAGGGCCATGTGGATATTTATAACTTCATCTGTGGGCCATACAACATTATCAACTTAAAAATGAGCGTGCTGTAGATAAATTGAATTTCAAGTCCTACCTGCAGTTGCCTTGGCAGGGCCAGACCAAATGGTTTCATGGGCCTTACCCGGCCCACAGGCCAGACGCTCCCCACTCCTGGTCTAGAGGGGCACACTAACGTTAAATACTTCTCTCTCTGTATAAGGGCAATTCCTGAATGTGTTAACAGTGAAATAAAGGAACAGGACCACCCCCACCCCAAGCGTATGTGCTGAGAGACCTGCTTGAGACTAGACAGTCAGGGAAGACCTCTGAGAAAGTGACAGGGAATGTCCAAGGAGAAGGCATTTTACCAGTTGAATAGGAGGCAAGGAAAGGAAGTGGTGGAAGGAGGCTGAAAGAGTGTGGATAGGAGATGTTCCCGGTGGAGGGAGCAGCAAAGGCAAAAGCTGGAAGGGAGTGTGCGCTGGTGAAGGGACTGAGAAGAGGCCGAGATGGTGGAAGGACGCTGAGCAGGGTAGGGAGGCAGGCAAGGCCTGAGTCACCGTGTTCCTGCTGAGCCAAGTTGAGGATTTTGGATTTTATCCTAACAGCATTACGATAAGATCTGATACATGTTTTTAAAAGCTGGCTCTGGCTGCTTCATAGATAATGGCTTGGAATAAGAACAGGGAGACCGGCTAAGATACTGCTGCTGTGGTACAGGCAAGAGATGACAGTAGCAAGTAGATGACTAAGGCGTAGCAGAAGGGAAAGAGAAGTAGATGGAATGAAGATGTATTTTAGAGCTAGGAGTGACAGAATTTTGTGTCTGATTGGAGGTAGGGAATAACTGTAACCACGGTTTTAAGGTTGACTCCCAGTTTCCTGGCTTGAGCCGCAGGTTAATGAGGAAGCCATGTCCTGAGGTGGGAGCCCGGGAAGCATGAGCAGATGAGGAGGGGGAAGCTCATTCAGCCTTATACATGTTAAGTTTGAGACATCCCTGAGACACCTAAGAGGAGATATTTAGTAGACACAAGTGTAGGTAGGGAAAGGAAAGGAGCCCAGAGTGGAGTCCTCCTCAGGCCCGAGGAACCCCATAAGCAGAGGCACTGTAGTAGAGGATATAGCAGCCGCCTCAGGGGCCCGTGCTCAGAAGCCAGGGAAAGCAGGAGCCTCAAGAAGGCGTGGTCAGGCTGAGGGACTGCCGGCTGCCTTGACAGGGGAGGTGGGGCCTTCGTGGGATGAGTTGAGATGTGAATGCGGGTGAGAAGGGGAAACAGCCCTGGTCACCATCTTTCAGGTCCCTTGGCTGTGAACAGAAACAGGGAGGGGAGCGTGAGGTGAAGGAAACATGGAGCCAGGGAGAGTTTGCTAAAGATGGCTACTGGACATGGCCCCAGAGGAAGAGCTTAGGGTGCAGGAGAGGGAGGGGTAGTCAGCTGCCACTGAGAAGGCACAGGGTGGGCGCCACGGAGGAATTGACTCTAAGTGGGAGAGAAGGAAAGGGTGGTGGCCATCATCTGATGGCTTTGGTTGTCTCTTTTTTGTTTGTTTGTTTGTTTTTTTATTATTTGACAGGCAGAGTTATAGACAGTGAGAGAGAGAGAGAGACAGAGAGAAAGGTCTTCCTTCTGTTGGTTCACTCCCCAAATGGCCGCTACGGCCGTTGCTGTGCCGATCCGAAACCAGGAGCCAGGTGCTTCTCCTGGTCTCCCATGCGGGTGCAGGGCCCAAAGACCTGGCCCATCCTCCACTGCCTTCCCGGGCCACAGCAGAGAGCTGGACTGGAAGAGGAGCAACCAGGACCAGAACCTGGTGCCATATGGGATGCTGGCGCCACAAGGTAGAGGATTACCCAAGTGAGCCATGGCGCCAGCCCCGCTTTGGTTGTCTCAAGAGAGAAAAACAAGTTTAGCCTTTGAGAGTAATAGGCAGGAGTTAGATTCTCAGAGCAGTGAAGCAGAAATAAATCAGTTATTGCAAAGAGTGGGAGAGGAGCTGCCCAGAGAAGTGTATTGGGCTTGCTGGGCAGTGGCAGATCCACTTGGGGCCTTTCTCTTACTCTCTTTTCCCCATCCTCATGTGGTATAGAGGTGGACAGCTGCCCTGTCCTGAGAGTCCCTCAGGATCTGGTCCCAGCTGCCTCGCCAGCCTCATTTCTCATCACTCAGGCACTCCCTGAGCCTCGTTTCCCTTTGCTCAGAGGCACTGCCCTCTCTTCTCTTTGGGGAATCAAGTCAGGCATCTTGTGCGCTGGGATGCTTGCCCGAGCCCGCGTGTTGGCCGCCCTTCCTAAGTGCCTCCCAGCCCCTGTGCAGGTGTCCACTACACCCTTCCTCTGGCCTGTCCTCCTCAGGGCTGGACAGTTCTGGCTCCTTGAGCCCCACGGGGCTGTGATCTCCTTGAGGGCATGGGTGAATGAGAAGAGGCCCAGGGCCTTCAAGCAGCCTGTGTGAACTCTGTCCCCGGACAGCTGGACCTGAAGGGTAGTGGCAGTGTGGGGCTGGGTGCTGCAGAGCACAGCTTGTTGGGCTGCCAGCAGGGCTCTTAGGAGGAAGGGTCAGGGAGCTTCCCGTGACCTCTGCGGTGGGGATAGGGCCCAGAGAGGATGCAGAGGCCTCGATGTGATTGTGCTATGGCATTCCATCAGCCCATGTCCACCTCGTTGGGGGCGTGCCCAGCATCGTGGTAGTTGCTCAGTCTCCCAGGCATTCTCTGCAGGAGAAGCAGTTCGGGAAGAGCCATGCAGTATTTTGGGCCCACTGTGCTGCTTCTCTGGAGCCTAGAGGGATCAATAGTGAGCTGGGAGTTAGAATTTCTTCACTTAGATCCCAAGGGAAAATGAGATGCTGTGGGGCCAAAGCGTCTGATGTGATGGGGCACTTGTTTCTCATCCCAGTTCTCAGATGCTGAGGAGCTAGAAGGGGGCTAAGCAGAGCTCAGTGACAGCTGCCTGCACACAGCCTGAGTGCCTGCAGCTCCTCCTCTCACCGCTGGGATCGGTTGCTATTCTCCCACCCCCATGACTGCGCCCAGAGAAGTGGCTGTTGGTGCTATAGCATTGACCTTGGGAGCAGCCTTTGGAGGGAAGAGAGCTAGGCCTGGCCCTGATAACGATAGTCTTGCTTCCTGGCAAGACTGAGGAATGGCCAGCCCTTTCCTTGTGTTTTCTTTGTCCCTGGTACAGGACTTAGGGTGATGGAGATAAGGGCCAGGATGGCAGGATAAACATAACTTCTGGAAGGAAGCTCTTTTCTAGCAGGAAAGGGAGGGGACATGGCAACAAGGATGAGCAGCGCTCCCCATCCAGAGATGGCTGGGCATACAGTTCTGGGATGCAGAGGTGTTGCTCTTCCTGTGGCCTGGAGAGCAGTGGCCAGCTGTGGGGTCTGGTCAGCTTGGGGAGATAGACAGGAGGGTGAGGAGGGCCCTGCAGATGAGGCTGTGTGGCTCCCTCCTCCTCCTTATCTGCATGAGCGGTGGGCTCTCCTCCCCTTCCTGAGATGTGATGGACGGCCCCTCAGCTGCTTCCTCCGGGAGCCTCCTCACTGTCACAGGTAGCCCCCTCGCCTTCCAAACTGGTGTTTAATGGGTGTGGGGCAGAGCTGTGGTCTGAGAAGCAGAGCCTTGCTCCTGTTGCACAGTGGGGCAGAACAGGGACCCTCGGCCAGGGCTGGGAAGGAAAGCAGCCTCTGGATGCTTTGTGCAGGGCCCCACTTTGCCTGTGGCTCTCCTGCAGGTGTTAGAGCTGCGGCGGCCCATGGACTCCCGGCTGGAGCATGTGGACTTTGAGTGCCTTTTTACCTGCCTCAGCGTGCGCCAGCTCATCCGAATCTTTGCCTCACTGCTGCTGGAGCGACGGGTCATTTTTGTGGCAGATAAGCTCAGGTAGGGCCCAGCAGGGCAAAGGAGAAGAGGGGGAAGACACACCCGTGGATTAATTCAACAATGGTTACGCGCCCTGCCGTGTGCCACATACCTTGGTATTAGTGTGTGGAATATGCTTCTGCGTGTGTGTGTGTGTGTGTGTATGTTTGTGTGTAAAAAGATAAAGACCAGAGGGAGAGGGAAAGGTTGGCACACTGGGGCAGAGGGCATGGCTGAGGGGGCAGGGCCTGGCACCATACAAGATGGCAGGATTGAGAACCCAGTGGAGGACTTGGCCTGAAGGGAGAAGAAGGATGCTTCTTCCTTTGCAGTGGCCAAGATTGTGCAGGTGTGGGTGTCTCACTATGGAAAAAGATAAGAAATTGAGGTTCCTGGCTGCTGGCTGTGTTTCCTCTGGAGGGGAAGGCAAGGCCATCTTTGTGGTCTGTAGAGTTTGGGAAGAGAGACAAAGTCGAGGATGAATTCCTCTGAGAAGCGCTGACCCATCCAGTGAGGGACCAGTTCAGGTGTGGCCGGGAGAAGGCCGCTGATGGGACTGAGCCGGGGCCCTCAGGGAGGGGTGAAGGAGGATGGGGGCGGGGGGTGTTGAGGGTGCAGCTGCAGGAAGCTTGGCCAGCAAGCTGGGAAAACAGTGTCGGGACTGGAGGTGCCAGAGCGGTAGGGGAGCTGGTTTAGGAGGGATAAGAAAAGAGCTAGGCAGACAACAAATGCTGGGCTGAATGTCTGCATTTATGGTTTCAGAAGTGGAGGTGCTGAGGAGGCTGGTAATGGCCATGGGATGCCTGGCAGAAATGATGGAAGAAGTTAGAGCTATTCTTGGCAGTCGAGAACTTAAAAAACAATGGTGGGGCGGGGGGGACTGTGTGAGGAGTGGGACAGGCGAGAAGAGACGGGCTCTTGATGACACGTCTCTTTGTCCAAGAATCCATCCCAAGCAGCGGTTTCTCTAACTTGGTGGAATTAATTCAGTCATTTAGACAGGAGTTAAGCTCCCTGCTACATGCCATGCTGTGTCACTGCAGAGAAGAGGGCACTAGAGAAAAAGTCCTCTTCCTACTTCATCCTGCGGTCATTTTTTATTCCCCTGGTGGGGACAAGGCGTGAACCCCTGTTTGCTCTAATGGGGCACTGGGGCAGAAGCCCAGGGCTACCCTCAGCCTGGGGGAAGGAGGGAGGAAGTAAAACCAGAGCTTCTGGTTTTTCCAGAGAGGCCAAGGTTCAGGAACGAAGCTGCCCCTCACTTGTTCCCATCACAGCCTCAGTGCCTCTGAGTCCCATGGTTCTAGATGTTTCCTTGAGTCCCTAGTGAAAGGACCCAGCAACTGGCACTACTGGGCTATGGCGTCCCCAGTGGGCCCTGCCTGCTGCCTCTGCCAGCCATGTTAATGGTCAGCCAGTAAAGCCCCTAACAGAGCTTGCACCACAGGTTTCTTTTCCAGAGGGGTCCACCCAGCCTGCTCCCGGCTCAGCTTTTTCTTTGCCACCCCTCCACCCCACCCCATCCCCAACTCAGCTCCTGTAGGGCTGTGAATACAGCCATTGTTGCCTGTGGTTGCAGCTGCCTCTGAGCACATTCCAGACCATTCTGGGAGGAAAATACCCCAGGCTGCTGTTCTTGGCCTGCTCAGCATTCGAGTCCTGCCAGGCTTGGCTCTTAAAAAACCTATGCACCCTACCTGGGGTCTGCCTGAGACCCAAGAGAGGTGGGACAGGTGGCCAGAGCATGGCACAGGGGAGGGGGCCGGGGTGGGTCCAGCCAGCCTGGGTTCTGTGGCTTGTGTCTGAGGTTCTCCACAAGCCCTTTGTCCCTCTTTCCTTGTTCGGATGTGTGTGGTTGTGGTAGAGGTGAGGGACTAGTCCCCCTACTCATTTGCTCCAGGAGTTGTCCCAAGCTTGTGTCTCCCTAGTCCCGGACCTGTGGCAGGGATTGTGGAGAGCAGTGTGTCCCCACTCTGAGAGAGCCCTTCCCAGGGTCTTATTCAGACCACTGTCCTAGGAGTGTGGGGAGCTGCTGTCCCCTGGGGAGGGACCATCCGGGCCAGGGCACCTGTGTCTCTTGTCCAGGCCCAGCACTATTTCAGGTGTCTGTGAGGTGGCAGGACAGCCAGGCGAGGCACTGGCTGACAAGCACTTGGGAACACTCCAGAAGTCCCTTAAGAAAAGGTTTATTCTGCCATGGAAGGGACCCGTGTTCTCTCACACACGAGAACCCCCTGCTGGAGCTGTGCAGGCAGCACCCAGGGCTTTCGTGGTTGATGGTGGGGCCCACACATGCGGTAGGAAAGGCAGGCTGGAAAAGGAGCTGGGCTCTGTGCCTCTGTGCCCTCAGCCGTATTATGGTCCCTAAGAGAGGGCTGGACTCTGCCCCTGACTGAGGGGCCAGGGCAGGCACGTCTCCTGCATTCCCTGGCACCACTCGAGCCTTCAGCACACAGGGGGCACACGCCCACTTCTGGCCATCCTGGCTGGCACTATAAGGATTGTTCTCCCTGTGTCCCTTTGGTCCTTCCCCTCAGCAGCCATACCAAAAGACTGGTGACCCCCTCTAGACCTGCAGCTACTTTGGAGCCTGAGAGAGCAGATAGGCTGGGCTTTTCAGCCAGACAAGGAGGGTATTGGCCGCCTCACCTTCTGATCTCTCTGCACTCCCTCCTCACTCAGCACTATTTTCAGCTAGGAGACAAATGAGTGGAAGGTGAGAGGACAGAACAGAAGTAACCCTGGGCTAGGAGACAGCCAGGCTGGTGTGTTCCAGCTCTGCCACTTACGACCCAGCTAGCCTGGGTGTCGCTCACCCCAGCTGTGAAATGTGAAGTTGGTGCAGTGACCTGCCTATTTGACCCTCTGTGCTCCCTGAGCTGGTCCTCCCACCCCATGGCCTCTGTGCATCCCGGCTGCCCTTGGGGATATGCGAGTGAGTCTCTTGTGTGCTCTGGTGTTGTGGCATGCCTTCATGTTTGTAAGTTGAGTCCCCAAACAGGGTAGTGAGAGTGTCCTTGAGGCCTTGAGCACTGGGCACCTGGGGGCTTCACCATTCCACGGGGTCTGACCTGGACCCCTTGAGCCCCATTGGTATTTTTGTTGCACTGGAGGGTTTAGCATCCGAGGATGTCCTCAGCCCCCAGCAAGCTGCGACCACCCTTCCCCGGAGGTGCTGGGCCTGGGTTCAGGTGCTGTATCTCTCTCTGTCCACCAGTACCCTGTCCAGCTGTTCCCATGCCGTGGTGGCCTTGCTCTACCCCTTCTCCTGGCAGCATACCTTCATTCCTGTTCTCCCGGCCTCCATGATTGACATCGTGTGCTGTCCCACCCCCTTCCTGGTTGGCCTGCTCTCCAGCTCCCTGCCCAAACTGAAGGAGCTACCTGTGGAGGAGGTGGGCAGCCTGGGACCCAGCTGGGGGTGGGGGTAGAGAGGGGAGGAAGGGTGGGAGAGAAATCCTGGGAGGGAAGGGCAGTGGGGGAAGGCAGAGAGGCTGCTGGGATTTATTTGTGGCCTAAGGACTGCTCTCCCTGGGAGGTCTTTCCTTGACAGCAGGCAGTTAATCTTGCTGTCTGGCCTGGGGGACCTGGGAGGTGCAGAGGCCTGGGAGAGGACACTGCAGGACTCATATCCCAAATCTCGCTGCTAATGACTCCTTTTCTCAGGCACTGATGGTGAATCTGGGATCAGACCGATTCATCCGACAGGTGAGTGTGGCACACCTGCCCTAGGGTGGGTGCTCAGGAGAGCCAGGCCGCCAGGTGCTCTACACCATCTTCACACTCTGGGTTCCATACTCACAGAATCCACAGGGCCTGAGGACCCTTCACTTCAACAGGATCCGCCCTTCTGGTTGGACTGTCAGCCTCTGGCATTGTCAGCTTCTAGGAGGCAGTGTGGGAATGCAAGAACATGGCCTGGAAGTCCAGACTTGACCTCTGGCCTCCGCCATCTTTGAGCCATGTGGTCTTGGACAGGTCTCTGAATTTCTCTGAACCAGGGCTCTCATCTCTAAAGCAGTAATGCTGATAACATGTGTATGAAATGTGGAACATGGCTGGGGGGTGGTGACATAAACAACTGCTTGGCAGTGACTGTTGTCAACTACAAAAGTTCGGTCAGTCATGGAAATCCTCCTGGCTCTCTACAGAGGAGCACAGCCCAGTGCCAGCCCCTCTGGGAGTGGACTCTGGGTACACACCACTGACACGGCTAAGGACCGTGGGGTGCAAGGTGCTGAGTTGAAGGGCAGCCTAACCTCGTCCCCAAGACACAGGCCGGGCCACAGCCTCTGGGGAGCTGACAGTGCAGGCACTGGGGAGACTCCATGAGGGTGTTGGAATAAGAACCCCTGGCTGGCCCTGGCCATCTGTGCCTCAGTTTTCTCATCTTAAAATGAAGTTGATAATAGTATCAGGGCTATTAGGAGAATGAAATGGGATTATGTATTTAAGCGCTTCCAAAAGGGCTTAGCAGCTAGCAAATGCTCATCCGTGTCCACTGTGATTATCATCATTTCTCCTGCAGATGGATGATGAGGACACATTGTTACCTAGGAAGTTACAGGCGGCTCTGGAGCAGGCTCTAGAGAGGAAGAATGAACTAATCTCCCAGGACTCGGACAGCGACTCTGACGATGGTGAGGGAGACGTGCCTGGGTGGACTCAGCTCTGGGCCCAGACAGCTTCTGCTCTCAGTCTGGCCTTGTTTCTGTGCACCAGACCCTCTCTAGCTGCCGAGGGCCCAGGTGTGGGAACTCACTCTAGTACCTCCTATCCCAGGTTTGGGAAGGAAGAGCCAAAAGGTGGCATCCCCTGTGACCCTTCTTGCTAACTGATCCTCCCTCTCAGGCCTTGTCTCAGGCCACTGGGAGATGGAGAACACCTCCTTTTCCTGGGAGGCCAGGTCCATCATTTAGGGTGAGGGGTGTGGGGACAGTGGGGCCCTGATCTCAGATTTCTGTTTCATTCGCCTGGCAGGGATTTGCCAGCTCCGTGTTCAGAGTTTGCAAGCCCCGGGAGCTCATGGGCTTGTTCCACGCCCATGAGCACGAGAGTCAGAGTTTCAAGAACAGATGAGCGGTGCCAGCAGGCAGTTTTCTTGGGAAGAGGGAGGCTGTGCTGCCAGGGATTGGGGACGCCTTGCAAACCCTTGACCTGAACCTCAGAGATTCTCTTTTCCTTCTCAGAATGTAATACCCTCAATGGGCTGGTGTCGGAGGTGTTCATCCGGTTCTTCGTGGAGACCGTCGGGCACTATTCCCTCTTTCTGACACAGAGTGAGAAGGGGGAGCGGGCCTTTCAGCGCGAGGCCTTCCGCAAGTCTGTGGCCTCCAAGAGCATCCGGCGTTTTCTTGAGGTTTTTATGGAGTCGCAGATGTTTGCTGGCTTCATCCAAGACAGGGAGCTGAGGAAGTGCCGTGCAAAGGGTAAGGCCAGGGGGCTCAGGTGGGGAGCTTCGGGCCTTCTCTCCACTTTTTTTGCCACCCACAGGCCTGATTAAGTGGGCTCTATGATGGAAGCTGCAGGGTATCATGGAGGGCCAGGCCTCTTTTTTTTTTTTTTAAGATTTATTTATCTATTTGAAAGAGTTACATACAAACAAAAGGAGAGACAGAGAGAGAGAGAGAGAGTGGCTGGGAGGGAGGGAGGGAGAGAGAGAGAGAAGGAGGAAGGGAGGGAGGGTGGTCTTCCATCCGCTGGTTCACTCTCCAGTTGGCCACAATGGCCAGACCTGTGTCGATCCGAAGCTAGGAGCAGTTTTCAGATCTCCCACACAGGTGCAGGGGCCCAAGGACTTGGGCCATTTTCTACTGCTTTTCCAGGCCACAGCAGAGAGCTGGATTGGAAGTGGAGCAGCTGGGACTCGAACCAGCGCCCATATGGGATGCCAGCACTGCAGGTGGTGGCTTCACCTGCTACGCCACAGTGCTGGCCCCAGCTAGGCCTCTTAATGCCCCTTTTCTTCTCATGGAAACTTCCAAGGCCGGCGCCGCGGCTCACTAGGCTAATCCTCCGCCTTGCGGCGCCAGCACACCGGGTTCTAGTCCCGGTCGGGGTGCCAGCTTCTGTCCCGGTTGCCCCTCTTCCAGGCCAGCTCTCTGCTGTGGCCGGGGAGTGCAGTGGAGGATGGCCCAAGTGCTTGGGCCCTGCACCCCATGGGAGACCAGGAGAAGCACCTGGCTCCTGCCATCGGATCAGCGCGGTGCGCTGGCCTCAGCACGCCAGCCGCGGCGGCCATTGGAGGGTGAACCAATGGCAAAGGAAGACCTTTCTCTCTGTCTCTCTCTCTCACTGTCCACTCTGCCTGTCAAAAAAACAAAAACAAACAAACAAACAAAAAAACAAAAACAAAAAACTTCCAAGGGAGTGTCTTTCTTCTATTCCAATAAATGCCCTCACAAGGCAGGGCACAGGCTGGGTGCCATGTGCCCAAGAACGGGAATCATTGACTGCCTATCCCCTCCTCAGATGCCCTTCTTATTCAAAGGACCAGACTGAGCAATTTCAGGTTGTTCTTAGAACCTAGGGGTTGTGCAGTCCCTCGGAGAGGATTGAGCAAGCTGTCCTCAGTTGGTGGCCATCCCCATTCAAGGCAGATGATTACATTATCTTGTTATTTCATCAGCTTCACTCTAGTTTTTCCATTTCATCAAGATCTGTCTAACCCCACGGCTATCTCTCCTGTCCACTGATACTATCCATTTGGGTAACAAATCTTTTTGGAACAACATAAAGCACCCTAGGGACAGGCATTTGGCACAGTGGTTAAGAGGCTGCTTGCAGTGCCTACATCCCATATTGGAGTGCCTGGGTTTGCGTCTTGGCTCCACTTCTAATTGCAACTTCCTGCTCATGCACATCCTACAAGGCAGCCAGTGATGGCTGCCGCCAATGAGGGAGAGCTGGATTGAGTTCCTGGTTTCTGCCTTTGGCTTTTAAAGTGGTCTGAAGAAGCCAGAAGTATGTAGTCGAGGCAGCTCTGAGATGAGTGGCATCATCACTGTAAGGTGGCTCAGGACTGTCACTGGGAGGGAGGGCATTGGAGGTCTTCCTGCTATTCAGTGCGAACACTTGTGAGATGTCACCAATGACAGTTCTGATGCATCAGCATGAATTCTAATACAACGTTCTAATACAGTAAAATCCCAGATGCTTGATTTTTCCTCTTTCAGCATCTGTGTCCCATGGTCCTGGTCAGAGGCCTCCCCTTCCCTTCCTCCAGTGACTGTCCTCTGACCTGCTCGTCTTCTCTTTCCCAGGCCTCTTTGAGCAGCGAGTGGAGCAGTATTTGGAGGAACTCCCAGACACTGAGCAGAGTGGGATGAATAAGTTTCTCCGAGGTTTGGGTGAGTAGCCATGTTACGGATGAGATGGATGGCCAGCAAGAGGGGAGAAGCTAGGGGGTCTATGTCCCAGAATCCCCCCAGTCAGCATCAGCAGGTATTTATAAAGGGGCTGTATATAGAACAGGAGGTCCCTTGGTGAAGACAGTGTTCCCAGCCAATGCTCCAACGGCATTTAGCACAATATCTACCAAATTGCAGAACAAAGAGGAACCGCAGATTCTCACATAGCTCAGCTCTTTGTGGGTGCATTCCTTCCTACGGGAATGTGAGGGCTGTTGGGGCCCTAAGCTTTCCTCCAGACCATAAGGGGTCCGCAAAAGTAGCAGCGCCAGAGCAGCGCCCTTCCTGCAAAGCCCCATGCCCTTCGAGGAGCTCAGCCAGCTAGATCGCTGGATCATAGCACGCCTTAGTTTGAAGTGAAATTCAGGCCAAAGAGGTTAAGTGGCTTGCTCAGGGCCACACAGTGGTTAAGTTAGTGCCCTGATTGGAGTGCTTTCACTCCCCTGGATCAGATCTGCCACAGCTGTAATCCAGTCTTTCTAGTCCTTAGGCTTCTACCGAGAGGGTTAGGGTTGCAGGAAGGACACGAAGGGGAGGTTGGAAGAGATGACATTTGAAGCATTCTCACTTCTGCCCTCTGGCCCACAGGCAACAAAATGAAGTTCCTCCACAAGAAGAATTAAACTCCTGTCCCAGTAGCAGAGTCCAGTGCCTTGCAGAACCTGCAGCCTGAGGAGAGGGCCCAGCCCAGGACCCTTGGGGCTGCTTGTGGCTACTCTGTCCCCACAGACCCCATCCTTCAAGCCAGCCCACCTCTGCCTCCACGATATCCCAGGATACTGTTTGTAAATAATCTGCTGTAAGCTTTCTTAACTGTTTTGTAACAAGCAAAAAGAATCTGGTAAATATTTGTTTATTCCCAAGGGGCCGGGTGCTTTCCTGCCCGGCCTGAGCATGGATGAAGTGTCACTGGGTGCTGGTGACTGGCCAATTATGTGCAGCTGACTGTCTCGGCCAAACCACTGATCTTTCCTGGAGGCTTTGGCCTGCCTGCCTGTGGCCCCCGCTGCCAGTCTCGGGTCCTGGAGAGCAGGCGCTGTCTTGTGATGCACAGGAAGACAATTTTTTTTTTTTGTCTTAGATTTTCTATTTTTTCCCTAGGAGCCCCCCTCTCCTAACCCTCAGTTTTGAAAGGCAGAAGCCAGTCAGTCTCCATTTGCAGCATAGTGCCAAGGCTCTTGGGCCCTTCTGTTCCTCCACCTTCTGAGATGGTCAGTGAGTCATGGGAAGCCCACCCTCCAGCTCTGCCAGTGCTCTCTGGGCCCAGCTCTGGGTCAGTGGTGGCCATGATGCGGTACAGGGCATCCCTCCTTCCCACCTTCTACGGGTGTTCTCAATAAACAGTGTACAGTTGTTTGGGCCCAGAGTCCCACATGTCCTTTGGCCTCATTTTCTTGAGTTCTCTCTCCAGGGAATGGGCTGAGAAAGGCATATCAGGTATGAAGCCCCATCATGCAGGGAACTGAGTACTTGATTAAGGGTGTTTGCTTCCGTATGGGTCACTGATCTCCCCTGAATTGAGTTCTCTGGACTGATCTGTATGACTGGTATTCGCTGTCCTAGTTCAGCTCCCTCTCCAACAGCCAGCTATTAAGACTCTAATGTATTTCTACTGATGGGAAAAAATGTTCTTTTCCCTCTAACTCCCCCATCATTAGGTGAATCTGAACATTTTCCTACCCCGTCTGGAGCCTTTAAGACATCGTTGGGTATCCTGACTCTGGTGTAGTGAAGCCCAGCTATTGCCAACCCCAGGACTTGGTCAGAGCCCTCACCCCACTGCCTGTGACTCTTTGATGTTACTCTATGGGTAGCATTTTTCATTGGCACTCTAGGTTTGCATACAGAAAGTTCTTCCACATTTCATGGAAGAAAGCAGCAGGGTGGAGAATAACGGTTGTAAGGTCTTAGGTAGAACAGAGACCTTGAAAAAACTCCCAAAGGTAAGGCATTAAGCTGGGACTCTCTTCACTGACAATGGGTCAGGTAAGATTTCAACTGTGGAATCACGTTTGCCTATCCTTCCACCCTAGCCCGTTTAAATGGCAGATAATTTCATCCTGAGTTTACTTCTTTTCCCCATCCCCAATGAAGCCAGTGCCATCCTCAAACTCCCTGATAAAGCAGTCTGGTTTCTGGGAAGATGAAGTCATCTCTGAAAAAGCCTCCTACGCTTTGGGTATTTGCTAGGAATAGGAGGGCAGGGATTTTGAGGCCTTATGAATGTGGGTTTGTTTCTTGTGTTTTTTAATTTATTTGAAAGGCAGAGAGTTAGAGAAAGGTCTTCCATCCACTGGTTCACTTCCCAAATAGCCACAGTGGCCGGAGCTGGGCCAATCTGAAGCCAGGACCCTGGAGCTTATTCTGGGTCTCCCACATGTGCGCAGGGGCCCAAGCACTTGGGCCATCTTCTGCTGCTTTCTCAGGCCATAGCAGAGAGCTGGATTGGAAGTGGAGCAGCCGGGACCTGAACCCACGTTCAAATGGAATGCTGGCAGTGTACGCGCCGGCCCCTGAATGTGGCTTTTTAGTTGGGGTAGAGAGAAGACAGATTGTAACCAGAAAATTCAGAATTTAGTGTAGTTATCTCCAAAATTCATACCTGTTTACTCATCCTTGGGCTTCATGGTAAGTTCTAAAAGTAGGCTTTAAAAAAAGATTTGTTTGAAAGGCATTGTGAGAGAGACATACACAGAGAGATGTTCCATCTGCTAGTTCACTCCTCATTAAATGGCTTCAAAGCCAGGTCTGGACCAGGCCAAAGTCAGGAGCCCAGAACTCCCATCCAGGTCTCCCACATGTGTGGAAGGGGCTGAAGCACTTGGGCCATCTTCTGCTGCCTTCCCAGGCACATTAGAAGGAAGCTGGAACAGAAGTAGAGCAGCCAGGAATTAAGGTGGCATAATCCACTGTGCAACGCCTGTCCCTAAAGCGGACTAAATAATGAACAGTTCCTAAAAGGTGCTTTCACTCTCTCTCCCCATGTCTCCCTCACCTTTTAATGTGGCTCAAAAAAACTCTCAGACACACTGTCAGATCACAGGGTATACAGGTGTAAATTCCTCTTTTGGTGAACTTTGAAACCTTTCTCTTTAAAATATGAGGGTGCTTAAAAAGTGGAATTAAAAGTTTGTTTTGGCACAAAAGATCGATTAAGTCCATGCCTAATCATCTTTTATGAGGACCATGTGCTACTACTTTTCAGAGTTGGCAAGTTTCTGATAAGCTTTAAAAACTTTTTGGTCCATTTGTATTGCCTTTTAATATGATGAATATAAATTTGGTTAAACAAAAAACTCAAACTACGCCAAAACATATTTCATCTCCCTCAGCTCCCAAAACTAAGAGGAAATCCCATTTGTCTCAGGTTCTCCCAGAACACTTAATGCGTGTACAGGCGTTTTCTTTTTCGCCTAAGGTGCCCTGGCACATAATTCACACCTTCTTTTTAAAGATTTTGGCAGAGAGAGAGAGAGAGAGGCCTTCCATCCGATGGTTCACTCCCCAGATGGCCTCAATGGCCGGAGCTGAGCCCATCTGAAGTCAGGAGCCAGGAGCTTCTTCTGGGTCTCCCACGTGGGTGCAGGGGCCCAAATAGTTCGCCATCTTCCACTGCTTTCCCAGGCCACAACCCAGAGCTGGATCCCAAGAGGAACAGCCGGAACACGAACCGGCGCCCATACGGGATTCCGGCGCGGCAGACGGAGACTTGGCCCACTACGCCACTCCGCCAGCCCCCAAAATTGACACTCTTACCACGCCACCGCACCTAAGGCCACCTTGAAGCGGTTTGAAGTGCACTGCCACTCAAACCGCCCGCTCTGTCTGGGACAGCCAGCCCCGCCCTCTTCCGCGAGGGCCAGCCCCGCCCGCTCTCCCCCGGAAGTGGCCGAGCGGGAGGCTGACGATGACGTCGGTCGTGCTTCCGGTCGGGGAGGAGGTCAAAATGCCCCGGAACCAGAGCCACACACCCCGGAAGTGGTTCCCACGGGCCGAGGCGGGGCAATACCCGCGCCCGGGTGGGTCTGGTTCCTGTACTGCTGAAGTGTCGTGTCGCAGACCAGTCGAGTCCTAGACGTCTGCGGCCCCAGAAGACTCCTGTTGTAACGTGAGCAGACGGGGCATCCGCAAGAGGACGCTTTCCACGCGTTTCCGTCCCAGGAGGCGGCTGCTCTGACATCCACTTAAACGTGACGTAGCCAAGGACAGGTTCGCGAATTATGCGGCCGACATTTCCCGTAAACCGAGTTGTTTGTGCCCTCAAATCTGGAGAAAAAACTTTCTCAAGACTATTGAGCGCTTTCATCCCTAGCTACTAGCAACGGCAAGGGCTGGGATGGGGTTGGGGGCGGCGCAAAGCCCGGAGCTGGAATCCGAACTAGTTGGGCCTTCACCGCTGCCTCTCAGGCATGCACTAGGAGAAAGCTGTGGAGTATGGGACCAGGCTAAACGCCAGCCACTGAGATACAAAGAACGCGCACACTAGGCTAGAAGGTACATAATTTGTAATTCAAACACAATTGGGCTTCGGGCCAGACATTGTGGCGCAAGCAGGTAAAGCCCTGGCCTGTGACACCTGCATCCCATATGGACGCGTTAATGCGTCTGTGAAAGTGGAAGAGGCCCAAGTCCCTGGGCCCCACGTGGGAGATGTTCCTGGCTCCTGGCTTCAGTGTGGCCTACCCCAGATAGTTGTGGCCATTTGGGGAGTGAACCGGCCGGTGGAACGTTAGTCTGTCCTCTGTAACTAGGTCTACCCAGCACGCTAAGCTGTAGCAGGTGAGGAACCTGTACTTGTGGGACACCGAATTGAAGGGCCTAATGCTTAGCCTGCAGGACTTCATCAACCCTGTGCATGCCACAGGGCAGGCTAGTGTCATGAAAATATTAGTGAATGAGTTCATAGAGGTTACTATTTTCTAAGCAGAAGCAGTGGTGCCTTCCAGTAAACGGACACACAAAATCAGTGTTAAGGTTTGCTTCTAGTCCCATAAATACAAGTGGCATTCTAGGTCTGCTACACACTTAGGTTCCTATCGAGGAACGAGAGGAGCAAAACTGAGCATTAGTGTTAAGATGCTGATGCCCTTCCCAGTTAAGGCAACAGGATGACTTTTGATTTTTCTGCCAGGCACCATCTACACCCTCCACACAGGATCCAGCATATCCCACTCCATGTCCTATTTACAGCTGTGCTCCTAAGGGAAGCCGACCAGCAGTGAATTCCTGGTGAATTTGTTAGCCAGCGAGATCTGCAATCACCTGTACCAAAGCTTCACTCTTCATGTCTAACCACAGGACCAACTGCAGTCCAATCCACCCAGCTACTGAGCTCCGTCCACTAAGCCTTCTGAACCCTACCCTTTTCCATGCTCAAATCTTATTTTCTAGGTCTCCTAACTAGCCTCGCACTGAGCTTTTTCTGACAGAACTTCCTATTTTCCTCATCCTTGCAAATCCATTCCCCACAACCCATCTTATGTTCATTCTGCTTGGACTCATTAAGATCACATGAAGTTACTGACTTCTCACACCGTTGAGATTTTTTAAAAACAAAACAAAAAGATTGGAAAGGCAGAGGTCTTCCATCTGCTGGTCCACTCCCCAAATGGCCTCAATGGCTGGAGCTGGGCTGATCTGAAGCCAGGAGCTTATTCTGTCTCATGTAGGTGAGGGACCCAGGCACTTGGGCCATCTTCCACTGCTTTTCCAGGCCGTAACAGAGCTGGATTGGAAGTAGAGCAGCTGGCACTCAAACCAGTGCCATATGGGATGCCAGCACTGCAGGCAGCAGATTAACCCACTAAACCACAAGGCCATCTCCTGAGATATTTTTACTTAGTCCCACATTTTAAACATGAGGAAACTTGAGTAGGCCTTAAGTCAAATAGCTGATGACCAAAAACCAAATACAACCATCTGTTAGACCCATTGGTTGCTCTGTAAGTCCTCTGAAACATTTAAGAGTCCGTTATCACTAGCCTAATGGCAGACAGAATCTCAAACAACCCGGTTTCAAGATCATTCAAGCTTTCTGACTCTTTGTAATTGTTGCCCATTTTTTTCAAGCCAATGCAATTCAGTTCTTTTCTGTTTCTTTGGATCTGAACCCAACAGACTTTAGGGGTTGACAGTCTTGTCCCATAATCATGGCTTCCAGTCCATGTATGTAATATATAAGCCCTCTAAGGAAGAACTCACCAACACCTAGCAGTATTAAATTACATCTTAATTACTTGCCCAGTGTTTTAAACTACAAGTCTTATTCAGGCCAAAGAAAAAACACAAACTCAGGAAGAACTGTTAAAACCACAAATTATAATTCATGTTGAAATTCCATGCACTGGTCAGACGTCACCATGGTCTTTAATACAGCAGATAGTAAACCTAAGAAAACCAGATTCCCAAAGACAAGGATTTCCCAGTTTTCTGAGATAGGACTATCTTCTGAAATCCAAGCCACTTTGACATAAAAAGCCCTGGAGCTGGCGCTTGGCTCAGGGGGTACTATATGCTCATCTATATTGGGTTGAAGTCCTGATTCCAGCTTCCTGCTAATGCTCACCCTTGGAGGCAACAGGTAACTGTGGCTCAAGTAGCAGGATCTTACCAACCACATAAAAGAAACCCAAATTAGCTTCCCAATGCCTGAATTTGGCTCGGGCCTGGCCACTAGACACTTGAGGAGCAGTCTTACGTGGGGCTGGTGCTGTGGCATAGTGGGCTAAGCCTCCATCTGCAGCACTGGCTGCTGCTCTTCAGATCCAGCTCTCTGCTGTGGCTTGGGAAAGCAGCAGAGTATGGCCCAAGTGCTCGGGCCCCTGCACCTGCATGGGGGACCTGAAGAGGCCTTGGTTGTGGATCAGCCCAGCTCTTGTGGCTATTTGCGAGTGAATAAGTGGATGGAAGACTTTCTCTCTCCCTGTCTCTACCTATCAAATAAATAAAATCTACTTAAAAAGAGCACAAAGGAGTCCTGTTTGGATTCTTGACCCAACCCAGCTCCCTACTAATGTGCCTGGGAAAGCAGTGGATGATGGGTTGTTCTGGGCTCACGACCTTAAGCCTGGGCTAGCCCTGGACACAGCAACCATTTGGGAGTGACCCAGTGAATGGAAGATACCTTGGGGCCAGCACTGTGGGTTAACGCCCTGGCCTGAAGCACTGGCATCCCATATGGGCGCCAGTTGGAGTCCTGGCTGCTCCTGTTCTGTTCCAGCTCTCTGCTATGCCCTGGGAAAGCAGTAGGGATGGCCCACGTCCTTGGGCCCCTGCGTCCGCGTGGGAGACCCTGGCTTCGGATCGTCACAGCTCCAGCCGCTGCAGCCATTTGAGGAGTGAACCAGCCAATGGAAGACTTCTCTTTCTCTGCCTCTCCTCTTTCTGTGTGTGTGTAACTCTTGACTTTCAAATAAATAAATCTTTCAAAAAAAAAAAAGGGAAGATACCTCTCCCTCTCCTAAGTAACCCTTGAAACTGAGTCACAATGCTTACTTTTCAATTAGGGTAGATTATCAGTTTCACTTCACAAATGAAAAAGTTTAACCACAGTGCCTGTAAGTGCTGTTGGTAGCACTGAGGTGGGTTAGCAGTAACCCAGGCTCTGCATACCTCGAATGCCTGGATGCTGTAAGGTGGGTTCCGGCAGGGACAGGGATGTGAAGTCAAAGAACCTACATTCAGACCACCAGGGAAAAGCATTTGCTAGCATTTAATGAACCGTGGCTTCAAGCCACCAGGACACAGGCTCCCCCCACGCCCTTAATCTTCTCCTCAGCTCTTCTGCTGAAGAATTTGGCCTTCACGATGACAGGCTGCTTTGGGAGCTTTCCCTTTCCCAGAACTTTGTAATAGCCCTGCAGGAAGAGAAGAAGGTTTAGAGTATTGCACAGCGGGCGCCAACTCCTGATGCGCTCAAGTAAGATGCCCCTGAACCCACCCTTCCCAGGACCAGGGAGGCATGTTTCTGATCTGGGCACTAACGCGGGCACTGGCTGCCCCACCAGTGAATCAAGACCAGCAGATTCTCTCCGAGGACGCTAGCACACCAGGACAAGGGTTGTGTCGGGATGTGACTCTAGTCTCGGCAAGACACAAACCTCCCTTTGCTGGCCAATTATTACCAATAAACAGCAACAAAATCACATTCCGAATATGTTCCAAGTCTTGACCACCAAAGTTGCTCAACAGACAGTAGAGGCTGTGAAGACACTCAGCCTCTGCCTCCCTACTTACAAGGACCACAGCTCCCCAATGGCACACCAGTGCCTGTTTGGGGAGGTCTTAACTAATATAGCTGGGCCTTCCATTTGGTCATAATTAACCATGGCAGTTCCACCAGAAGGTTGAATTTATCTAGTAGGTAACTGGAAATTAAGTATAGGTTTAGATTTTCAGGTGGGAGACCTAGTAAGATTAAGCCAGAGTGCCTTGTGCATGGGAGGTAGAACTACACACGAGCAGTAAGAAGGATCCAATTCACTCACCGACCGCACCACATCAATGATAGGAGCAGCTCCAGTCTTGTTCTTGGCAGCATTTACCCGTGTCTGCTCACTGACCAATGTCCACAGCTTATCAAGGTTGACAGTTGGGCAGAAGCTCTGGTTCCTCTTTAAGTGGTAATGCCTCATGCCAACTTTCCCAAAGTAACCTGGGTGACTGGGAAGAGAAAGCACCACCTTTATAAGCGCGCTGCAGGTAAGAAGTTAATCTGGATCATCTTTCTTACCTTCCCCCACTACACTGTCAAACTGTTCACTGGTGGAGTGACTGGCTTTATACAGTTTATACAGTTGCTGAATTAAATATCAAGTGGAAAAGGCTAGCCTTATTTTCATGGAGCACAAAGTCACTGAGGCCCACAACAGCATTCCACGGGAGAATGTGAAAACACTAAGCACAAGGGGACCGAACAGTTGCAGAGGTCGATCTGAAGTATGTCACTAACCTGGTGACTGACTGTGCCATGAGGCCCACAGCCAGTGAATAAGGTCAGCAGTTACTCTTCGAGGACTCTAGCACACTAAGGCAACAGCCAATACCCAAGCGTGACTCTAGCCTCGATGACCGGTTCTCGCTTTCCCCAGCTACCTCGGTTTGTGAGCTATGGATGCCTGCTTCCTTACTGCCAGTCCCGCCCGGCCCGACACTTCCGAGTCAGGGAAAGCACGGCCTATGAACACTTACTATTTATCAAAGTTGATCCTGTGGTGATGCATGCCACCCGCATTACCTCGGCCTCCTGGGTGCTTCCGGTGCTTGCCTGCAAAAGCACAAAGCTACCTGGCCAACCCAGCCTCCCCCAGACCCGCAGACACAGAACATTTCCCCACACTCCACGCCGCTGCTCCCAGCCCACAGGCCCTCTTTGTTGCTCCTTCAGGACTGCGCGTTCCCTTCCTTTTCAGCATCCCAACCACAGCACTCCCCCAACAGTCCACGTCTGCAACTGACTCCGGACTGCGCCCCGCTCATTCCTATTCCTTACCGATACTAAATTCTCTAAAACCGGATTACTAGGAGACCTTGGGGGAAGGGAGCCCGGCTGGTCCGTACAACTCGACTTCTAAAGCTACCTATCCCACTCGAAAAGCGCGCGCCGAGGCCGATCAGCAGGGGAAGCCGGTACTTACCGATGCGGCCGTGGCCGTGGCTCACGTGGCCGCGCAGTTTCCGGGTCTTCCTCAGTCTGGATGGCTGTGTGGGAAAAAGATCCCGGTGGTAAGGCCGAAGGAAAGAGAGCGGGGGCCAGTGCCTGGCACCCTGAGAGGGCGGCAGGCCTGGGGGGACAAGGGCCTGCTCTCTAGCAAGTTCGGCAAAGCTGAAGTTGCAGTCTTGCCCGGGGCCGCACCCCGGCCCGCGTGCAGCAGCTCGAGACTCGAGCCCCTGGCCGGACACGCGGCCCCAGGCTCCCAGCTCCGCCTCAGGCTCACGCCCGCCATCCTGCTCTCCGGCCGACCATACGCAGCCAGGAGAACTTGGCCAACGTCCGGAGTAGGTGGCCGCGGAGCGATGGGAGAAGAGCGCGAAACCCCGGCCGGCAAGGAAGCGGAGGCAAGAAAGGGCCCACCTACCATGTCGGCTGCCGAGACGAAAGAGGGAGGCCTGCGCGAAATCTCGCGAGGTAACGAGCACGGGGCGGGGCCAAGCGCCTCACGTCCGGCCAGGGAGGAGGCGGGGCGGGGCCTTTTCGGTCTCGCGGGTTTCGCGGGCGGGTGACTGCTTCCTCTTCCTGCTTTCCTTTGTGCTGCCGGTTGTAGCAGGCTCTCGGGTGAGAGCTGTTGAAAATGTGGGGCGTCGGGGCGCTTTGGCGCACGCCACCGCGACCTAAGTGGCCCGGGAGCCACCTTGGCCCAGGAGCCGCCTGGGCAGAGCCGGAGGGCCTCCGTGTGCCTCCGCTCCTCACCAGATGCCTCTGCGTGGAGCGGTCCCTCCTGTCTCCCCTGCTCTTAGTGTTCTGTTCGGGCCTGGTAACATTGGTTGGTTGTCTCGGGGCCATGGTGAGGAGGCGCGAGACACTCTGCCTCTGCCGCCTCGGGGACGCCCTCGCGCACACCCCTGTCTCCTTTGGCCATGCGCTCTCCTTGTAGTTGAAACTGTGCTGTGCTTCAGGGGCCCCGTCTCAGTACTTTTTAAGCCATGTTACGTTTTCTCCCAACCCGACTTGACGTGCTGTGACCCCCTCCTCTGTACAGAGAGCCACTGCCCAACCCAGGCCCGATGCAGGCATCTTCCCTGAAACTTCTCTGATCCTTCGGCCTTGGTTTCTCACTAAGCCGCTTAATACGCAGCTCTTAGATCCTTAGGGAGCTACACTGGTCTTCCTTACCAGATCACATTCCTTGAGCGCTCCGGGGTTGCTGTGGGCTGGAGTTCCTCTTAAATAATTGTTGAAAGAAAATGTTGATTGGTTTATTATTTATGTGAAAGGCTGAGTGACAGGGAGACAGATTTTCCATCCACTGATTGACTCCCCAAACGGTCACGACATCAGGTCCAGACAGATCAAAGCTGGAAGCCAGGAACTTAACCTGCCTTGCCACAGTGATGGCCCCCACATCCTCCTTTTAAGTCCTAGTACTACTGCCTTCATTCAGGCCCTCCTAATGTCTCCTGTCTGGAGTTTGTAACATCTGTAGTTTGCATTCTAACCCTCCTCCAATCCCTGTCCTTACCTCCGCCAGGTTGGTGTTAGGTGACTTTCATTCTTGTACTTAATTCAATAGGCCCCTCTTACCAACAGTACAGTCCCTGCCTTTCCAATCTTACCTCAGCTCCTCCCCTATGCTGGCATTTTGCGGCAACCATACTTGGGCCATCCCTCCTGCATTTTTTGCCGCTGTGTGGGTCATTTCTCATGCCTGGAGTGCTCATCCTCTTCCTAACCACATATCCCAAATCTTCAACCTTTGAGGCCCACCTTATTCTTCTTCCAAGAACATTCTAGTTCAAAGTGATAATAGCCAGTATTTTCAGAGCATCTTTGAATTTGCAAAATGTCTCTGCCTGAGAGTTTAGTACTACCAGTCTCATGTTTAAGAAAACTGAGGCACAGAAGAGTTGAGTGACTTACTAGAGGTCACAGTCAGAGTTTGAGCCTAGCCTGTAGTCCTCTGTCTGTGTATCTCCTCTGCTTTTATCCCAGTGACCACTCCCCTCTCTGACCTCACAGCATGATGGTCTGTATCACCCCTTCAACCTTAATCATAAACTGCTTGTGTCCAGCAGAAAGAGGGGTCTTGAGAGTGTGGGGACAAGGTCTAAGAAGAGATCATTCTCTATTTGATGTCAAAACCCGCCAGCAAGTGCATCAGGAATGAGCTGAGCTACCTGGAAACTGCCCTCAAGCAGTTGATCTGTCAATGGAGGTAAGCCAGCCAGAGTCTTGGGATGAAAGGTTAACCATGAGATGTATTTTAACTGTGGCTAGAGCAAGTCAAAACTGTGCAAGGAGTACAGGTAGAGATCTGGGTGGTAGAACACTCTGGGTAGTTTGCCAGGTTCCTTGCTTATAGAAGAGCTATATGTTGTCCCTCTGGCGACTGGCTGAACAGAGGCCTTCCTGAGTAGACCCACTGCTCCAAGTTGGGTTCCATGGTCACCTGACATTTTTCTCATCAATGATTTGATCTCCAGGGAATTGCGAGTGCCCTAGGCTTTCTGAGAGAGCAGCAAAGCTGACTGCTATCTCTTGAAGTTGAATAACAGCCAAATAATAGGCATTAAATGACCTGTCCCTCTCATCAGGCACGCAGGGTGTGGCTTCAGATGGCATCCTTCTCTATGACGTCTCTTCTGACACAGAGCATGGCCTTGTGATATCTCAGGCATTGCGCTGAGAGGGAGCCTCAGAAAGCACCCGTGCAATGAGCAGAAGGGAGATGAAGGCAGACAGCAGCCTGGTGAGACATGTAAATATAGGGCTGACATTTTTTGCTGCCCTAGGTGTCTCTTCAGGTGCCCTTGGGCACATCCTGCCACCCTGAAGTGGGATTTGGCGGGCTTCTCTCTGGGTTCCTGAGTTTATCATCAGTCCTTCAGATAGCAGCAACACTATGGGAGGATCCAGCCCTGTTTTCCTGCTCTCCATCTTTACATTTGGATGCTGGGAAGTATTATGTTGCTTTCCTTTTTCAAGTAGAGGAATGTTAATTTAAGATGGGAAGAGCTAGGGTTTCTGTTCTAAGAACTAGAAATAAATTCAGAAATCCAAATTTATTTCAGAAAAAATTAGAAAAAGCATATGTAATAGAAAAGATAGTACATTAAAGAAATTCTGAAATCATATTATCCTATCATACTTTTTTTTTTAATTTATTTATTGGGGCCAGCACTGTGGCATGGTAGGTTAAGCCTCCACCTGCAGCACTGGTTCAAGTCTCAGCTGCTCTACTTCTGATCTAGGTCCGTGCTAATGGCCTGGGAAAACAGTGAAACATGGCCCAGGTGCTTGGGCCCCTGTTCTCACATGGGAGACCCAGAAGAAGTTCCTGGCTCCAGCCATTGTGGCCATTTGGGGAGTGAACCAGTGGATGGAAGAACTCTGTCTCTCCCTCTCTCTGCCTTTCAAATAAATGAATAATTTTTTTAAAGATTTATTTATTTGTTTGAGAGGCAGAGTTAAGGTGGGGGGAGCGAGGGTGAGAGAGAGAGAGAGATCTTCCATCTGCTGCCTCACTTCCCAAAGGGCTACAACAACCAGGACTGGGTCAGGCTGATGCCAGGAGCCAAGAGCTTCATCTAGGTCTCCCACATGGGTGCAGGGACCCAAGCACGTGGGACATCCTCCATTGCTTTCCTGGCGTATTAGCAGAGAGCCGGATTGGAAGTGGAGCACCAAGGACTCAAACTGGCATTTGGGACTTGAACTGGTTGCCCATATGGGATGCTGGTGTTGTAGGCTGGGGCTTAGCCTGCTGCACCACAGTGCCAGCCCCACTGTTTCCATGTCTGAATGTCACCTTTCAGCTTCTGTCTAAACAGTATAGCTATCTACAAAGTTGCTGATCATAGTAAACACATCCTTTTGTGTTCTGCTTTTCATTTTTTTTTTTTTTAATTTTTTTTTTATTTTTATTTTTTTTTATTTTATTTTTGACAGGCAGAGTGGACAGTGAGAGAGAGAGACAGAGAGAGAAAGGTCTCCCTTTGCCGTTGGTTCACCCTCCAATGGCCGCCGCTGCAGCCGGCGCACCGCACTGATCCGATGGCAGGAGCCAGGATCCAGGTGCTTTTCCTGGTCTCCCATGGGGTGCAGGGCCCAAGCACCTGGGCCATCCTCCACTGCACTCCCTGGCCATAGCAGAGAGCTGGCCTGGAAGAGGGGCAACCGGGACAGAATCCGGCGCCCCAACCGGGACTAGAACCCGGTGTGCCGGCGCCGCAAGGTGGAGGATTAGCCTATTGAGCCACGGCGCCGGCCCTGCTTTTCATTTAATACCATGACATTTTTCTGTGTTACACTACCTAGTCTTCATGTTTACTATTAACAGCTGAAAAGTAATTTATTGTCACCATATACTATAATTTACTAAGCCATTTTCCTGTGTATTGCTTTCATACTTTTGTTCTTATTGTATTCTTTACTGTCAGAGACAATGCTGCAATGAGTATTTGTATATATATAGTTTTTTGTCTTCTGTTGAATAACTTGTATAGGATAAATTCCCAGGAGTGAGATTGGTGGTTTATTACAGAGTATGAACATTTTTATGATTCATTTTATGTTGCTATATATTTTTCCAAATGGATTATATCAATTTATGCACCAGCAATAGGTACTATTTCCAGTTTCATTTCAACCTTCCAAACTCAGAGTTTTTTGTTTGCTTTTATAGATAATTTTTTTACATGGCATCTAGAGGGAAATCCATAGGATCACAGAATGATATAATTTGAAAGTTAGAAATTTCTTGGACTTTCCTGTGTTGGATAGATTAAAAAAAAAACTCATTGTGCTACATGGCAATTGTATGCGTAAAATATTTTTTTCAGGTAATTATTCAATTTATAAATACTGTACAAATTTTGATAGCTTCAATAGTATATATGGCCAACAAAAAGTTGCATTAACACTTGTCAGGGCCTTTTGTCACAGCATTGGTTTTTCAGGCTCCCTTTCCTTGTTGTAGAGAATGGCCTAGTGTCTCCAGGAGGAGTGAGGGTTTACAGATAAGCTAGCATTAGCTTCAGGGGCATTGCTGATTGTTAAACAATTAGGACTCTATACCCATTTTTACGTACAAACAGTCCCAGAGAGGTTCAGTGCCCTGCCTTAAGTGAGTGACTGAGTGGAAAGCCAGTATCTGAACACTGTCTCAGCCAGTTTGATGCCAGAGTGAAGGTTAGTTAGGAGTGGGAACTCAGGGCTTTGGCGCCTGTGATCCCAAGATGAGGCAAGTGTGATGGCAAGTTGGCTAGGGTGGGATGGGGAGGGATGGCAGGGGTAAAAGGCCAGCATCTTCCTGCCTGCAAATCCCCATTCAGCCTTGATTCCAGGTCAGCAGGTCAGGGAGGACAGCACTATGCTGGGCATTGAGGAGCTTCCAGATCTGCCTCCCTTGTGGTTGGGTCAGCCAGAGTGGATCACTTGGCTAGAAACCCAGGCCCAATCTGAAGTGGAAGCAAGACCTGGACTGGGCCTCTATTCTCTATCAGGTGAAAGAGCCCAGAGACTGACATGGGCACTTGGTGCCTACATGCCAGGTACTGCACTTGGAAATTAAGACCTCCAGGACCTAAGTCATCTGTGGTCTCCATAACCCCCACCAGGCCATGTCTAGCCTTGAAAAAGAATTTAGGAGTGTTCATAGCAATGAGCTCCTGGAAGCAATGTGCCCAATGAGCCTGCCCTCTGCTATTCTCTAAACTGGAGTGAGCTGTTGCTTTCATCAGAAAACGAACTCTAGAGTTTGTAAATAAATAAATAAAATTTTAAAAATTTCATCTACCTAAAGGTAGAGAGCTCCTCCATCTACTAGTTCACTCCTCAAATGCCCGCAACTTTCAGGGCTAGGCCAGGCAGAAGCCAGGAGCCTAGAACTCCATCCACATCTCCCACATAGGTGGCAGGGGCCATCATCTGCTGCCTCCTAGAATGCACATCATCAAGAAGCTGGATTGGAAATGGAGTAGCCAGGACTTGAACCACAACTCTAAAATGGAATGCAAGTATCCTGAGTGGCTCTTCAACCCAAAAACACAATGCCTGCTGCATCTTTTTAATTCATCTATTTGAGAGGCAGAGTGACAGAGCCCTTAGAATTTGAGTAGTTGAGCTCCAGTGAAGAGAAAGGCACAGTGGTAGGAGGGTCAGCAGCTAATGGTGAGTCTCCAGTGCTGGACAGCTTACTCCAATGCTGATGACTATGCACAGGCCCATTTCTCACTCAGTGTAAGAAGGGCATGACCGCATACTGTGCTGCCCAAACTCTCGACCCTGCATCTCTGGCCCAGGGGTTTCAACATCCACCCCCACTCTCCCTGAGCTCCCCTGGACTCCAGTCTGAGGTGGGAGGGCACTATCATGCAAACTGCTCAGCTGGGCCTCAGAAGCTGAGGAGCTGGGCTTTGAGCTGCTCATCAAAGTAGCCCTTGACCCGCAAGGTACCTGTCATCTCACTGACCTAGGTGAGGTGTCTTCTGCAGCAGTGGGCTCAAAAAACCTTTCCACATCCTTCCACAGGCCCCAAATGTCCCCCTCAACCTTCTGGATCGCAGTCATCTGGCGGTTACCACGCGTGATGCCCTTGTAGACAGGGATGTTATGCATCTGAAAACACTGTACGGAATAGGGCAGGTTGGGCGATACGTGTCTGGGAGGCTGCCAGCCACTAAGGATGGGATAATGTTCTTGCTTTGGGTGTTTGGGGATGCTGATGGGGGATAACAGGCTCTCCACAAACTGGTACTCATCCACAGATTCTACAAAGCTGGGGTGATCATGAGGCCCCTGGGTCTAGCTCAGTGGCTTTAGCCTATAGCCCAGCCACACAACTCTCCAGCTCCGCAGAGCATCCTGAACACAACCATTACTGTCTTGGACGGCCCTCTGGCACTAGCCTTCTGCTTCCTAGAAGTTTTGTTGGAAGCAAGGATGGAAAACCCTCCTGCCATTTAACTCAGACTAGCAAAATGTAGAGAGGAATTCTAGGATATCTAAGAGGAGTTTATCCAGTAGTACAAAAAAGAGGAGCTTAATTATTTAAATTTTAATTTCTTTTTGTAGAATAAAATGGAAGGAAAACAGAAGCTTGGCTTCATTTCCTAGTTACATTTTTACATACTGAGTGATATTGAACAAAGAGCATATTCTCTTTGAATTTTTCTTGTCTAACAAAAAATTACATTCATTCATTTTATAAATATTTATTGAATGCATACTGTGTTTTGGCTGATACATAGGTGCCAGGCAGTGAGGGGCAGGTGCTGTGGTAAACAAGAAAGATAACTCCTGCCCTAGGACTGTGTCTTAGACAGAAGGTGAACGAGCAGACAAATATATGTAATGTAATCACAATCTTGGAAAGAATGGGTGCTTTCTCATTACCCAGTGTTTTTGCTAAAATGAATACTGTTTGGGTTATGATGTGTTCTTTGTGATCCCTACAAAGAATCTTTGAAATTCTTACTCTTAGCATGCTGTCAAATGACTTGTTCCATCATTCCTTTGCTACTTTAAAGAAATCCAGTAAATATTTCCCTTCCCTCTGTTTCAGATGTGGTGTGATGTAAAAAGAATAGGGTTTGTGCAAGGTAGTGTCATATGTGAGAGTTCTCGTCCTTCCATATTTTCCTGGGTGTTTCATTTAGTCCAGATTTCTCCACGAGGTCACAAGCTGGTTGCTGCTGATATCTCATGTTTGACTTTTGATGTTTTCTAAAATGAAATCAGTTACTGACATTTAAAAATTTGAATAAAAATCTGGATTTCTGGTATTTTGAAAAATTAAGATTTGGCAACACTGAACCCACGTTCTTTAAGATGGGTGCTTCACTTATATAAACTTAATAGCCCCTGAAGGCAATTATTTGCTATCCCTGGGTTAAGTATAGTCTCCCAAACTCTATCTCTCCAGAGAGGCAAGAGCCAAGTTATAGCGAAAATCAGTGGATAGAATAAGGAGGTAGAAAAGGGATCATTTGACCTTCCCCCGCATCCTCAAACCAGAAACTCATTGCTTGGGTAGCCCTTTAATCTTTTACCCTTGGGAAGTTACTTCAATTGCTTACCTAAGGCAGCGATGAAGTACCTGCTTCCTTATATTCTCACCCTACATAGTACTCATGGGTGGTAGAAAGCCTCCTACTGGCCTGAATTCTCAGGATGGTCCTGCACAGTTCAGTGTATTAATTCTCTACAGAGTGATCCATAGATCCTATAGGATCCCTACACTCCTTGCAGGCTGTCTGCAGGATCAAAACAATTTTCAGAATGTTGCTAACATGTTATGTGATCTTTTCACTGGATTGACATTTATACTGTGGTATCAAAGCATGGTGATTCACTGCTGGTGATTCAAATGCCAAATGGGAACAAGACATTATATTCTTCATTACTAGCATTTGCAGGGGGAAAAAGCAAGTTTAGGAATGCCCTTGATGGGTTCTTAGTTTCCAGCTTGGGCGCTATAAGATGGCTCCTGCAAAGAAGGGTGGTGAGAACAAGAAGGGCCATTTTGCCATCAACAATGTGATGACCCGAGAGTCCGCAGTCAACATTCTCAAGCACATCCATGGAATGAGCTTCAAGAAGCGTGCCCCTTGGGTGTGGGGAGCAACTCGGACTAGACTAAGTTACTGGAATTAAGACTTACTCTATGCATCTGCTCTCCCACAATATGGCGCTGAGAAGGGAGTAAACAGCTTCTACACAACTGCCTCTCACCAACTTGGGTGATGAGCTGCAGGAGCTGATCCTGCTCCTGATTGGAGGAGAGCAGCGTACTCGGCGTGTGGGTAGCAGAGTTGGGATTGGTGGAAGAGGACTATAAAGGAGGAGAGAGACAACATGCACGAGGAACATCTAAGGGGAACATCCGGATAACATCTGAGCAGCCCCCGAGAGAGCTGTGTGCCGCTCCCCCGCGGAAGTGGGGAAAGTGGCAGGGGGGCCCGCCCTTCCACGGAGGTGGAGGGACGGCAGCCAACCCGGGGAGGGCCGAGCAGACAAAAGAACAGCGCAGGGTCCTGTGTCGTTCCTCCGCGAAGAGGGGGAGCGACTCTTGGGCACTGAAAGAGATCCAGAAGTTTACCAAGAAGGAGATGGGGACTCCAGATATGGGCATTGATGCCAAGCTCAACAAAGCTTCCTGGGCCAAAGGAGTAAGGAATGTCCCATACTGCATCCACATGAGATTTTCAAAAAACGTAGTTAAGATCAAGATTTACCAAACAAGCTCTACACTGTGGTTACCTATGTACCGTCACCACTTTCAAATATCTACAGTCACTATGGATGAGAACCAACTGCTGATTAAAGTTAAAAAGCTGCAAAAAAAAAAAATCCTGATGAAGCAGTATGATTTTTATTAAATCTCAGTTCTTGAATATGCATCTCTTTAATATTCTGTGTGAAGAATTTGAAAGTATGCAAAAATTACTTGTGCTGCTTATCAAAGTGGGAAGTTGCATTTGTGATATTACTTGAGGTGCAAGCTAACGGAGCCTTTTTTTTTTCATGGAAGATCAATTTTACATGAAAAAACAATTGGTAGGCCGGCACCGTGGCTCAATAGGCTAATCCTCTGCCTGCGGCGCCGGCATCCCAGGTTCTAGTCCCGGTTGCTCCTCTTCCAGTCCAGCTCTCTACTGTGGCCCTGGAGTGCAGTGGAGGATGGCCCAAGTGCTTGGGCCCTGCACCCCATGGGAGACCAGGAGAAGCACCTGGCTCCTGGCTTTGGATCAGCATGGTGCGCCAGCTACAGCGCGCCGGCTGCAGTGGCCATTGTGGGGGTGAACCAACGGAAAAGGAAGACCTTTCTCTCTGTCTCTCTCACTGTCCACTCTGCCTGTCAAAAAAAAAAAAAAAAAAAAATTGGTAGACAAACTGTGGCTTCAGAGTTTAACAGATTTTTTTTTTTTTTCAAAAATAAAGTGACAGCATTTGTTGCCAATGATAAAATTCAAGCTTTCAAACAAAAATTAGAATTCTCCTTTTGAGTTTGAAGGCTTGCCAGACTTAAAAAATTTTCTGATGAGGTTAGAGTTAATATTAAAAAGTATGATTTTCAATATTTGGAACAACTATATTGGTCATTGAACCAATATTTTCAAATAAAATTCAGTTATACAAAATTATAAAATTGTATAATTGTAAAGTTAAACAAAAGAGCAGTTCAAAATACAAGAGAGATTGGTGGGTTTTAAAGCGTTTAAAAGGTTTCAGATTGACATAGTTTCAGATTCCATGTTACAACCAACGTTTAAGAAACTACCACTTAGGGGCTGGCGCCGTGGCTCACTTGGTTAATCCTCTGTCTACAGCGCTGGCATCCCATATGGGCACCGGGTTCTAGTCCTGGTTGCTCCTCTTCCAGTCCAACTCTCTGCTGTGGCCTGGGAGGGCAGTGGAGGATGGAGGATGGCCCAAATGCTTGGGCCCTGCACCCACATGGGAGACCAGGAAGAAGCACCTGGCTCCTGGCTTCAGATTGGCACAGCGCCAGACATGGCAGCCATTTTGGGGGTGAACTAACGGAAAGAAGACCTTTCGCTCTGTCTCTCTTTCTCACTGTCTATAACTCTGCCTGTCAAATAAATTAAAAAAAAAAAAAAGAAACTACCACTTAATGAATTTTGGTATAGTATTTAAGAAGAATATCCACAGTTATCTGCTAAGGCTATTAAAATCCTCCTGTCTTTTCCAACTGTATATCTGTGTGAGGCTGCATTTTCTTTGTATACTATAATCAAAACAAATATCAGATTGGCTGCAGAAGCAAGTATAGGAATTCAGGTATCTTCTGCTGAATCAGACATTAAGCAGATTTGCAAATATGAAAAACAATGTTGCTGTTCTCACTAAATTTATTTTTTTAAATAGTTACTTTTTCCTAAAAGTATGTTATTCATGTTACCATGTAACAAGTTTATTATTTTTTAAAAATGGAATTATTTTACATTTTGTCTCAATTTTTTAAAATATATATTTACTTGTTTGAAAGACTCACAGAGAAAGAGGAGAGACAGAGGGGAATCTTCCATCTGTAGGTTCACACTCCAAAATGGCTACAATGACCAGGGTTGGGCCAGGCCATAGCTGGGAGCCAGGAGCTTCCTCCAGGTTTCCCACATGGGTGCAGGGCTCAAGGACTTTGGGCCATCTTCCTCTGCCTTCCCAGGCTCATTAGCAGGGCTCTGGATTGGAAGTGGAATAGCTGATACTCGAACCAGTGCCCATATGGGATGCCAGCGCTGCAGGCCGTGGCTTAATCTACTATGCCACAATGCTGGTACCCTCAGTTTCACTTTCAAATGCTTTTACCCACATAAACAAAATCTCTTGAGAGTTTTCAGTCATTTAAAAAATATAAAGGGAGGGACCGGTGCTGTGGCACAGCAGGTTAAACCTTGGCCTGCAGTGCCAGCATCCCATATGGGCACCAGTTCGAGACCTGGCTGCCCCACTTCCGGTCCAGTTCTCTGCTGTGGCCTGAGAAAACAGTGGAGGATGGCCCAGGTCCTTGGGCCCCTGCACCTGCACGGGAGACCTGGAAGAAGCTCCTGGCTCCTAGCTTTGATCAGCACAGCACTGACTGTTGCGGCCAGTTGAGGACTGATCCAGCAGCAGATGGAAGACCTCTCTCTCTGTCTCTCTCTGTAACTCTTTCAAATAAATAAATCTTTAAAAAACTAAATTAAAATAAAAAATATAAAGGGGTTCCAAGACTAAAAAAGTTTAAGAACTACTGATCTAATGCACTAAACTCAGTGATACTTGAACCTGAACTCAACTTCCAGTAAAGTCTACTCTCACCTCTACTGGGGCTGCTTCTGTGGCTGTAACTGCCGCTAGAGCCCCAGAAGGAATCCGACATGAAAGTTAATTCATTATTTTAGGTAGTGGCGCCTTTCTGGGCCCCAAACAGCACAGCCTTCTCAGCCTTATCATGCTTTTTGCTTGATAGGTCTGCCTCCCAAAGGATAGGCTGGAGTGAAATTTTTCTCAAACTTGTACATTACAATCCAGATTTGAATTCAATACTTTTTATTTTGCTTCTTTAAAAAAAATATTTATTATTTATTTATTTGAAAGTCAGAACTACACAGAGAGAGGAGAGGCAGAGAAAGAGAGAAATCTTCCATCCGCTGGTTCGCTACCAAATTGGCCACAACGGCTGGAACTGCGCCGATCCAAAGCCAGGAGCTAGGAACTTCCTCCGGGTCTCCCACGTGGGTGCAGGCGCCCAAGGACTTGGGCCATCTTCCACTGTTTTCCCAGGCCATAGCAGAGAGCTGGATTGGAAGAGGAGCAGCTGGGCCTCGAACCAGAACCCACATGCGATGCCAGTGCTTCAGGCCAGAGCATTAACCGGCTGTGCCACAGTGCTGGCCTCTTTATTTTGTTTCTTAAATAAGTACAAATATAAAACCAAGTAAGACTTTCATTTGCTTTTAGCCTTTTTTTTTTTTTTTTTTTTGACAGGCAGAGTGGACAGTGAGAGAGAGAGAGAGACAGGGAGAAAGCTCTTCCTTTACCGTTAGCCTTTCTAAAATTATAAAACTGAGTATAGTTTAAAAATTATAATTACAAAGCCAGGACTCAAAATTAGTGGTATTAATTTCATATGTAGGTGATGTTTTGCTAAACTAAATTGCCACTGTAACCTAAATGTGGTGCTCACTATTACGGCTAAGTTGAGCAAACTTGTGAGTGATGGCTTCATTTACCCACCTCCTTCCTCTATTCCAAGGGCTGGAAACTTGAATAGTGTCATTTAGACTTCACTCGTCAAGAATACATCATTTAGCCGGCGCCGCAGCTCACTAGGCTAATCCTCCGCCTAGCGGCGCCGGCACACCGGGTTCTAGTCCCGGTCGGGGCGCCGGATTCTGTCCCGGTTGCCCCTCTTCCAGGCCAGCTCTCTGCTGTGGCCAGGGAGTGCAGTGGAGGATGGCCCAGGTGCTTGGGCCCTGCACCCCATGGGAGACCAGGAAAAGCACCTGGCTCCTGGCTCCTGCCATCGGATCAGCGCAGTGCGCCGGCCGCAGCGCGCTGGCCACGGCGGCCATTGGAGGGTGAACCAACGGCAAAGGAAGACCTTTCTCTCTGTCTCTCTCTCTCACTGTCCACTCTGCCTGTCAAAAAAAAAAAAAAAAAAAAAAAAAAGAATACATCATTTATGTAGTAAGTGTGCACCTCTCCTTGTTAACCTGAGTCAAGTTATGCTGTTGGATGTGAACTAGATCCTAAACTTTTAACACTGCCTCTGAAATCTTAGTGTGGTCTAAATGTAGATGATCCTTAATATATTTATACCTTAAAACTCTGTTATCAGAATGAAACACCAATTTTTAAAATTATTGGAGAGAACTTAGGGAATTATGTGTGGACCTCTGCTTAAGTACATTTCAGTAGTTCAGTTAGTTAAGTACATTACAGTAGTGGAGTCTGGAATCAGACTGACCTGGGATTGAATTTGAACTTTTACTTGCTGGCTGTGCATTATCCAACCTCTCTGAGCCTCACTTTCCTGCGCCTGTCCCTCAGGTTTATGTTTAGTAAAAGTAACATAATCTCTCTTTAAAAAAAAAAAAAAAACTTTTCATCTTTTTTTTAAAGATTTATTTATTTATTCGAAAGTCAGAGTTACACAGAGGAGAGGCAGAGAGAGAGAGAGAGAGAGAGAGAGAAAGAGAAAGGTCATCCATCTGATGGTTCACTTTCCACATGGCCACAAACGACCGGATCTGAAGCCAGGAGCCAGGAGCTTCTTTTGGGTCTCCCACGCGGGTATAGGGGCCAAGGACTTGGGCCATCTTGTACTGCTTTCCCAGGCCACAGCAGAGAGCTGGGTCGGAAGAGGAGCAGTCGGGATCAGAACCGACGCTCCTATGGGATGCTGGCGCTTCAGGCCAGGACATTAACCTGCTGAGCCACAGCGCTGGCCCCATAGTAAAAGTAACATAATCACTATCTCAAAGGGTGATTGTGAGGATTGAAATAAAATATATAAAGTACTTGGCATAAAACTTGCACTTAATAAATTTTCTTTTCCAAATGAAAATCTTCAATCAGACTTATGTACCAAGTAGGGAGAGGCAACAAGGTTTGTTTCCAAAAACAAACCAAACCCATACGAAACATATAACCTAGCAAACACCTCCAGGCTTCGTTTTCTACAGCAGAGATGCAGTTTGTAGCTGGGGCGTGAACCTCCAGCTCTGAGGAGAGACATGGCCCAGGCTTCTGAGGCCTCACTGGCCTGTCAATGAACTTCCTCTATCTGAAAGAAATATACCACCCTGCTTTATGCTTCATTTACAGGGAGTGGAGCTTGCTCGCTCTACACGCTGCTTCACACCTGAGGATATCAATGGAAAAGCCCCAGGCACAGATGTGTGGCAGTCCCTGGCTGACCAGAAACACAGCTCTCAGAATGGACAGAAGGAGGCCGTGGTACTGACCTGCTCATTGTGCCAACAGGACCTGCGACAAGTGGGCTCTCGACTTCTACCCTGCCAGCATTTGCTCTGTAAGGACTGTTTCCAGGGTCTGATCCAGGAACTGAGGCACGTAGCCACAGCTCATGGGTCTGTCCCAGGTGGTAAGTACAAAAGCACCATAAGTTCATCTCCTTGTGCAAAACAGGCATCTTCCTCTTTTACAGGAACTGAATTTCAGGTGCATAAAGAATCAGAATTTAAGTGCCCAAAGGGCACTCACTGTTGAAAGCAAATCTTTGGGGAATCAATGAAACAAACGCAATCCTCCTGAAACCTAATATATGTTTTGCAAGCTGGGACTTTTCATGTTTGGGATCTCCTTAAATTGGTGACAGATTAAGAAGCCCAGATTGGTTCAAGGTTTGGCTGATTTGTGAAATGGAGAGGATGTGTCCTACTCCCCAGATCTTCGAGGTGGAGGGAGAACGGCTGGCCTCCCCATGTTGGTCAGGAACACATTCTGAACAGGATCACACTGACTAGTGAACTGTTCACGATGGAAGCTGCTGCCCAGCAGGGGAGAGCATGTGTCTTGCTCCTGAATGTCAGGTTTCCTAGGAAACAATCGCATGGAGAACTGTGAAGTCCTTGGTGACAGGAGACAATTTCCTTCATTTCAGTATTGTAGCACAGGGCACGTAACAGAGGTACAGTGTGTATCCTTTGAATTAAACTGTACAATGATAAAGTTAACTGCATGGCAATACTTGGAAGCATCATTATTGATTTTTTTCTGTTTGTTTTGCCCTCCACCGTATTTCTAAAGTGATTTGTAGCACAGATCTAGGCTCTCTTTGAGGCTTTGCAGTTAAGCGTAGGCTTTTGGCTGGCGCTGCGGCTCACTTGGCTAATCCTCCACCTGCAGCGCTGGCACCCCAGGTTCTAGTCCTGGTCGGGGCCCCAGATTCTGTCCCGGTTGCTCCTCTTCCAGTCTAGCTCTCTGCTGTGGCCCGGGAAGGCAGTGGAGGATGGCCCAAGTGCTTGGGCCCTGCACCCGCATGGGAGAGCAGGAGGAAGCACCCGGCTCCAAGCTTCGGATCGGTGCAGCATGGCGGCTATTTTGGGGGTGAACCAAGGGAAGGAAGACCTTTCTCTCTGTCTCTCTCTCTCTCTCTCTCACTGTCTAACTCTGCCTGTCAAAAAAAAAAAAAAAAAAAAAAGAGTAGGCTTTTGATCTGGAGTTAGAGCCCCCTGAACCCATGGATGGGCTATTTAACCTCTCTGAGTCTGACTAGAGTTTGGAGCACAGAAAATATACAATCTACTTTGATTTTTCATGTTAATGTATGATTCTTAAGTTTATAACTTAAACTTAGTTCTTCATTAAAGCCTTTAATTTTAACTTATAGATGGAGTGCATTGCAACAATGACTTTAGGGCCTTCGATGACTGAACTTATTTCTACACTTTGATGATATTTGCCTTTATGTTTACCTTTATACATGAAGTATTTTCTTTTTAAATACTTCAATACTTCAAACAGGCATTCTAGTTACTTAAAGAATGCTTGGAAATCCAGGAAGCTAAGTTTTATAAATAAGATGAATCATATATGTGTCTTTTTTTAAATATTTATTTATTATATGAAAGGCGGAGTTACAGAGAGGCAGAGGCAGAGAGAGAGAGAGGTCTTCCATCCACTGGTTCACTCTCCAATTGGCTGCAATGGCCTGAGCTGCACCGATCTGAAGCCAGGGGCCAGGAGCTTCTTCCGGGTCTCCCACGTGGGTGCAGGGGCCCAAGGACTTGGGCCATCCTCCACTGCTATCCCAGGCTATAGCAGGGAGTTGGATTGGAAGTGGAGCAGCTGTGTCTTGAACCGGTGCCCATATGGGATGCTGGCACTGCAGTCAGTGGCTTTACCCACTATGCCGCAGCGCTGGCCCTCGTATATATGTCTTTGAAGTTCTAGCATTGTTGAATATAATCCACTAGGAAGGTAATCAAAGAAACAAAAAGTGAAGAAAGTAACAAATGTTGGCAAGGATGTTAAAACGTAAAACTGTTGGAAGGAATGTATAGTAATATTGCCTCTACAGAAAGCGATATGGTGGTTCCTCAAAAGATTAAAAACAAAATTACTCTATGATCCAGTTGGTCCATTTCTGGATATACTGATGAACCTGAAAGAATTTAGAGCTGAGTGAGAAAGAGCTGTCTATGCCTGTGTTCATAGCAGCTTTATTCACAAGAGCCCAAAGGTGGAAGAAACCCAACTGTTCATAGACAGATGAATGGATGAATAAAATGTGGTTTATACGTACAATAGGATATTTAACTTTAGTAACGAAGGAAATTCTGACATATTACAATATTGAAGGCATTATGCTGAATGAAGTTAGCCAATCACAAAAGGCCAAAGACTATATGATTCTGATTACATGAAGTATCTAGAGTAGCCAGATGTATAGAGATAGGCAGTAGAATGGTGATTGCCAGGGACAGGGAGAGTATGTTGTTCAGTTTTGCCTATAAGTATTTTTAAAATTATTTTTCAAAAAATATTTACTTTATTTATTTGAAAGAGTTGCAGAGAGAGAAAGAGAGAGAGAGGTCTTCCATCTGCTAGTTCACTCCCCAAATGAGCTGAGCCAATCCAAAACAGGAGCCAGGAACTTCTTCTGGATCTCCCATGTGGTTGCAGGGGCCTAAGGACTTGGGCCATGCTCCATTGCTTTCCCAGGCCTATTAGCAGGGAGCTGGATCGGAAGTGGAGATGCCAGGACTTGAACTGGCACCCATATGGGATGCCAACACTGCAGGCTGGGGCTTTAACCTGCTGCACCACAGTGCCAGTCCCTTTCTTAAGTTTTATTTCTTTGAAAGGCAGAGTGACAGATAGATGGAAACATAGAGGAAAAAGAGAGAGAGAGGGAGAGAGAGAGAGAGAGAGAGAGAGAGTTTCCATTTGCTGGTTTATTCCACGAATACCTGCAACAGCCAGGGCTGGGCCAGGCTGAGGTCAGGAGTCAGAAACTCCATCTGGGTCTGGTACATGGGTGTCAGCAACCCAAGCACCTGATCATCATCTTCTCCCTCTCAAACACATTAGCAGGAAGCTGGATCAGAAGTGGCAGTGGGACATGATCCCAAGAACTCCAATATGGAATGCAGGCATCCCAGAGAGGAATTGAACTTTTAGTACCACAATGCTGACATCATTACCTATTTTATAATGATTTTTGTTGTTGTTGAATTGTGAGAGTTCTTTATATATTCTAGATATCAATCCCTTATTTGGAAATATTTTCTCCCATGCTCTGGGTTGCTTTTCCATTCTGTTGTTTCCTTTGAAGTAAAAAAGTTTTTAATTCTGATTATATATATCATCTAATTTTTCTTTTCTTGCCTGTGCTTTTAGTGTCATATCCAAGAAATCAGTGCCCAATCCATCGTCATGAGGCTTTCCCCTTATGTTTTCTTCAAAGGATTTTATAAAAACCCTTAGGAGAGTTTTAGCTCTTATCTTTAGATCTTTGATCTCAGTTAAGATTTTTAATGTGAACAATGATGTACATCTCTAGGCTTTTTTTACTCTAAAACCTGAACATTAAATTCTTATTAATGACAGTTATTAGAATCATAGTGTTTGTTATTTTAAGTATGATAGAGAATAAAAACATAAACTTTGGTGTGCATATCTCTGAGCATCTGAACAGTCTGCTCTGATCTGTTGCCACTTGCTGACTTGCTTCATTTATTTATGCATGAGGTTTTTTCTAGGTGGGGATGATGAAGTAGTAATTCATAGGATGTTGTAAAGATTAAACAAGAGTGCATACATAAAGCATTTTTTTTTTTTGACAGGCAGAGTGGACAGTGAGAGAGAAAGACAGAGAGAGAAAGGTCTTCCTTTGCCGTTGGTTCACCCTCCAATGGCCGCCGCTGCAGCCGGCGCACCGCGCTGATCCGATGGCAGGAGCCAGGAGCCAGGTGCTTTTCCTGGTCTCCCATGGGGTGCAGGGCCCAAGCACCTGGGCCATCCTCCACTGCACTCCCTGGCCATAGCAGAGAGCTGGCCTGGAAGAGGGGCAACCGGGACAGAATCCGGCGCCCCGACCGGGACTAGAACCCGGTGTGCCGGCGCCGCAAGGTGGAGGATTAGCCTATTGAGCCACGGCGCCGGCCAAGAGTGCATACATAAAGCATTTTATACTGTGCCTAGTGTACAGTAAGAAACTAAGAGATGTATAACGGTGCTATTATTTAGAACCTGTGAAATTGAAATGGAGTGTATGTGTCGGGGAGCCTGTTAGATATAAATGTGCTCGATTTAGAGTCAGATAGGCAATTTCTTAAAAAGTTGCATCTTTTTTTTTTTTTTTTGATACATCCCATAGTATGGCTAAACCATTGTTACCTTCCACGTGTGTGTTTATGGGTGAAGAGTAGAGTAAGCTCCCCCTTTATCACTTGCGGTTATTAGGACTCTTTGCATTGTAGTCTCGTTGGCTTGTATATCTAGTCTCCTCCACAGGTATAAATTGTCTACTCTGTGCCAGGTCCTATGCCATTTAGGGTCCAGAGAAGAAAACACAGGGTCCTTGACTTCAAGGAGTCCCTCTTCTAAGGGCAGTTAACAGTTAAGTAAATAGATTATAATAATGGAACAAGAGAAAAATTTTAAAATTTCAAGCAAAGGAACAATTCTGGGAAGGTCTCCATGTGTTAGGACTGCTGGCTATCAGCTGCTCACTGAATATTTTCTGAAGAACTAAAAGAAAGGCCCCTGAATGAGCTATCTGATAAAAGGCAGAGCTGTCACCCATCTCTGGCAATTTGATACCTGAATGTAGACTTTCCTGGTCTGTGGTTTGAGAAGACATGTTTGGGATTCTGGTTCAGTGGAAAGAGCTTTTTAATGCTGCCACCTTATATAGCAGAATAGGAGCACAGACTTTCTGGAAGATTTATCCTTTCTGCCAATCTGTGGTTCTTGAAGGTAAAATGTGCTAGCAGGTAGAGGAATAGCAGGGGAGATGGATAGAGACTGAGGAATAAATAGGTTCCTAGCGGCAATGTCTCCAGCTAGATGGTACCACATTGATCACATGGGGGTGAATCCATTTCCATGAATTTATTTCTCCTGGTTGCTGGGCAGTGCTGAGAAGTTATTGTGTTGAATGAAAAGGGGCTTTGTCTGGGCTCAGGATTTTTTTTAGATACTTTTCTACTATAATCCCTCACTGGAACTCCTGCAAGTTTGTACTCCAGTGCCAGGGCTTGAAACCGAGAGGATGGCAGGGAGTGGGCATCTCGTTAGGCGGGACTGTGCCTTCCATTTCCACAACCCCACAGCCCAACACAGAACATGATTTGTGACAGGGCGCAAGTGAATATTTGCTGAACAAGTGACTTAGTCAGTGAACCCACAAAGACCCCCCAGTACTCTGGCCTGGAAGGCTTTCCTCACTTGAGGTGCTGCCCCTTTTCTAGTCTTCCAGTTGGAGGCACAAAACACATTTAGTAGGTATTTCCTTGTTAAATGTTGTACTAGGCACTTGTGCTATATTGTCTTTTCTAAATTTCATATGTATGATGATTATAGATGAGAAACCTGGAGAATGGGAAACTAAGAGTCTGAGGTCTAATAACTACTAAGGGCCTGGTCAGGTAAAACTCAAGATTTGACCTCTGTAGATTGGAGAACTTTGCTTAGGGAGGGAGTCCTCAGTCACTGCCAATCCCTGAGCTGACTCCATGGAGAATCTCTGAGGAAAGAACAAAGCTTGCGGCCGGATCCACCAAATGCAAATCTTTATTCATTTTTAATTAAAAGTTTCATTAATTGACAAATACAATTGTATGTGTTTACTGTGTATAGAATGTTTTGAAGTGTAAGTAATTGTGGAGTGACTAAGTCCAGCCCATTTGCATAAGAATCGCCTTTCATAGTGAAAACACTCTTTATCCACTCTCAGAAGTTTTCAAGAAAACCATATTATAACTAGAGTAACTATACCATACATAAGATCTGTTGAAATTATTCCTCCTATCCAACTGAAATTTTGTATCCTTTGACCAACATCTCCCCGACCACTCCCCCTTACCAACAGCTCCTAGCAATCACCCTTCTACTTCTATGAGATCAACATGTTTAGATTCCACCTGTTAGTGAGATCATGAGGTATTCATTTGTCTTTCTATACCAGATTTATTTCACTTAACATAGTGTTCTTCAGGTTCATCCATGTTTTGTAAATGACAGGGTTTTCTTCTTGTGGATAGCTGAGTGCTATTCCTCTGTGTATGTGTGTGGTGTTTCCTTTATTCATTAAACTATTTTTTCAATTTTTTTTTTGACAGGCAGTTAGTGAGAGAGAGACAGAGACAGAGAGAAAGGTCTTCCTTTTTCCGTTGGTTCACCCGCCAAGTGGCCGCTATGGCCGGTGTGTTGTGGCTGGCGCACTGCGCCGATCCAAACCAGGAGCCAGGTGCTTCCTCCTGGTCTCCCATGTGGGTGCAGGGCCCAAGGACCTAGGCCATCCTCCACTGCCTTCCCGGGCCACAGCAGAGAGCTGGACTGGAAGAGGAGCAACCAGGACAGAATCCAGAGCCCCGACCGGGACTAGAACCCGGTGTGCCAGCGCTGCAGGCAGAGGATTAGCCTAGTGAGCTGCGGTGCCAGCCCTATTTTTTCAATTTTTATCCTTTTTTTTTTTTTTTTTTGAGAGACAGAGAAATGGGGAGTGAGGGGAAGAGTGACCAAGAAAATGAGCTCCCATCAGTTGGTTTATTCCCCAAATGCAAGAACAGCTAGGGCTGAGCCAGGCCTAAATCAGGAACCAGGAATTCAATCCAGGCCTTCCACATGAGTGGCAAGAATTCAATTACTTTCACCACCACTACTGCATCCCAGAGTCAGTTAGCAGGAAACTGGAGTCAAGAACCAGAGGCATATACCAAACCCTGATACTCTTATATGGGACTTTTTTTGTTTTAACATGCACCTTTAAAAAATATTTTATTTATTTACTTGAAAGGCAAGAGTTACAGAGGCAGAGAGAGAGAGAGAAAAAGGTCTTCCATCCACTGGTTCACTCTCCAAATGGCCATAGTGGCCAGAGCTGTGCCTTTCTGAAGCCAGGAGCCAGGAGCTTCTTCCAGGTCTTCCACACGGGTGCTGGGGCCCAAGCACTTGGGCCATCTTCTGCTGGTTTCTCAGGCCATAGCAGAGAGCTGGATTGGAAGTGGAGTAGCCAGGATTTGAGCCAGCACCCAAATGGGATGCTGATACTGCAGACAGCAGCCTTACCCACTATACCACAGCGCTGGTCCCTTAACATGCACCTTAACCAGTAAGCATTCATTTGTCTGTTGATAGACATATTGAGTCCCTATGTTTGTGAGTGCCGCTGCAGTGGACATGTGAATACAGATGTCTCCTTGACATATTAATTACATTTCCTATTGCTGGATCAAATGCAAATCCTTAATTAATACAGCCACAGCCTAGCTGAGATTCTCCCTAGCTATTCCAGTATGCTTGGAAAATGAGTCTGTGTCACCTGTAAGGGTCTTGAAGAGATTAGCTGGGCATGATCCTCAACAGCTGGTGATGGGAAGACCAAAGTAAAGGTGGGAGTATGCTGGGTACACAATGGCCTAGCCATGTAGAGGGGTGACTAGAGCTGCAGAATGACTGATATTGGAGATGGATCTACTTAACCACTGAGAATATCTACTTGGGGCTATAGGGATCTTTCTACTTAAAATTGTTCAATTTATGATTTTTTGGCTTTAAGATGATGTGAAAGAATGCCTATATAGTCATTCTGTTTTTCACTTTTAGTAAACTACAAGAGATGTTCAATACTTCATTATGAATTATTTATGTTAGATGATTTTATCCAACTGTAGGTTGATGTGAGTGTTCTGGACACACTTAAGACAGGTTAGGTTGGGGCTGGCATTGTGGTGCAGCGGGTTAAGCTACCGCTTGCAACACTAGCCTCCCATATGAGTGCTATTTCGAGTCCTGGCTGTCCCACTTCCAATCCAGCTTCTTGCTAATGTGACTGTAAAAGCTGTGGAAGATGGCCCAAGTGCTTTGGCCCCTACTATTCATATGGGAGACCAGAATAGAGTTCCAGGCTCTGGGTATGGCCAAGTCTGTGACCATTTGACAAATGAACCAGCAGATGAAAGATCTATCTCTCCCTCTCTGTAACTGTGTATTTCAGATTTAAAAAGCCTCTTTTTTAAAAATTAAAAAAAGGGATAGGTTTGATTAAGCAATCATATTCAGTAGGTTAAGTGTACTACATGTATTTTCAGCTTAATGATATTTTCAGTTTACTATAGATTTATCAAGACATAACTCTAGCATAAATTGAAGAGCATCTGTATATGCTTTTTTTTTTAAAAGATTTATTTATTTATTTGAAAGAGTTACACAGAAAGAGAAGGAAAGAGAGACAGAGAGAGAGGTCTTCCATCCGCTAGTTCACTCCCCAGTTGGTTGCAACTGCCGGAACTGCGCCATTTTGAAGCCAGGAGCCAGGAGCTTCTTCTGGGTCTCCCACGTGAGTGCAGAGGCCCACAGACTTGGGCCATCCTCCACTACTTTCCTAGGCCATAACAGAGAGCTGGATCAGAAGTGGAGCAGCCGGGACTTGAACTGGCACCCATATAGGATGCCGGCACTGCAGGCGGCGGCTTTCACCACTACGCCACAGCGCCAGCCCCTGTATATGCTTTTAAGTCTAATTACAAATGATCCCACGTCAAATTCTACCTGGAAAGTTGGTCATTGGGTACCATAGTGATATGTTAAATGAATGTAGCAAGTTCTTAAGGAAGCTAGCATCCCTGAAAACTGACATTTACTATGTGCTAGCTCTGCCTTCAAGCTTCTTAGGGTTCCTGTGATTTTATTTGTTGTTTTAGGTGGTGGGGGAGGGGCTGAATTAATTGGCTATTTCCTTCCCCATTTAAGTAACGGGAACATTTTTTTTCCTCTTCAGATGGACTAAATGCAAATTGTGGCTGTGAGACTGATTCTCAGATACAAATTCTAGAATCTACTTGTTTAGTATTTTCCTTTTCTTCTTTTCTTTTTTTTTTTTTTTTTTTTTTACAGGTAGAGTTATAGACAGTGAGAGAGAGAGAGAGAGAGACAGAAAGGTCTTCCTTTTTCCGTTGGTTCACCCCCCAAATGGCCGCTACGGCCGGTGCACTGTGCTGATCCAAAGCCAGGAGCCAGGTGCTTCTTCCTAGTCTCCCATGCAGGTGCAGGGCCCAAACACTTGGGCCATCCTCTACTGCTTTCCCAGGCCACAGCAGCGAGCTGGACTGGAAGAGGGGCAGCTGGGACTAGAACCTGGCGCCCATATGGAATGCCAGCGCCGCAGGCAGAGGATTAACCAAGTGAGCCACGGCGCCGCCCCCCTCATTTTCAAAATGGGAAATGCAACTGGGATAGAGGAAGAGCCCTGGTCTGAAGTCACAGCCTCTGTGGCTCATGTGGACTCCCGCACTAAATGACAGGGCAATCCCAGGCTCCAACACTAACTGACGGGGAAATCCCAGGCTCTCTCTGGCTTTCAAGGCTGATCTTGATGATCTCTAAGAACACCAAATAACCATGATAGGCCCATTCTTCCTGAAGCTGGTGGAGGGTCACAGCATGTCCTTTGTACACTTAACAGTGCTGAAAGCGGAAGCAATTGCTATCCCTTGGTGGGCAACCTTGGGGCTTTGGGAAGATTCAAAGAGAGGGAACTGATGCAAGATGCTACAACCTCAGAGTCAGAGAGGGAAATGATTCTTAATGAGCAGCTCAGCTGGAGGGGCTATAATGGTTTTGAGTGAGACTAGGAGGCAGGAGATAAATTCTTAGCGTCTGGAACCTGGGAGACAAGTGACTGCTGTTTTCTCATTCCAGGTCATGAAGGGTTATGTCCATCCTTGGTGGGGTATGTTGTGAGCAGTGACCCAAGTCTCCCAGGTGGAGGGGCAGGCTGCTGAGCCGGGCTGTGGATGTGCAGCAGGTGCAGAAGCTGGAGCTCTGGAGCCTTATCAATGGGGTGGCTTTTTTAGTTCATGAACAGTTCCCTCACCTTAATTGGCTCTCTAGGGCCCTGCAAGTAGCACTGGCACCTCAGAAAAGTACCCGTTACTGGGAGAGCAATTCTCCTGGTAATAGGAAGGAGGCTGGCTGCGCTCTGGGGGATGTGCTTGTTGCCACAGGTACTGCTTGTATATAGCCAGTAATGCTACAGTCAGAGCACAGTTGCTGAGGGAGGGAGTTTTAGGTGCTTGTAATTGCTGGGTGGGGTCTCAGAGAGGCCTGTTGTCACTGGGACTCTATCATTCACAGGGGTTAGTCCTAATTGAGTACTGTAAAGGCTGGAGAGCAGGAAAAGCCTGTAGAATTCATCTCCACCTGCTCTCTGCATAAGTGAGGCATTGGGAATCCAAAAATGGGTAGGATTCTGCTGAAGGTTGCGTAATTGATCACTTGCAGAGCCAGGGGAAAAAATCCAGCTCCCCTGCCTGACAATCTGGGGCTTGCCTAGGCCTGAAGGCCAGCAGAAACTGCAGTTCTAGACAAGGATGCTGCCCTTGGTGTCCCCCCTTCCCCTGCCTCCAGCACAGTTGGAAATGTGGTCAGTGCTTTGCATGGAGTATGTCAATGTATCAGTTTATGGTTGGCTATTGAGATTTGGGGTAAAAAAGAGTTAGAGGGGTCTGGCGCTGTGGCGTAGTGGGTAAAGCCGCTGCCTGCATCCTATATGGGCACCAGTTCAAATCCTGGCTGCTCCTCTTCTGATTCAGCTCTCTGCTGTGGCCTGGGAAAGCAATAGAATATGGCCTAAGTGCTTGGGCCCCGGCACCCCGTGGGAGACCCAGAAAAAGCTCCTAGCTCCTGGCTTCGGCTCAGCACAGCTCTGCCCATTGCAGCCATCAGGGGATGAACCAGCAGATCAAAGACCTCTTTCTTGCTCTGTCTTTGCCTCTCTCTATCTGTAATTGACATCTCAAATAAATGAATAAATAAATCTTAAAAAAAGAGAGAGAAGTGCCACTTGGATCAGTGAGGGTCTATTATATGAGATGCACCCACATTCATACCTTCTGTACCTTCTGAATTCCACTGGCACAGAAAGGCTTATTCAACAGTCAAGTTCCAGGGAGCATGGGGCTCTGAAGGCTGCAGACCATGTATCCATCTTCAGCCAGTCACCTAGCTTCACACACAAGTTCTGACTCCTGGCTCAGATCTGCTGCTGGTCCTGCCCCTCAGTCGCTATGTACCCTGGCCTGATCTCATAATTCTCTGTTCTTTCCTACAGAGATATTTTTCCTGACCTCAGTTTACCCATTGCCACTGTGGGTTATGCTCCTAAACCTTCTAGGTTCGTCCTGACCATTCCTTCTACACTTCTAGCTACTTCAAGGCTCTACATTGGATGAAGTTCAGAACAGAAACTTAGCCAGGCCTTCAGAGTTCTTCCCAATATGACCTCAAACTCATTTCACATCTTCATTTACTGCCATTCCTCTGCATGTTTTAGCCTTCACAAAATATCTCCAAAGAGACCTCACATTTTGACATTTAGAATCCTATGTTTATGCTGTTCCTTCTTCATGAATGCCCTGTCCTTGTCCTACTCAGACTTGAGGGTCCAGCTCAGGTGTGTACCAGGTATCAGAATGAGAGCTCACAGGGATGGGAGTAGGCTTGGAGACAAGCAAAGTCCCTATTGTCAGGATTGAACCCCAAAGGGTGAAGTGAGAGTAATTTTACAAGCTATTGCTTTAAACTATAGGTCGATAAACTTGTTCTGTGAAGGGCTAGATAGTAAATATTTTGGGTTTTGCATATCATAAAGTCATAGCTACTCAACTCTGCAGTGGTAACACAGAAACAACCAGAAATGATACGGAGATGAGGGGGCAAGACCGTGTTCCAGTAAACTGAGTTCCATGATGGCAGGCTTTATTTACAAAAACACAGGCTGTAGTTTTGATCCTATTTTAGACTCTTGGGAAATTGGGTGGGTTTGAACATGTGAGTGGCATCAGGTAGGAATAATTGTACAGGAACTATACAGGGCCAGAAAAATATGGAAGGAAATCCCAGGTAGAGTGTTGTGTTGGAGGAGAGGGAATAGCAAATATTTAGGGTAAGATAGAGTTAATTTTGCCTGGCCTATGGTGTGAGATGCTTGGAGGAGAAAAATGGGAACTCTGTTCAGAAGGAAATTTTGTGCAGGATCTTAGTCCATTTAAGTTATTCTGTGGATAGTGAGATCCACTGGAGATTTTTTTTATCAGTGGAATATAACCAAATCTGTATTTTAAAAAATAGTCATCCTGGCTTAGTAAGAGGGGTGAATGGAGGAGATAGGACTGGATACAATAAAACCTGCTAGGAAGCTTCTACAGTTGTCCTAGCCATTGGTTCCCAATTGCTAGTCCTTGAATGAGGGCTGGTCTCAATGCCTAGGAAATATTTGGGAAACTTGCTAACAATACAGATCCCTCTTCCCACAATCATACCCAAGAGATTTGGATTGGCAAATTGAGGATTTCTAAAAAACCCTCCTGATCACAGATCTAGGCAAGGCAGAATGAGCCCAGATTTTTTGTTGTTGCTTAAAGATTTATTCATTTTATTTGAAGGCAGAGTTGAGAGAGAGAGAGAGAGACATCTTTCATCTGCTGGTTTACTCCCCAAATGTCTACAACAGCTGGGGCTGGGTAAGGCCAATGCTGGAAGTCAGGAGCTTCTTTTGGGTTTACCACGTGGGTGGTAGGTGCCCAAATACCAAGCACACCAGTAGAGAGCTGGATGGAAAGTGGAGCAGCCAGGACTCGAACTGGCACCCACATGAGATACCAAAGTCACACAGTTTAACCTGCTGCCACCACAATGCCAGCTCCAAGGCCTGATCTCAAGAGGGCATGGATATCAGAGAAAGTAGGACACAAGTAAGGTGGAATTAGGCAACTGCTGACTTCTGCCTCCTCTTTACCTGTTTCTGCTCATGACAACCCATCCACCTGACTCCTTTTTTTTTTTTTTTACATACCACTGCTACCCATGAGCATCCTGTTTTGATCGTGTCCTGTTGGTTCCTTTTTTTTTTTTTTAAGATTTATTCATTTTATTTGAAAGGCAGAGTTACAGAGAGGCAGAAGGAGAGAGAGAGAGAGAGAGAGAGAGAGAGAGAGAGAGAGAGAGAGGTCTTCCATCTGATGGTGACTCCCTAATGGCTGCATTGGCCAGAGCTGCACCAATCTGAAGCCAGGAGCCAGGAACTTCTTCTGGGTCTCCCTTGTGGGTGCAGGGGCCCAAGAACTTGGCCATCTTCCACTGCTTTCCCAGGCCATAGCAGAGAACTAGATCAGAAGTGGAAAAGCTGGGATTCGAACTGGCACCCACATGGGATGCCGGCACTGCAGGCAGCAGCTTTACCCACTCTGCCACAGTGCTGGCCCTGTGTTGGTTCCTTTTGAATCAACTCTTTTGTCCCTTCTTTCTGTCTCTCCCCGCATTCAGGAGTCTACTAATGTTCAATTGGACAAGCTTCCTCCCTGCCCTCCCTCTCCCCAGTCCTTTAAGATAATTATAAAGCCCAGCTCAGCCTTTCTCCAGAATCTTGTTAGGCTGTCTCTCTCTGCCCCCCCCCCCCCCCCCCGCCAGGATAAAGGTTGAGCTCCTTAGTGTAATATTCAGGGTCTTTCAGGAGCTTCCTCCCTTGCCAATCTTTCCAACTCCTTCCCTGCCACTTCCCCCAGTCCAATTGCTCTGTGATTTTGAAATCATCCTGTATTTGCAGTCTTGTCCCTTCCTAATGCCCTTCCTCCCAGTCAGCCCTGTTTTTTCTTCCCCTTTTTCTTCCCTGCTTGTGTATGCCTGTATGTCCCTGGGGGGTAGAGTTAGCTGCCAGGGACACCTCCCGGGACCTTTGTGCATCATAAAAATGTGTCTCCTCTATCTGAAGTCCTAATCCTCTGCTTGTGACGGACAATTGGTCACTATGGCAACTGACTGTGACGTCACAGGATAAGGACTTCAGGTGAAGTGGCAGGAGCAGGTGAGTGTGTAGGAGACAGATCTTAATGTCTGTCGCAGGCCCTCCCCCATCCCCCACCCTTACACCCTCCTTCAGCGCTGGGGGGCCTGGAGGGATATCTCGGGCTCCTGCTGTTTTTTAAAATGATGCGGTGAGAGTGTGTGCCTGGCATCTGCGTGCTGCAGCAGTGTGGGGCTGACAGAGTGTGTCAACTCGAGCTCTGGCTGTGCAGGCACCGCTGCTGCGTGAGCCTGTTATTCCATTCTGGATTGCTATTTTGATACCCAGATTGCATCATTCTTCCTACGTATAAACAGGGGGTCCCCAGGGCCCTGCAGCTACTCACTTCTCCACCAACACTGTTGTTGTGATGAGCTCTATTTAAATGAGCTGCCGGATCGGGGCAGGTTCCAGCCACACATGAGCACTGTCATTTTGGGGAACATGGAGGGCTGAAGGATTTTTGGATCGAGTCCTAAAAGACTGAGAGTGATGGCCTCCCGAGCTGTGCAGAGGCGACAGAGCTAGTTCCTGAAAGTTGAAAATCTCGTTTTCTTCCTTCTGAGCTTCTATTCCAAGGCACCCAGAGGATTAGGAAGGAGATGCAGCTAGGAAGAGAGTCGCCTCTTTGAGGTCTGCCTCTTGCTGTTCAGTTTGGGAAAATTGCTGCAGAGCCTTCGAGATAAACAGGAACAGGAGGAGTCAACCAAGCTCTTTCTTGAAGGAGCATCTCAGGTGAGCTAGAGAAACGCAGCCCTGGCTGAGGATGCATCAGAAAAAGGAGGAGAGGCTCCAGGCTGCGCCCCCTACCCCACCCAGTACCCAGCTCCCTGAAGCGTAGGCCCTGCAGCCCAGCTGGCTGCAGCATGCGGGGCGGGTGTTCCTGGGCGCTTGGTATGCAACATCCTCGGGGACCTGTGGTGGTCTCACCTGTCGCTCCTCTGACTTCTCTCCTCTGACATCTCTCCCAGGTGTTGCTGTAATCTCAGGGCAGCAGGGCCACAGGTAAGCCTGCTGGCAGCCAGGGGCAAAGACAGCATTTGCCTGGCGGTGTCTTGGATCAAAATCTGTGTTTCTAGCAGGGACTAGGCATCTGGTGAATGGCTGTAGTGTTTCTCTAAGGTGATGTTTCTCTGAAAGCTTCAGGGGCTTGTGTGGTGGGGGCTTTAACTGGGGTGCCCTGGGCTGGGAGGGCCAGAATGGTTAGTGAGGTTAGCCAGCCTGTCACAGGATCCAACCAGGTGCTCTTTCTCCATGCACAGTGCCTGGCAGAAGCTGAGGGAGGTAGTGTCTTATCTGTGACTACGGGGAAAATCAGGGATTGCTCAGTGGTTTAGATAGCACCTAGGTTTTATAAGAGCTAAGTCCCTCCCTCTGTTGGAGACTCCGTGCCACTGTCTGTGTGGTAGGGAAATGGCTAAAGGAACAGTGGGAGTCTGTGTCCCCTTGGTTCTTCAAGTGGGGACAGACAGGGGAGCTCAGGCTGCTTCAAGAGATGTCACTGCTGTTTTGGGGCGAGAGCTTGGGCCCCAGTTGGAAAGTTTCATGGAGCTCTCCATAAGAACTGTGGAATGAAGGGTTTCCTAACCTTGTTGAGCACTGGACAAAAGCTTCTGCACATGGGATGTATGTGTCCTTACCTGGTAGCCTGAGCTGACCTAATGCCAGCTTTCTGAGAACTCTTTGGGGTTTCTCCCCTATCCCAGCCCTCTAGTACCCATGTTGCCTTCTCCCTGCTGTCCATGTCTCAAGGGTAAATTACCCTGTCTAGGCCCCCTCCCTTGCTGCCTTGCTAAGTCTTGGGCTCAGCATGCTTGCTAGGCCCTAGCAGCAGTCATTGTAGTGCCAGGCCTCTGGATGCACCCTAAGCCTGTTTTGGATCCTTGAGTTGGGAGTAGGGAAGGCAAAAATGTGTCTTCATCTCAGCACCAGCTTCCTGGGTACCTGCGTGTCAGGACAGCCTCTGTCTGTTGGGAGAAAGCCATTTTCCCTGACAAAGGGAAAATTCATCATGGCTGCATTCAGAGTTTGTTGTAACTTCTTGGAGCCTCTTTTGAAAACTGTGAGCCTGCCTTTCTCAGCTTCAGGATACAGGAGACAGAGCTATCAGGCTCAGCCTCAGGGGAAGAGGTCATTCTTTCTAACTGCTGGTCCTCAAACTTGTGGTATCTTGTAATCAGAGAATTTTTTTTTAATCCTGCTATTTGGACCCAACTTTCTGGAACTCTGGTTTAATTGATATGGAGATAGACTGGGCATCAGGATATTTAAAAGCTCTACTTATGATTTGAATTCGCAGCAAAGTTTGAGAACCACTGCTCTTTAGAATGAAACTGCCTCCAGAAAAACTTCATTTCACTTGACTTTGCTCCAAATCATATTTCTTTTTTTTAAATAAAGATTTATTTATTTATTTGAAAGGCAGTAACAGAAAGAGATTGAGAGACAGAGAGAGAGAGGTCTTCCATCTGCAGATTCACTCCACAAATGTCTGCAATGGCTGGAGCTGGGCCGATCCGAAACCAGGAGCTTGTCCCAGGTCTCCCACATGGGTGCAGGGGCCCAAGCAGTTGGGTCATCTTCCACTGCTTTCCCAGGTCATTAGCGGGGAGCTGGATCAGAAGTAGAGCAGCCAGGATTTGAACCAGTGCCCATGTGTGATGTGGGCACCAAAGGTAGATGCTTAACCTACTATGCCACAGGCCAACCCCAAGATCATATTTCTTAAAACTTTCAGTGCAGCTGAGCTAGCTTCCAGGAAGCTCCTTCAAGATTTTTGGAGTCCAGAGCTAGAGACCAGGATCAGGTTGTTATTATAGTCTGATCATTGTTATGTAATATTTTATTTATAATCAATTTATCTCAATAATTAAAGCAAAATTGTCTTGTTTATTCCCAATTGAATCAGAGAGGAGTATAGCAGAGTGGAAAGGGCATAGGTTTTTGAGGCAGACATGCTTGGGTTCCAGTCATAGTTCTGCTCTGCCTTGTCTAATCTGTGATGAGTGACTTCTTGGAGCCTGAGTCTCCAATTGTAAAATTGGGACAAGGCCTATCTCTCAGAGATGGTTTGATAATTAAATGAGATAATATCTGTAAAGTTTCTGGTATGTAAGATGATAGTAAATTGATGTAAATTTGCCCCCTACCTGCTAGGGACCAGAAACTTTCATGCTCAAGACAGATGGACAAAATGTACTTGGCTTTCAGAGTTGTTCTCCCAGGCATACCAGGAGGACCTCTGGTGCTGTGACTTCCTTATTTTGGAAACAGAAGTCCCACCTCCTTTGGGAGAGTCATGTGACCTTGGGGTCCTGGCTCTGTGCTGCTCAGAATTTATGTTTCTGTGTGAAATAAAAGCTCAAAGCTGTCACTTGACTCATTCACATGGAAAAAAAAAGTCCCACTATATATGAACAATATTTTATGTATGATATGATTTCAGTATGTATTCATAACTAAATTAACATTCAATATTATGAGAAGATGTTGGGTTATTTTATATACATCAGTGTATATAAAGTATCCCTAAGAGTTTATACTGCTATATTTCTGTTATCTGAAATAAAACTTCATTTTGGGATCCTCAGTGAAAGATGGGAGGAAGCCTCAGGTTGACACAGCTTGAATGGGGGATAGGGATTGTCTGAAGGAAGAGAAGACAACAGAGGTATGTGACACAAAAAGCACAAGTCCTCTGTGTCTGTGCTGGCCCTCAGCCCCCTCGGACAGAGCATGCACCACTGTGTTCATTCTGTCTCTCAGCTTTGTGCTTCAGCAGCCCTCTTCAGAGGAGTGCTCCCCTCAGCCACAAGCCTGTCCCCCTGATTGTCTGATAAAGATGATAGCCAGGGTGCCCCCGGGAGAATATTTCTGAAGCTTGGCTGCCTTAGGGCAGAAGAAAAGGGTTGGGTGATCCATACTTCTGTGCTATTTAGTAAAGTTCAAGAGAAAGGGGGTGACTCACCCCAAGTTACACAGCCAAATAGAGGCAAGCCTGGACTAGAACCCACAAATTCCAACTCATAACCTTTCCCAAGCACCATACCTCTGCTTTCCTTTATCACCCTGGGCTGGATTTTTTTCATCACCCAGAAAATTTCCAGGTAGCTTCTTACTATTTTTGGTGGCTATGAATCCACAAACCCAAAGGAAATATAATTGTCCAATCTGCTAGAAAGCTAAGCAATATCTTTTAAAGCCAAAGGGGGTTATTTTTTTATGCAGACATATAAATAGGTGAAAAGCAATGTGATGTTTGTTGTACTAGAAGGATGTTCAGGATATTGTGGGATCCCAGAAGGAGGACTAATTAGCTTATCCCTGGGGAAATCAACACTGCTTCTCAAAGATGGAACATTTGAACAGGTTTGAAAGGATGAATAGGAGTTTATCTGAAAAGGAAAGCAAGAAAGAGTCTTACAGGGAAAGGGATAGGGATATGTGACATTGCAAAGATAGGTTTATGGCGGATGAAGCTAGGGATGAGACTGGAGTGGGATAAGGCCATTTTGGAAAGGGCCTTGTGTATACAGATGAGAATCTTGGCTTTAAGGTCAAGGGAGGTAGCAAATGTATAAGGAGGCCTTGTCTGACATATTCAGTCCTTTCTCTTTTTCCATGCTGCTAATGATGCTGTGTTACTACTGGGCATCTGGAACCAGGGAGTTGGAAGTCTTGTGGAAATCATTTTCAGCAATTAAAGCATTATCTCTGTGCTGGGGTTGCATGAGGAGGGTCTCCCTAGGGAGAGCCGGTGGAAGGGAGGGATAGTCACCTGGTTTCTCTGGACGATGCCGTCTGTAGAGAGCATCCTTCCCCACCTCTGGTCACTGTTCCGGACCAGCAGGAGAGTATCCGGGAGATTCCAGGAGTGATTCTGTCATTAAAGTCCATGGCTCTGTGCAGACTGAGGGAGTGTTTCTTTGAGGGGAGGTATTAAATTATTACTTTAAATGATTTTGTCAATTTTGATTTTTCCAGGATGTAGGAATAAGCATTTCCTGTGTAATGAGCAACCCTCAAAGTGGTCAAAACAACTGAACTTTATTTTGTTTACAGTTCCACGGGTTGACACTTGGGACTACAATTCTCGGGGTAATTCTTCTGGTCTGGCCTGGACGTGACTAATCTTGGCTGTCTGTGCACCCGTGTTTGTGTCCAGCTGGTGGGTCAGTTGGGGCTAGCTGGGTTATGATGCACTCCGGTGGGATGTCCCAGATGGCTGAGGCCTCTTCATCTGTGATCTCTTCCAGCAATTTTAACTTCAGGTTAGGTTTTTCACATAGCAGTCTTAGAAATATAACAGCAAGACCAGAATCATATCAAACTGCTTGAGATCTGGAGTTGGAACTAGTTTAGCATCACTCTTGGAATATTCTGTTGGCTAAAGCAAGTCACAAGGCAAACCTAGGTTCAAAGGATACAGAATTCTACTTTTTCATAGTAGAAATGCAAGGGCATGAATGCAGGAAGAGGAATTTGTGGATATTTTTTCAATCTACCACTCAAAACATCTGACTTCTATCACCAGGGAGACTTGATAATTGAGTTTATTGCCTTACCTTGAATGAGGAATCTTTTAAATTCAGAGTCCACCGTCATAGAGGACCCTGGGACCATGTATTTTTGCAAGCTGTATCTAATTTAATCCTCCCAGCAAGTCTTATTTTGCCTTTCTAATTTATTTATTATAAAAAATAACAGGCATAGAAATGAGATTAAGTGACTTGCCCAAGGTCATTGGGGGGTAAACATAGTATTTGGATTTAACATTTGTCTGACTTCAAGTCCTGAGAAGCTGCCATTGTATCATTCTTTTCTATTTTGATGAGATGAAGCAGAGAAGACTGTGACAGCCCTGATGCCTTTGCTGCCATAGCCAGCCCCTTCCCAGGTCATGCTCATCCCTGGATTGCCTTGCTCACAAAGCTGGGTTCCACGTTCCCAGTGGGTTAACTGCTCATAGGGCGGGCCTGAAGAGTCGCTTCAGTCTCCATGGTGGCAGTCTCATGGTCCTTATACTGAGGAATGTGTTAGAGATTGCTATATTTCTCTGGGGAGAAGGAGGAGGGCAAGCTGTTCACAGGTGAAATATATACATATCATGACTTATGGTGGAGATTGTCAAGCGAAGGACCATCTGAGCCCCAGGGGCAGAGGGGTCAGTATTGGCTGTACCAAAAGAAAAATACCTCCTCTGTGAGCAGGCAAGGAGGCCCTGTCTTTTCTGGCTAGAGCCTCCTAGAATCTCCAGCTTTGAGATCTTTAAATTAATCTAGCTACATGGTAGCCTCAATGATTTGGAACCATGCTGTGGGTTAAACTGACACTCTGGAGTTTGGCCAGTGATGTCAGCTAGGCTCTCAGGATGTGGAATGAGGAATGGGAGCAGCAGAAAGGCACCTGATTGTCAGAAGCAGAGTGGGGTTGGGCTTTTGTGGTATGGCTTGGTGGGAGAGGAAGGTAGAACCAGGCGAAAACAAGGATGTGAGGAGACCAGATGGTCTGCAGGGCAGGTTCCTGATGGCCACATTCAGAGTATCTACGTGGTAAATGCAGGCTGTAGCATCGAATACAGCTCATTGTGGCACAAGTAGGTATTGTGCACTAGAGAGCCTCTGTCTAGACCTCATGTATAGTCTGCTTTGTTGTCTTGACTGTGCTTTCTTTCCCCGACCAGAGCTCATCTCCTGTCCAGGGTGTAAGCGAGTGTACCTTACCAGGGATGTAACTGAGCATTTTTTCCTGCAGTGCTTTCCTACCAGGCAACCCAAGATGGCCAGGGTAAGTCCAGACAAAGAAAGAAGCAAAACTGCTGTCTTTCAGGAATCTGTGATGATCCTGTCCTTAAGGGTCTGTCCACTCATTACTCCATCTGACTTAATACTCCTCCATCAATTTGCCTAGCCATCAACCTATCCATCCTTCTATCTAGAAGACAATAAAAACGTTTGAAATGGGGAAAGCAAAGTAGGAGTTTTCTGTTAAGTGAAAATTATAGGCTGTCACCCTTTTGTTGTTGTCAGTGCTTTGGCAGAAGGTGAATGTATCTGAAGGTACATTAAGGACCACTTAATGTATCCAAGTGTTTGTCTCTCTCTCTCAGAGCTCTTACTGAGAAATATCAGTACTGGGCTTTTATTCCCCCCCCCCCCTTAATTGAAATTCACGTACAAACCTAGATTAAATGAGCTCATTAGTCTTGAGCCCATTTGCCAGCTGTCACCTTTGCCCCTCGTTCCTTAGATTGCCCGTCACGTACTGAGTGGTGCCCCTTCTGTTCATCTCACCACTGTGGTTTCCTTGCTACTCGATTTTGTTATTTTGTTCACTCACTTATTTACTCGCTTGTCCCTGCATCTAATTCTTACTGACTGTCTGCCTGTATCAGGCTCTGAGCTGGGTGCTACGGAGATGGTTCTACATACTGTTAACTTCAAGTTTAATCAGTGAGACTTTTAGGATCAGCTCCAATTTGGTGGCTTGTATGACTCAGTTGTTTCCAAAACTTCTAATGTTTTTACATCAGCTCTGGCAAGATATTTGCTGACCAAATGAGCCAGCACTTGGACTAGGAGAGAACAAGGGGCTCTCAGGCCAGGCAGACTCCAGGTGTGGAATCACAGCTCTGAAATTCCACCTGTACTTGCTCTTTCATGGCTGTACTTGATCATCCCTTTGTATCTGGGACTTTCTCCCCTCTGCAGGCATGTTGAATTGTTTTGGTTTTGCCTGTGCTTTCCCTCTGTTATCTTCCATCATCCACCTGAGAGTAGTGTACTAGTCATTCAATATCCAATTCAAATGTTATCTGTTTGTGAAAACTTTGGTGGCCACTCTTTTCTTTCTTAGCACCTGCTGCATCCTTTATCACAACAGTGATGGGTACCACCTGCCCGGGCTGGCTTATTCATCTGGGTATCCTCAGCTTCAGGCAGGGGATAGTATGACCAGCCCCAAGGCAGCCTTTGTTCTTTTAGGTCAAAAAGGATGCTTTCCCTCCAAGCCCTGACTTCTCACTCCAAGGCTGCTCTCCAGAATAGACTACACTTCAAAGTAGTAGAGGAACAGCCCTATAGGACCTCAGTCCCTAGAGAGTTGGTCACTTATAGAGGCCGAATGAGGACATTGTCAGTAACTCCAGAACTCTCTGCTTCCAGAACTGCTCCGAGTGCAAGGAGAAGAAGGCAGCACATATCCTGTGCACTTACTGCAATCGCTGGCTGTGCAGTTCCTGCACTGAGGAGCACCAGCACAGCCCTGGACCTGGGGGCCCACTCTTTCCCCGGACCCAGAAAGGATCACCAGGTACCACAGCCCGCTCTCCCCACTGGCTCCCATGCCCTGGTGCAAAAGTCCTTGTCAATAACTCTGACCTTGTTTCCCTGCTGGGAAGGAAAGAAAGGGTAGCCCCAGAGTCTTTCCCAGAGGAAGGAAGTTTCCTTCAGAGTCTAGCCTCTCCCCCATGGGGAGTCGGGGTACGTGAATGTGGTGAGAATGTGGGAGAATGGTCTTGAATTACCATGGGAGCTAGATGAGTTCCCTGTGTTCCACCTCTGTTTAGAACAATCATGCTGCATTTCTGTTTTGTCGTTTGTTTAGGTTAGCAGTGGTGGGAGTTCAGGGGTCAGAGCTTGTCCATTTGTCCATCTAGCACTAACTCTTTTAATTTTTTTAAAGATTTATTTATTTGAAAGTCAGAGTTACAGAGAGAGAAGGAGAGAGAGAGAGAGAGAGAGAGAGAGAGAAGTCTTCCATCCACTAGTTTGCTCTCCAATTGTCCGCAACGGCCTGAGCTGTGCTGATCCAAAGCCAGGATCCAGGAGCGTCTTCTGGGTCTCCCATGCGGGTACAGGGGCCCAAGGACTTGGACCATCTTCCACTGCTTTCCCAGGCCACAGCAGAGAGCTGAATCGGAAGTGGAGCAGCCGGGACTAGAACCGGCACCCATATGGGATGCCAACACTGCAGGCGGCAGCTTTTACCTGCCAGGCCACAGCACTGGCCCCAGGACTATCTCTTTTAAATGACACTTCCTGGCCGGCGCCGCGGCTCAATAGGCTAATCCTCCGCCTTGTGGTGCTGGCACACCGGGTTCTAGTCCCGGTCGGGGCGCCGGATTCTGTCCCGGTTGCCCCTCTTCCAGGCCAGCTCTCTGCTGTGGCCCGGGAAGGCAGTGGAGGATGGCCCAAGTGCTTGGGCCCTGCACCCCATGGGAGACCAGGAGAAGTACCTGGCTCCTGCCTTCGGATCAGTGTGATGCGCTGGCCGCAGCGCGCCAACCGTGGCGGCCATTGGAGGGTGAACCAACGGCAAAAGGAAGACCTTTCTCTCTGTCTCTCTCTCTCACTGTCCACTCTGCCTGTCCCAAAAAAAAAAAAAAAAAAAAAAAAAAAGACACTTCCTGAAAGTCTGTTCCCAAGGCTTTTGAATTGTGGTGGTGGTGGGGAGGGGAGTGAGGGGATTTACGTTTGTCAGACACATGGGAATCAAATTTGTGATCTAGCCTGTAACCTGGCAAGGCTGATAGCTGGTTTTAGCCCCACAATAACTGAATCCTGATTAATGAAGAGTTTAGGTTAATTTTGGAGGATTCATTATTCTGCAGGAGATCCATGTGCAGCAGTAGAAAGCCCTGTCCTCAACCCCTGGCAGGTGGTGGGATGCTGGGGCTTCATGGGGTCTGTTTCTGGGCGGCAGAGCAAATCCACCCAAGCTAAACCTGAATTCTTCCTCGTGCCCATGGACCCTCACTGCTGGAAAGAGGCATCCTCTGTTTGCATCACCTTCTCACAAGCTCTGTGTCTCTGCGGTGTCCAAGGAGAGCCGAGGGCTGCTTAGCAGGATTTAGCTGAGAGATCTGTGCTAGTGAGAGAATCTCACTTTCTCCATCTTCTCTGGCAGGAGTGAATGGTGGTTCTGGGGACTTTGCTTTGTACTGTCCTCTACACACACAGGAAGTACTCAAGCTGTTCTGCGAGACCTGTGACGTGCTCACCTGCCATAGCTGTCTAATGGTGGAACACAAAGAACACAGGTGGGGCTGGTGACTGCCTGGAGTGTGCTTGGAGGGTTCTGGACTCCCCATGCATCAAAATCCTCTCTCTGCCCAGGCCAACCTTCAGCCCCTTGGGCTGAAGTTTTTCTCCGCTCTTGTAGGCTACTCTGGAAAAGGCCTAATGGGCCAAGAGCCTGTAGTGCCTTTGACTTTCCCTAGATGTCCCATGGCCTCCCTAGGCCTGGCAGAGATGGTGCGCTCTGGGGATTTCTGCTTGGCTGGTATACTCAGAGTAGGACTCAGGTCTCCTTTGCCTTTTCCTTGCCTCCTCTCCAGGTGCAGACATGTTGAAGAAGTATTGCAAAACCAGAGGATGCTTCTGGAAAGTGTGACTACGCAGGTGGCACATAAGAAATCCAGTCTACAGACATCTGCAAAGCAAATCGAGGACAGGTAGCACAGGCTAGTTCTTTGCCATTGCTGGAAATGCTCCTTCCCTCACATCCTGGGTTCAGTACCAGGTTGTCAGAGGTAGTCCCTATGAAGAGGACGTATCTGTGGTTAAGCAGATGTGGGCACATGTCCTAGAAGACGTGTGTCTTGACCCTAGTCTCAGAGCCATTGTGGGATCCTTGGGGCATCGCTTGGTGACTGAGGTCAAACTGTGTCGCTCCCCCTCTTCGTGGAGGAACGACACTAAACCCTGCCTAGGCTTCATATCCGAGTCACGGCACCATTATGTCGCTCCCCGTCTTCGTGGAGGAACGACACAGGACCCTGTGCTGTTCTTTCGTCTGCTCGGCCCTCCCCGGGTTTGCTGCTGGTTCTTCCCGGGTTGGCTACTATCCCTTCCACCTCCGTGGAAGGGCAGTTCCCCCTGGCCACATTCCCCACTTCCGCAGGGGAGCGGCACACCGCCGGCCGGCTCTTCTCGGGGGCTGCACAGGTGTTCCCCTTAGATGTTCCCCCTAGATGTTCCCCGGTGCATGCCGTCTCTCTCCTCCTTTATAGTCCTCCTTCGCCAATCCTAACTCGGCTGCCCACACACCGAGTACGCTGCTCTCCAATCAGGAGCAAGTCCTACAGTTTATTGGTTGAACTGGAGGCAGCTGTGCGGAAGCTGTTTACTTCTCTCCCAGCGCCATATTGTGGGAGAGCAGATGCATAGAATAAGTCTTAATTCCAGTAACTCAGTCTAGTCCGGTTTGCTCCCCACAAAACTGGATCAGTACAATTGGAGTGAGTCTGGACTACAGTATGTGCATTATGAGTGAGCCAGAAATAAGTGCTTGAGAATGAGAATGCAGAGTAGATACTGGAGAAGAGACCATGTTTATCATGAGGATGTAGCAAGTTCATGGCAATTTGTTCTTTTTTTTTTTTTTTTTTTTTTTTGACAGGCAGAGTGGTTAGTGAGAGAGAGACAGAGAGAAAGGTCTTCCTTTTGCCGTTGGTTCACCCTCCAATGGCCGCCACGGCTGGCGCACTGCGGCCTGCACACCGCGCTGATCCGAAGGCAGGAGCCAGGTGCTTCTCCTGGTCTCCCATGGGGTGCAGGGCCCAAGCACTTGGGCCATCCTCCACTGCACTCCCTGGCCACAGCAGAGAGCTGGCCTGGAAGAGGGGCAACCGGGACAGAATCCGGCGCCCCGACCGGGCCTAGAACCCGGTGTGCCGGCGCCGCTAGGTGGAGGATTAGCCTATTGAGCCACGGCGCTGGCTGCAATTTGTTCTTTATCACCCATTTCCTGGCGTTTTCCATACAAATCTACAAATAATGTGAACTCTGACTTTATTTTATTTTTTCACAAGAAGAGCAAGTAGTATGTAATGAGAGCTCAACACATGGCAGGCACTGGCTTGGGCATCGTGGGTATATTCTTTTGTTCTATTCTTCCAATCAGGGATTGACTCCATTTTACAGATGAGGAGACTAAGCTTCAGAGAGGTTAGGTGACTTATCTGAGGTCACACAGCTAATCAGTGACTGGGCTGGGTTTGGAAGCCATTCTGTGGTGACTTCAAGGCCTACGCTCTGTGTTTTTAAAACAGCTTTGTTAGATATAATTTACATATGTTAAACCACTCTTTGAAATGTACAATCCAATGATTTTTGGTGTATTCACAGAATTATGCAATAATATGTAATTGTTAACCTGTTTTTAGAACATTTCCATCCCTCCAGAAGAAACCCCATATATATTATTATTACTTTCCATTCCCCTTACACCTCTACTCCGCAGAAACCACTAATCTACTTTCTGTCTCTGCCCATACTCTTTTTTGTTTGTTTGTTTGTTTGAAAGTCAGAGTTACACAGAGAGAGAAGGAAATGCAGAGAGAAAGAGAGGGCTTCCATCCACTGGTTCACTCCCCAGATGGCTGCAAAAGCTGGAGCTGTGCCGATATGAAGCCAAGAGCTTCTTCTAGGTCTCCCATGTGGGTGCAGGGGCCCAAGCACTTGGGCCATCTTCTACTGCTTTCCCAGGCCATAGAAGAGATCTGGATTGGAAGTGGAGCGCCCATATGGGATGTCGGCACCGCAGATGGTGGATTCACCCGCTATGCCACAGTGCCCGGCCCCCTCTATCCATGCTCTTTTCACCTCATGGCACAGTTTGTTGTAGCATCTTCCTTTTTTTTTTTTTTTTTTTTTTTTTTTTTAAGATTTATTTATTTGAAAGGCAGAGTTACAGAGATAGAGAGAAGGGGAGACAAAGAGAGACACCTTCCATCTGGTGGTTCAGTACCCAAATGGCCACAACATCCAGAACTGAGCCAGTTCTCCCACATGGGTGCAGGGGCCCAAACACTTGGGCCATCCTCTGCTGCTTTTCCAGGCACATTAACAGGAACTAGATTGTTTGTGGAGCAGCTGGGACTCAAATGGGCAGCCATATTGGATGCCGGTGCTGCAGGCTGGGGCTTTAACCCACTGAGCCACAGCGCCAGCCTCCTGTCTTCTTTTTTAAGACAAGTAACAACATGACATCAAACCCATATTCACACTTTCTGTCCTGCCTCTGGTGTTGATGAGCTGCTCAGTTGACCTGGATTTGGATTTGAGGTTTATCTGGAGAAAACCAAGTTGAACTCAGTGCACTTAGAGCAAGTGTGCTGGGTTGTGCCAAGGGTAGGGTGGTGGAGGAAGGTTCTCTTTTCTTTATATTTGGTGCTTTCTAGGCCCTGTTCTAGGCAGCCTCTGGTTCATTGCCTGTTACGTTTGCTGTCTCCCAGCCCTCAGAGGCCATGTGGGAAAGGCTCACTGTATTTTCTTCCATCATGTTTACAGGATTTTTGAAGTGAAGCATCAGCACAGGAAGGTGGAAAACCAGATCAAAATGGCTAAGATGGTTCTGATGAATGAGCTGAACAAACAGGCCAACGGACTCATAGAGGAACTGGAGGTATATATGGACAGATGGTTTGGATGGATGGGCCCTACGCCCTCTCCGGGTCAGAAACCAGACAAATGTCAAACTGGCTAGAATTCAGATATGTAATTTCTATAACTCTGCTGCTTCTTGTGTCTTTTTTTTTTTAAAGATTTATTTGAAAGGCAGAAATAAAGGGAGAGAGAGAGAAAGAGATCTTCCATCCACTGGTTCACTTCCTAAATGGCCACAACAGCCAGGCCCAGAACAAAGCCAGGAGCCAGGAGCTTCAACCCATCTCCCACATGGGTACAGAGGCCCAAGTACTGGGCCATCTTCTGCTTTCCCAGGCTGTTAGCAGGGAGCTGGATCAGAAGTGGAGCAGCTGAGACTTGAACCAGCACCCATATGGGATGCTGGCACTGTAGGTGGAGGCTTAATCTTCTATGCCACAGTGCTGGCTTCTGCCTTTTTTTAAATTTATTTATTAAAGATTTATTTATGGGGCCGGTGCTGTGGCGCAGTGGGTTAAAGCCTTGGCCTGAAGCGCCGGCATCCTGGAGTCCTGGCTGCTCCTCTTCTGATCCAGCTCTCTGCTATGGCCTGGGATAGCAGTAGAAGATGGCCCAAGTCCTTGGGCCCCTGCACCTGTTCGGAGACCCTCTCTCTGTAGCTCTTTCTTTCAAATAAAATAAAATAATTTATTTGAACGTTAGAGTCATATGGAGAGAGAAGGAGAAGCAGAGATAGAGAGGTCTTCCATCCGCTGGTTCACTCCCCAGTTGGACACAATGGCCAGAGCTGTGCCGATCCAAAACTGGGAGCCAGGAGCTTCCTCTGGGTCTCTGAATGGGTGCAGGGGCCCAAGGACTTGGGCCATCCTCTACTGCTTTCCCAGGCCATAGCAGAGAGCTGGATTAGAAGTGGAGCAACTGGGATTTGAATTGGCACCCATATGGGATGCTGGCACTGCTGGTGACAGCTTTATCTACTAAGCCACAGTGCTGGCCCCCTGCCTCTGCTTTTGGTATCATAAAATGTTGAGCCTAATTATGGGATGGTAGCTCATTAAAGACTGGAAAATCAGTTTAAACCCTTAACAATATTTTAGATTTTAGGGAGCTGCCATCTTTGTGCAGGGTTATAGTATTGGAACATGGAGACATGAAACAACTGACCTTCTTCAGAGGTTATGTACAAGAAATATAGACATTAGTTCTTTCATCACTCATTCCATATTTGCCACTATAAAGTCTCCCACTGTCTCTCCCTCCCCTCCTCCTCCACCCAACAGCAGCCCCTGGCAGCAGCACTCTGTCCTGCTGCCCTCCTCTCAGGGGTGCAGTCTCCTCTGATTACATCATTGTCCACACTGATAACACAGCCCATCAGACTTCCTAAGCAAGTGAACTGTCATCCAAGAACAGGACTCAGGAACTCTGTCTTCTGTCTCTACCCAGGGCATTACTAATGAGAGAAAGCGGAAACTGGAACAGCAGTTACAGAGCATCATGGTTCTCAACCGTCAGTTTGAGCATGTGCAGAATTTTATCAATTGGGCTGTCTGCAGCAAAACAAGTATCCCTTTCCTTTTCAGCAAGGAACTGGTAAGAGGAATCCCCTACTTGAAGCAGTTGAGAGCACTATCTCTGTCACAAGGGCAGTGAAATGCCTTTCTTTAGGTTGAAAAGAGGAGTGAGATAGCACCTCCATCCATCTTTCAAGTTCAATCATTGTGTTTTGGTTAATAGTAAGAGAACCCTACCTTCTACCCATTCCCATAGCACAAAGAACTCAGGTGCTGAAATGATCCGACCTCCTTCCAGGTAACTCAGCTGGGAAAATATGTAGTTCCTTGTTTTAGCTCAAGGATTATTATCCTGGACGTGAACAATGTGCTGAGGAGTCCATAGAAAGCTGCTGGGCTCTGGGGGCCTAAGAGGAAAGGAGGAGTTGAAGATGATGTTGAAATGTTGGGTTTGGGATGATGGTGATGCCCAGGAGAAGGGAGAATTTGAGAGAAGCTTCTGAGGTTTATATTTGGATATGTTGAGTCTAATGTGCTGGCAGAGCATCTGAAAGGAGACTTCCAGAAGCTGCTTTGTTAGATGAGTCTGAGAGTCAAGCGAAATGTCAGGATTGGTCAGGGTTGTGTTTAGGAGTCTCTGAGATATCAGTTAGGATAGCCTCGGGAGAGTGTGTGGAAGAAGAAGAGAGAAGGTCTTGAATACCATCATTTTCATCATAGAGTGAAGGAGAGTTGAAGGTAGTGGTCAGAGGTTGGAGGAGAAATAGGAATGTGTGGTTCAGAGTGGTCACTGTTGTCCAGGATATATAGGTGAAAGAAGATGAATGGTGAAGAGAGGCCTTGAGATTTTGGAATCACTAAATCCATGGTGATCTTTTTTTTTAAAAAAAGATTTTATTTATTTATTTGAGAGGTAGAGTCACAGATATAGAGAGGGAGAGACAGAGAGAAATTTCTTCCATCTGCTGGTTCACTCCCCAAATGGCCACAACAGCTACAACTGGGCTGATACAAAGATAGGAGCCAGGAACTTCTTCCAGGAGCCCAAGCACTTGGGCCATCTTCTGCTTTCCCAGGCCATAGTACAGAGCTGGATCAGCTGGGACTAGAACCGGCGCCCCATGGGATGCCAGTGCCGCAGGCAGAGAATTAACCTATTGCGCCACAGCATTGGCTCCCCTTGGTGATCTTTTGAAAGAAGCTCTGAGCACTCTAAGTAAGAGGGCAAAAGCCACCAAGAGGAGCCTGATGATGGCAAATGAGGATGTAGAGACAGAAATGAAAAGAAGGGAAGTCAGTAGCTTGAGAAGGGGGAGGGTTGGAGGAACTTTGCACACATCAAGCAATATGGGAGAATAGGTTGAAGACAGAGATGTGTGGCGGAGTGAGCACACTGAGAGAGCAGGGAGAGAGGAGGCAGATGCAGTGAAGTGCTCTGAGCTCCAGCTTCACTTCAAGGATATTCCCCTCCTCTGAGCTGGAGGACAGGAAGGGAGCAGTGTAACGGAGTTAAGTGTGGAGGTAGGAGGGATACAAGTTGGGGGAGTCTGTCCTTTATGGTGTCTTTTTTCCTCTGTGAAGTAGGAGGTAATAAGAGGCATTGAGTAAGGGACACTGAAGGAAAGATTGTAAGTAGGATAGTGGAAGAGGAATCTGACAAGAAAGGCAGTGACAAGAAGGACTGCAGAGTGCCCCTGACATTACTGATGCCTGAAGTGGCCCCAGATAACATGGGCTTGAGATGGCAGGACTGAGCTAAGGTTAGGAATTGGTGACGGGGAGAAGATTAGGGAACTAGTGATGTGTTACTGAAGAAATGTTAAGCTGGGAAGACCCTATGGACTGAAAGAGTAGGGCTTGCAGAGTTCAGAACTGAACTAGTTATGAGCAGCAAAGAAGTTGTTGGAGTTCAAGGCCTCATGGATAGGATGGTTCTACACAATGAATAGGATCAGGGTATGGTGACTGAACTGAACATAGAGATGTTGACTGACATTAAGGAGCTAAAGTAAGTAAGAAGCCAAGATGTTGGCTGGGTTGTTAGTTAACTAGATGATGTCAGGATAAGTTGGACATTTGCCAAAGTCCTAGAAAAATGGGAATTAGTGGTGGGAAACAGATGAAGGCACTGACAGAGGAAGAGGGAAATTGACTGGGATGGAAATTGATAGGTAGAAGGACACCTGTGGGGAACTTGGAGAAAATCCGCCCTTTTAGGCTTTTGAATTGAGGTGATGGTAGAATGAATAAGGCTACTAGGCAAATGATATCCTGAGGGAGAATTACAAATCACTTGAGGCCTGGAAGAGAAAGGATTATTAGGAATTCCAAGAGCCATGATACTAGGAAGGGGATCTGCTGGGAGGATGGGGAGGCACTAAGATGCAAGGAAATGAAAAGTTGAGGGTGGGGGGTGAGGTTTGACCAGAGGCTAGAAGCTGTGACTTTGAACTCTTCAACCTGTCCTAACAGTGAGCTAAAGGGAATTTCATCCAGACACAAGATGCCCAAATAAATGACCTTTGGTGCTGTTGTCAGATTGTGTTTCAGATGCAGCGATTACTGGAGACTAGCTGTAACACAGATCCTGGCTCCCCTTGGAGTATCAAATTCACCTGGGAGCCTAACTTCTGGACCAAGCAACTGGCTTCCCTTGGTGAGTCAGGGCCCTCCCTGTAGCCTCTGACCCAATTGTAAATGAATGTAGAGGACTAGGTGCTTGGCCCAACAATGAAGATACAGGTTAGGGTGCCTGTACCCCATAACTGAATACCTCAGTTTAATTTCTGGTTTTGGCTCTGACTCTTGACTCCAGCTTCCCACTAATACAGACACTGGGAAGCAGCTGTGATGGCTCAAGTAATTGAGTTTCTGCTACCCACCTGGGAGACCTTGATTGAGTTTCAAGCTCCCAGTTTGGGCCCAGACCAGCCCTAGTTGTTGTGGGCAAAAAAAGAAAGAAAGAAAAGATAATAGCGTGTTTGCTGAACTCACTGGTTAGGTCAGCACACGCTCAAGATTAAGCACTTCCTAAGACTGTCAGTGGTCATGAACTTAGCTCAGCAACCCATTTTTTGGAAGGGGAAGGGGAGAATGAAGCGGGTAAATCACTGTGGCAATACAGGAATTTGTAATGGGATCAGTTCAAGCCTGTGTTTCACAGTCTACATGAATGTCCCTGTTACCTTGGTCACACAGGGTGTATGTGTATAGACACAAGCAGGGATATCTCAGCAACAGTGAGGACATGTGTGCGTGTTACACACACTTTTTTTTTTTTTTAAGATTTATTTATTTGAAAGTCAGGGTTACACAGAGAAGAAAAGGCTTGAGATAGAGAGATCTTCCATCCGCTGGTTCACTCCCCAATTGGCTACAACAACTGGAGCTGCGCCAATCCGAAGCCAAGAGCCAGGAGCTTCTTCCAGGTCTCCCACATGGATATAGGGGCCCAAGGACTTGGGCCATCTTCCATTGCTTTCCCAGGCTACAGCAGAGAGCTGGATAAGAAGTGGAGCAGCCGGGACTCCAACTGGCGCCCATATGGGATGCCAGCAAGGCAGGCGGTGGCTTTACTTGCTACGCCATAGTGCCAGCCCTACACACGTCCTTTGGAGTTGAGTTTTAGGCAGATTATTCATGACCTTGTGCATTCCCCTCCCACCCCAACAATTTGCTGGTGTTCATCTTTAGGCGGTGTGTAGAAAACTCAAAGCTGTACCTGTGTTGACATTCTAGTGAGCTTGTTAAAGTAATGGCTAACTATTGCCTTCATTTGAAGTTTTGAACTTCATGTGAACTTGAGAAAATGATAAATAAATAAATTATATTTAGGTTTTTTGTTTATTTGTTTGTTTACCTCACCCCTTTGATTTAATTCAGCAGACATTTGAGGGGCACCTGCTCTAGGTTAAGCCCCATGCTGGGCACAAAAAAACAAAGGTGAATAAAACACACCCTTTACCCTTAAGGAGCTTAGTCTTCCCCTAAGTGAGCCTCATCAAAACAATGTGGTTAGGCCGGCGCCGGGGCTCACTAGGCTAATCCTCCGCCTAGCGGCGCCGGCACACCGGGTTCTAGTCCCGGTTGGGGCGCCGGATTCTGTCCCGGTTGCCCCTCTTCCAGGCCAGCTCTCTGCTGTGTCCAGGGAGTGCAGTGGAGGATGGCCCAGGTGCTTGGGCCCTGCACCCCATGGGAGACCAGGAAAAGCACCTGGCTCCTGCCATCGGATCAGCGCGGTGCGCCGGCCGCGGCGGCCATTGGAGGGTGAACTAACGGCAAAGGAAGACCTTTCTCTCTGTCTCTCTCTCTCACTGTCCACTCTGCCTGTCAAAAAAATAAAAAAATTAAAAAAAAAAAACAAAAAACAATGTGGTTAAGGAGCCCTTGACAGAGGTAGCCAGACATATATTCTACTCGCGTGCAAAGGACACAGAGACCTTAGAGAGCAGTGCTAGTGTCTGGAACTGATCCTGGATTGGAGCTTCCCTGCTTCCATCCAACTGGCCCGTACCTGGAGACCTGTACTTGGAGCATCTGCTCATTTGTCCCAGGGACGACTTTCCATCTTTTGCTACTTTCCAGCACTCCCTCCCACCTCCAAATATTGACTCCTTTTGTCAGATTCTCAATTGGAGTATGTCAGAAAAGGAGTAGGAGCTTGTGGTTTCCCTAGTCGGATAGAAACAGTCAGGGCTGAGCACCTGGGTAAAGCTGAGCTAATTTCTCAAATATCCTAGGCCCCCAAAGCAGGTCCGTACAAGTGCTAGACACTGTAGGCATACAGTGTCTCTGAACTGAGTCTTGGAGATTAGGGGTTGAAGTTCTTAATCGCTGTGTCTGGTAGAGGTTTTTGGGTGATGTTCTTTGGTCCTAGGAGCAAGCAGTAGCAAGGGAAGGCAACTGCGGATTACCTTTGGAAAAACTCTCTGTTCTGAATTTCCAGGCTGCATAACTACTGAAGGCGGACAGCAATCCCGGGCAGATACTCTTGCTTATGGAGGCTCACAGGGGACGTCATCCTTTTATCAAAGCCACCAATCCCCTGTGGCTCAGCAGGAGGCTCTAAACCATCCCCCACACAAGTTCCAGGCTCCGGCACTGTGTTCCTCATCTGTGTGCTGCTCCCACTGCACCCCAGTCTCACCTTCCCTTAAAGGCCAGGTGCCCCCACCCAGCATACACGCAGCCCATGGCTTTAGGCAACCCTCTGAGATGGTGTCCCAACAGCTGGGGTCAATGCAGTGTCCCACCCTGCAACCCAGGGAGAAAGAGCTGGCCTGCAGTCCGCATCCACCAAAGCTGCTCCAGCCCTGGCTGGAAACCCAGCCTCCTGTGGAGCAGGAGAGCACATCCCAGCGGCTGGGGCAGCCGCTGACTTCCCAGCCCGTGTGCATCGTCCCTCCGCAGGATGTCCAGCAAGGAGCCCACGCCCCGCCCACCTTACAGACACCCTCTATCCAAGTCCAGTTTGGCCACCACCAGAAGCTGAAGCTCAGTCACTTTCAGCAGCAACCACAGCAGCAGCTGCCACCTCCACCACCTCCAGCCCCGCAGCAGCCACCCCCACCTCTACCTCCATCCCAGCACGTGGTGTCTAGTCAGCACGAGAGCCCCCCTGGGCCTGCCTGCTCCCAGAATGTGGACATAATGCACCACAAGTTTGAGCTGGAGGAAATGCAGAAGGACTTGGAGCTGCTTCTTCAGGCTCAGCAGCCCAGCCTGCAACTGAGTCAGACCAAGTCTCCTCAGCATCTTCAGCAAACCATTGTGGGGCAGATCAACTACATCGTGAGGCAGCCGGCTCCCGTCCAGTCCCAGAGCCAGGAGGACACTCTTCAGGTGAGCCTCAGGGTGCTTTGGGGCTTCTATTCTCCTCCCCTAGGACTGCTCAGGGAATGCCTTCTTCCCAGTCACAGGGTGTCACAGGAAGACAGTTTCTTCATCTTAGGGTGGCCTTGAGCTCACCCCTCACATTTTAAAAGTGCCTTGGGCTCAACCTCCCATCTCAGGAAGGCTCTAGAAAACATAGACCTGGTCCCAGTAGGCAGCTGGTCTTGATGCCCCCCACGGAGCCCTGGCTCTGCCCTGTCTTCCTGGGTGACACAAGGGAACTTGCCCACAGATAGCCCCTTCTGAGTGGGCCTGGACTCCTGCCAGTGCCAGAGTAGAAAGGGGGCGGCTATCTCTTGTCTTTACAGCCTTGCAGCTCCCTTGCTGGGAACTTATGAATGCCAGACAGGGGGACCGAGAGTACTTAGAGAGTGGATTGAGGGAATGCAGTAGATCCTAGTGGGTAACGCTGTACAGGTGTAGACTTTACTTCACATCTGCTAGGCTAGATAGATAAGTTTTATGTACATTCTATCATTGATCCTATCAACAACACTTTTAAGTGTGACCACCTATATTTTATAGATACAGAAGTCTGGGTTCGGGAGGGCAAGCAGTTTGCCTAGAGTTCATTCAACACTGAGAGGTAGAGCCAAGACTCAGATCCAGGTCTGCTGGCTTTCCTGTAATGCCGCAGAAGAGGCCTTGTTCTCTCCTTGGGGGATAGTAACTATTGCTCCTCTTTTTTTTCTCAGCTAAAAGACAGTTGAAGAGGTGTAGTATGTACCTCTGGGATATTTGCAGCATTTTCATTTTTAGCTCTTATTTTTTCCCCAGAACCTCCTGCTCCAGCTTCTTCTCCCTGCCACTTTCCCCTTTTTCTTCAGTATTATCTTGTTTAGATCTGTAATCACATATATATTTTCAAATTAGTTCTAGAGACTTTTGCTTAATTACAAAATATAGTGCCTTACACTTATGCTTTAGCACTGACAACTTCAGATAATGCTTCAAATGTCTTCCCCCAAGGCTTCCTTAATTCCTTTGAAGGGATATTTAACAATCCCTGTCATCACAGAGAAGGGACTAGAGTTCATAGAGGGCTACAAGCTAAAGCTAAGTAAAAATTTATTTTATGATCACTCAAGTGAATATGACAGAATTAGTTCAGAATTCTCCTAGGTTTGGGTTCTATCCTAAGGCTGTCAAGCTAAGATGGATTCTTAAGGAAAATTTAGACAAGAGTATTTTTCTTTTCCACAGTGTGTGGGTAGTGACCGTGGGCAGGGCAGGGTGGGCGTTGGTCCTCACTGCTGCTTATTCCGCCACTGCTGCTCTCCGTGTGAAATCCACCTAAATTCCTATTTTCTTCTCCAGGCTACAGATGAGTCCCCTGCATCTGAGGGCCCAAAGCCAGCTCTCCCTGTTGACAAGAATACTTCTTCTACTACCTTGCCCCAGACATCTGGGGAAGAAATTCCTCACATTGTCCCCCCAGTGGATAGCACCGTCCAGCACTCCTCTCCAAATGTGGTGAGAAAGGTACTAATGGTGCCTGCTTTCCCTGATCACACAGGACCCACTGCCAGCCAACTCCCCAGGCACCTGGACGAGGCTGATGGGGCGGGGGGTGGAGTGTCCCTGTTCCATGCACAGATGCTGCACAGTCCTGACTCATGCCTTCTGTCCTAATGAGTCAGCTACATAGTCCATCCCCATTCCCACTCCCACATGTATGCTTAAAATGAACCTACTGGCTTCATTTAGAGTGGAAGAGGACAGGGAGAGAGCCAGTTTATTGAACACTTATTCTGTACATATAACTATATATGGTGCTTCACAAGCATGATCTCACTTAATCTTCCCAATATTTGTGTGAGATGGCATAATTAATATTGTATGTATAGTTAAGAAAATTGAAGTCCAAGGCCCTACAGCTAGAAGAAGAGAGAGATGTGATCTACTTAAAATGAAATAGGTCTGAATCCAAAGCCTGAAATTTGTTTTTCCTCAGCAATGAAAATATTTTACATGGCCCCCACAACCCCAAGTTGGTTGGCCTTAGAATTTGAATCAATGGAATCTATTGGTGAGTGGTCCACAAGGATGTCATGCAGAGGTCACTGAGCACCTAGAAGCATTGAGGTCTCTTGAAAATGAGCAATTGGAGGTCTTCCTGTTCCCCTGCTTTCCAGCTTGCTAGACATGTTCACTTATCCTGGCAGTAATCCAGAAACCCAAACTCCTCAGCTATTTGCTGCCACTCGGCCCCTTACTCTTCAGCCCTGTAATCCTTTTAGCTGAAACCTCAGTACTCTGACATGACCTCCATCCATCCCTCCCTGGGTCCCTTAGTCCTGTTCCACTTATCCTATTGCCTTCTCTGGTATGTTGCCTTCAGCCCTCCTGGTACCTCCACTCAGCCCAGGACTTGAAGCTCTTTCAGCTATTCTGTACCTTCCCAAACCATACCCTTAGCACTACAACAACCCTGTGGTCCTGCAATCCCAACTCTGCTAGCTGCTCTGTGTACTTACCCCTCATCAAGTTTCTCCAGCAACACCATTGTCATCTAGAAATGTGTCTGTCTCAGTGACACTTGAGAGGCAAGTTTAGATGAGGAAGGAATGGGGCTGGCATTGTGGCACAATGGGTTAAGCCACTGTTTGTAGTGCAAGCATCTCAAACCATAATGCTGGTTTGACTCCTAGCTACTCTAATGCACCTGGGAAGACAGTGGATGATGGTCTAAGCACTTGGGCCCCTGCCACCCATGGGGAAGGCCAGAATGTGGTTCTTGGTTCTGTTGTAGCCATTAAGGTAGTAAACCAGCTGGTTGAAGTTGAAGTCTCTCTCTCTCTCTCTCTCCCTCCCTCCCTCTTCCCTTTCTCTCTCTCAAAGAAAAGACAGGAAGGGATGGCACAAATGAAATGATAACTTGGAAGTTCCTGGTGATACTTGAAGTTTTGAGAAGGCCTAATGATATTAGTGGCTTTTTATCTGTACCTATCCTAGAAGTTTAACTTTTTTTTTAAAGATTTATTTACTTATTTGAAAGAGGTACACACAGAGTTGAGAAGCAGAGAGAGAGAAAGAGAGAGAGAGAGAGAGAGAGAGAGGTTTTCCATCCGCTGGTTCACTCCCCAGATGGCCACAACAGCCGGACCTGTGCCGATCCGAAGCAGGAGCCAGGAGCTTCTTCCGGGTCTCCCACGTGGGTACAGGGGCCCAAGGACTTGGGCCATCTTCTACTGCTTTCCCAGGCTACAGCAGAGAGCTGGATCAGAAGTGGAACAGCTGGGCCTCGAACCTGCGCTCATATGGGATGTTGGTGGTTCAGGCCAGGGCATCAACCTGCTGCGCCACAGCGCCAGCCCTGAGGTTTAACTTATTATACTTGAGTCAGCCACTACCAATCCGTTTACTTATTTATTCAATGTCAGAAATACAGGTTGAATATCTCTTATTTGAAATGCTTGGGAATAGAAATGTTTGAGATTTTGAATTTTTTTTGGACTTTGGAACATTTGCATATGCATAATGAGTATGTTAAGGATGGGACCCAAGTATAAACACAAAATCCATTTGTTTCATTTATACCTTAAAAAAATTTTTTTTGACAGGCAGAGTTAGAGAGTTAGAGTGAGAGAGACAGAGAGAAAGGTCTTCCTTCCATTGGTTCACCCCCAAATAGCTGCTACGGCCGGCACGCTGCACCGATCCGAAGCCAGGAGCCAGGTGCTTCCTCCTGGTCTCCCATGCAGGTGCAGGGCCCAAGCACTTGGGCCATCCTCTACTGCCTTCCCAGGCCACAGCAGAGAGCTGGACTGGAAGAGCAGCAACCGGGACAGAATCTGGCGCCCCAACTAGGACTAGAACCTGGGGTACCTGTGCCGCAGGCTGAGGATTAGCCTAGTGAGCCATGGCACCGGCCTTAAAAATTTTTTTTAAATTTGATTTGAAAGGCAGAATTACAGAGGGAGGGAGGGAGAGAGAGAGAGAGAGAGAGAGAGAGAGAGAGATCTTTCATCTGCTAGTTCACTCTCCAAATAGCTGCAATGTCTGAGGCTAGGCTAGGCTGAAACCAGGAGCCTGGAACTCCATCTGGATCTCCCACATGAAAGACTTGGGCCATCTTCCACTGCTTTCCTAGGCACATTAGCAGGGACTGGATCAGAAGTGGAGCAGCCAGGACTTGAACGGATGCCTATATGAGATACTGACATTGTAGATGGTGGCTTAACCTATTATGCCACAACACTGACCCCTTGTGTATACCTCATGTGCATAGTCTGAAGATAATTTTATACAGTATTTTTAGTGTGCTTGTGTTTTTACTACTACCTATCATGTGAGGTTAGGTGTGAAATTTTCTATTTGCAGTGTCATGTCAGTGCTCCAAAATTTTTGAATTGTGGAACATTTTGGATTTTGGATTTTTGGATTAGGGAGTCTTAGCCTGCATGTGTGTGTATGTATATATCTCTTAGTATGTGTCATATGTTACTCACCAGGCACACACTGATGAATTACATAATCCCACATTGGAGCTTACCATCTTGTGGGAAAGAGAGTTAAATAAGAAATGGCAGGAAAACTGTGATGAAGTGTTGTGATAGTCATTGAAGTGTACCCTGATGGAGTACCTAACTGTGAGAGATGGAGCTATCCACAGGAGACTTCCTAGAAAGCATTTTTGTTTGTTTTTATTATTCGAGAGTCAGAGAGGCAGAGAGCTCTAATCTAGTGGGTCACTCCTCAGATGACCACAGTGATCAGGCCCAGGCCAAGCCAAAGCAGGAAGCTCTATCCAGGTCTCCCATGTGGATGGCAGGGACTCAATTTCTGGATCTAACACCACTGCCTCCCAGAATTTGCACTGGCCGAAAACTGAGGTCAGGAACCAGAGCTGAGCACTGAACCCACTACTCTGATGTGGGATGTGGGAGTCCTAACAAGTAGGCAAAATGCCTGTCTGGAGGACTTTTTTTCTTTTTCTTTTTCTTTTTCTTTTCTTTTTTTTTTTTTTTTTGATAGGCAGAGTTAGACAGTGAGAGACAGAGAAAAAGGTCTTCCTTCCGGGTTCACCCCCCAAATGGCTGCTACGGCCAGCACGCTGCGCCGATCCGAAGCCAGGAGCCAGGTGCTGCCTCCTGGTCTCCCAGGCGGGTGCAGGGGCCCAAGCATTTGGCCATCCTCCACTGCCTTCCCGGGCCACAGCAGAGAGCTGGACTGGAAGAGGAGCAACCGGGACAGAACCGATGTCCCTAGAACCCAGGGTGCCGGTGCCGCAGGTGGAGGATAAGCCGCAGCGCTGGCCTGGAGGACATGTTTTGAAACTGAGATTTAGGGGCCGATGCTGTGGCGCAGTGGGTTAACACCCTGGCCTGAAGTGCCAGTTTCCCATATAGGCCCCAGTTCGAGACCCGGCTGCTCCACTTCCTGTCCAGCTCTCTGCTGTGGCCCGGGAGAGCAGTGTAGGATGGTCCAAGTCCTTGGGCCCCTGCACCCACGTGGGAGACGTGGAGGAGGCTCCTGGCTCCTGGCTTCGGATTGGCACAGCTCTGGCTGTTGCAGCCATCTGGGGAGTGAGCCATCAGATAGAAGACCTCTCTCTCTCTCTCTCTCTCTCTCTCTCTGCTTCTCCTCTCTCTGTATAACTCTGACTTTCAAAAAATTAAATAAATCTTTAAAAAACAAAAGAAACTGAGATTTGGGGGCCAGCATTGTGGTACGGTGGGTTAAACTACTGCCTATGATGCCAGCATCCCATATTGGAGTGCTGATTTGAGTCCCAGCTGCTCTACTTCTGATTCAGCACTTGGGAAAGTAGCGGAAGATGGTCCTAGTGATTGGACCCCTGCCACCCATGTTGAAAACCTGGATGGAATTCCTGGCTTCTGGCTTTTGCCTGTTCCAGCTCTGGATATTGAGTTCATATGGGGAGTGAATCAGTAGGTGTAAGATCTCCTCTCTGTATCACCCTCTCTGTCACTCTGCCTTTCAAATAAATAGAATAAATATTTAAAAATAAACTGAGAGGAGGAAAAATTGGCTCAGTGAAGGGGAAGGTGTAGAACAAATAGTTGAAGGGAAAGGCAATTGGGAATGTTCAGACTTGAGAGAAAGCCTGGGACACTTAGTGGGCTTCAGATAATCTGGCTTGGAAAGAACAGAGGGGCCGGCACCGCAGCTCACTAGGCTAATCCTCCGCCTTGCGGCTCTGGCACACCGGGTTCTAGTCCTGGTCGGGGCGCCGGATTCTGTCCCAGTTGCCCCTCTTCCAGGCCAGCTCTCTGCTGTGGCCAGGGAGTGCAGTGGAGGATGACCCAAGTGCTTGGGCCCTGCACCCTGCACCCTGCACCCGCATGGGAGACCAGGAGAAGCATCTGCCATCGGATCAGCGCGGTGCACCGGCTGCTGCGCGCCGGCCGCGGCGGCCATTGGAGGGTGAACCAACGGCAAAGGAAGACCTTTGTCTCTCTCTCTCACTGTCCACTCTGCCTGTCAAAAAAAAAAAAAAAAAGAAAAAAGAAAAAGAAAAAGAAAAAAGAAAGAAAGAACAGGGAAAAGCACTGGAAAATGGGAGTGATTCAAACCAGAGAGCTTGGAAGACCTTCTAAATTATGGGTTAAAAAAGATTTATTTATTTATCAGAATTACAGAGAGAGGAGAGAGACAGAAGGAGAGAGAGAGAGAGAGAAAGAGAAAGAGAGAGAGAGAGAGAGAGAGATCCTCTATTCACTGATTCACTCCCCAGATGTTCACAATGGCTGGGGCTGGGCTAGGCTGAAGTCAGGAGCCAGGAACCTCTTCCAGGTCTCCCACACAAGTAGCAGGGACCCAAGCACTTGTGCCATCCTCCTTCACTTTTTCCCAGACCATCAGCAGGGAGCTGGATTGGAAGCAGGGCAACAGGGACTTGAATCAGTGCCCCTATGGGATGCAGTCCCCACAGGCAGTGGCTTAACCTGCTACACCACAATGCTAGCCCTCTAGATTATGCTTTGAAGTTGGGATTCAGTCTTGGAGGCTATAAGAGTGAATGAATTTCCAGCAAGGAAGGATGTAGTTTAATTTAAAAAACTTTTTAGCTGTGGTAAGGGATCTCAGAATACAGAGAAGTAGGAGGCTAAATGAAATCTGTAGTGATGGGAGTGAAGAGGATACAGGATTTCAAGAGATCAGGTCACAGGAGTTTTGGACTCTGTGTGGTTGACAATAGGAGGTGAGGCAAAGAAAGTCCTTTGGCTCCATACCCAGGTCTCTTTTGGTGCACTGGGATGGGAGCATCGGGGGAAAACTATGTTCAGTTTTGAATTGTTGCTGTTACCCTGTGGAAGACACATCAGAAGATGACCAGAAGGAAGATAGTTCTAGTTCAGAAGCAAGCATGGGACTTGCCAGTGCTCAAGTGCTCATGAAAGCCATGCAAAAAAATGCCACTGCTCATTTGATGAGTCTCAGTTGTATTCCTGTACACAATACGAAAGGAAGGAGGTGAGCTGCTTGGAAGCATGGAGTCTGCTGCCTGTGTGAGTGGCCCACAGTGCTCTCTGAGCAGCAAAGATTGACAGTGGGGATAGTGAAAGTCCTAGGAACTTGAACTTCTCAGTTTTTGTTAATCTTGGACCTTATTAACTCAGACTCATTTGGAGGTTTGTAGGGGCAGATGGCTTGGCATTTTTCAGATGCTTTATAGGTTTCCTCATGGACTCCCATTAAAAGGATGATTAGGGTTATTTTCATGGCCTAGAGAAAGCTTTGTATGGACAAAGAGAAGTCAACCTTGACAAAGAGAAGCATTGGTTATACACAAAGCGACTGCAGTGAGAAGAGCTTCCAGCGGAGGTGGGGCTGGGTGGAAGGCTTGAAACTTGAGGATACCAAGCAACACGTGGAGCAGCTTATCGTGGAATGACACTTTGTGTAGTATTTTTCTAGTCTTTTTTCGTAGGTTTTTACATGATTATTCCATTTTACCTCTTTGTTTATCCTAGCAATACTATGAGGAAGCCACTTTATTATTCCCCTTTGAAAGACACGGAAATTGAGACACAGAGAGGTTAAGTGACCCACCTAAGAGTTATACAGCCAGCCCTGAGCAACGTTAAAAACAGGAACTAGAGTACAGGTTCCCGACTCAAGCTTGTGTTCATTGGCTAGGTTACATTGCCTCTTTTGTGCACTGCAGGGGGAGAAATAGGACTCCATTTGGCTTCTCACCTTCTGGACTCTCTTGTCTTTATAATCTTTAAGTAGCCTGAGGCCTTGCTGGGGAGAGGTCTTAAGACCTAACCTCTGGGAAAGATGTTTTGGCCTTCAGCCTGTGCTGGCCCCTGAGTGCCAGAGAATCAGAAACTATCTGAAGGTCACATTCCAGGGGAATCGGTGGCCCCAGGCACTTTTCTGTGCCTTCCACACCATCTCTGTCTCAACACAAGGAAGACTTTGTTAAAGCAAGTCCCTTGGAGCTGGTGCTAAATGGCTATTGGTGAAAACAGAGTGTGACTGAAAAATGAGATGTGGAAGTTCTCGAATGTGACATGAGCTCTGAAATCTCAGGAGAAGCTAATCCTGCCACTTTCCCTGCATCCTGCAGGATATTTTTTGAATGAATTTTGACTTTTTTCTTATACTAGCTGTTGCCTACGCCTTCTAATCTTGGTTCAGCCACTCTGAAGAAAGACCATGGTTACAACCATACAACAGAACTCCTTTACAGCCCAAGTGAAACTGGAGGACATTCTGACGGCTTCATTTCATACTTCTGAACTAGTCAACTGCTGGAAAGTAGACCTGCTTTCTTTCTTCAAAGCTCTCATGAATCAAAGCTGAAAGCATCACAGAGAGCCCCATCTGAGCCCCAGTTCACCTGCAAGAGGTGCCTCTCCTGCTGTTCATAGGGAGCCCCAGGTCTTCAGCAGAGGACTTTGGGACTACCAGGATGCTGCGCATGGCTTACGAGGAGTCGGGGTCTATTTCTGGGAGATGATATAAAAGCAGCAGCACTCTCATGGTGCAGAATGCTAAGGATGATGTAGAAGAGGAAAGGATGACGACTCAGGTGGATGGCATTATCAAAGCACTTTGACTCTTGAGCTCTTAATTTGATTCTTTTAACAGCTCAGTAAGATTTACATTAGTCTGTGCAGGAGGAAATTAAAGCCCAGAGATAGGGAAATGACTTGAAACTCATATGCTAAACCCTGGCATATATGAGGAAGTTCTTATATTAGGTATCCTGCCTTCATAGTCTGCAAATACATTGCTATAGACCAGATCATATCTTTCAGGGATTTAATTATGTAATTCACAAATCTGTTTACCTGTGTCCTTGTCTTCTCATCTGTTTCCTCAGCCAGAGTGAGGGCCTTCAGTGTGTTTCCAAGGCACAACTCTTAATGATCCCTTCTTCTACTGCACTTTTATCCCCTGGAACAAACACCTGAAACCAGAGGTGATCAGGCAGAGCTTTGGAGCAGCAACAGAAATAGATGTCTCAAATCCATGCATTATATTCTGTATGAGACCATAAACCCACATGCAGGTAGCCGGTCAGCGTTATTGATCTAGCAAGCTTAAGTATATGATTCTCTTTGGGAATTTTTAGTTTTCCTCTATTATAGCAATTACCATATTAGAAGCCTGGAGCCAAGACTTCTGTAGTGACAGATAACAACAAGGGAGAAGACAGAGAAACTTCACCTGGAAAAGTGCCACACAGTATGAGGTCATTCAATGAAAAGATAAGCTCATGCCTGGGTTGTATTAAAAAGCAATTCAGCAATACCAACTCCCTCAACACTGAACAGATGAGGCTGAAATAAAACTTCTGGGGCTTGAAATCTGTCTCTCCCAATTTTGATAATGCATCCATCTGGGAGCTAGCAACCAACAACAACCAGGTTCCAGTTAGCAAAATATTAAAATTTCCCAGTGTTCTCTAAAACACTAGTACTTTCAAACACATATGTTCTATAATCAAAATTATTATCAGCAACCACTTTTGCTAAAATATATTCTGAGGGGACAAAGGTTAAATACAATTAGCTGTCACTAGCAACAACAACAACAACAAGAACAACAAGACAAGCTAAGCTCTGCATTCTCTGAAGTTTCCCAAAGCATCACTGAATTACTTAGTAGTTCAACAGAATTTCATGTCACTAAGGAATGCTCTCATTGAACTCGATGTACTCTGTTCAATAAGACAGGGTAGTATATGAAGCGTTTTAGAAGTACTCCCATTTAAAATAATGTAAGCCATTTGTATTTTGTTATTGAAATAAGTATGTTTCAGATATCTGGGAAATTAATTTTTGTAGAACATTGCTCTACCAGCACCACTTTATCCTCAGCAATATTATCTTGCTGTAAGAACCTGAAATTTATATTAAACTCAGGGCGTGTGCACTAAGTGTCTGTTTTTGACTTCTCAATCACTTCTTACTAGGTTAGTAGCTTTCAAGCTAATGGCACAAAATCTAAACCAGTCAGCAAATTTTCAAGATTGAGTCCGGATTCCTAGTGTTGGGCTTGTATGCGTTTGGGAAATCTGGGTAATCACTCTGTGTCTCAATTTCCCTTCCTGTTATAAAGAAAGAACAATATTGTCTCTGGATTTTGGAAGCACCAGGTGGCAATCTTTAGAAAAATAATGTCAACATATTGAACTCCAAAAAAGAGATTTGGGTGGTGAGGGTAGGGAGCAGAAGGGGAACAAACAACGGGACACCAACCACTGGAAGACAAATGAAGGATTGCATGGGTGACTGGTAAAAGGGGTTGAAATTTAGGGAGGTCACAGATCAGGCAACTGATAAATACTGGTAGGTGAAATGGGTTATAGGTGAGCTAATTAAGACAAGTCAGGCAAGTGGCAGACAGAGATTAGGAGAAAGAGGTAAAGATATGAGACAGAAGAGGAAAAAGGGACATTCAGTTTGAGAGAAGGGAAGAAAATTAGGAGCAAGTGAGGAAATGGCCGCTTGAGGGTGGGAAGAGGAGGCTCTCTAGGATCCGTGCTGTCACCTTCATCCCCCAAAGATGACCTGAGGTGATTATCAGTGTGATTTTTTTTTGACATTTTGATTCTTCTCTCTGAAGTAGGAAATAGTTTGAAGTCACTTGTAAACCTCAAAATACACGTTCTCCCCCATGAAATCTGAAAGTTTTATATGTGAAAGTGAAGCCCAGGTGTCAAATACAGAGTTGACAATCTGAAAGTGGCAGTGAATCAGACTTCACAGCTGTAACACACTTTGACCTTTTTCCATGTGACTTCTGACCAATTCTGGGTGCTTGAGAGCACAGGCAATGTCATCTTCATTGACAGATGGGCTCCTTCTGTGTGTGAGGTACCAAATGCCAGACACCATGGCTGTGTTCTGAGGTCCCCCTCCAATTTCAGCATGGTCTCCAGAAGCCCTTTCCTTATTTCTGGTTCTTAGAGTCTCAACTGGCTTTCTTGCCATAAGAGTTGGCTCTACCCTTGATCCCACTCACTTCTAAAACAACATTTATTTAAGAGACAGAGAGACCCACAGAGAAAGGGAGGAATAGAGAGCACTGTCATTCACTGTTTTATTCCCCCAATAGCAACTGTTGAGGCAAGGCCTGACAAGAGCCAGAACTGGGAATGTAATCCAAGTCTCTCATGAGGTTGGCAGGATCCCAGTTATGTGAACCTCAACACTGCCTCTCAGGGTCTTCATTGGCAGGAAGCCAGAGTCAGGAGACAAAGCCAGGAATTGAACCCAGGCACTTGGATGTGGGATGTGGGCATCTTATCTGCTAGGCTAATTTTTAGCCTGCTCCAGACCATACTAATTTTGTAGCCCTGGCAGCCAAGTAGGATCGAAGCTCTTTTCTATTTTTTTTTCCTGTACATGAAATAATTTTTTTGTTTTAATATCTTAATACTTTGTAGCTCTTCACTCCAGAGACCTAGATGGGGTAACAAAAACAACTACAGACAATATATTTGAGTTCCAAAAATCCTATTGCGTTTGTATAGTCTGTAGAAACGTGGAGTGAGGCAAGAAAAAAAGAACTAGAGTAAGAAAGAAAGGAATGAAAGGAAGGAGAAGGAAGGAGAGGAGAGGAGAAAAGGAGGAAGGAAGGAAAGAAGGGAGAAGGAAGGAAAGAAAGAAAGGAGGGAGGGAGAGAGGAAGAAGGAAAGGAGGGAGAGAAGAAGGAGGGAAGGAAAGAAAACTTTGAGTTCCTTCTCCTGTAAAAGTTTCCCAGATTCCTGCTACCTCCACCTGAGCTTCACCCCACCTCCTGATAGCACGGACTTCCTTGAGCCTGATTATAGATGTGAAGATGAAAGAAACCAGTCTAGTGTGATCTAGTCTAGGATGTGTTCCTGACCCCATACTCTTCTGAGTGTGAGGAGAGCAGTTCTATCAGGCTTACCTCAGAATAAACTATAGCAGGGGTGGGTATCTGGCATAGTGGTTAAGATGCCAGATTGGGGTGCCTGCATCCCATATCAGAAGGCCTGGGTTCAATTTTCAGCTCTAACTCCTGAATTCAGCCTCCCAGCCAATGCAGACCCCAAGAAGCAGCAGTGATAGTTCAAGTAACGGAGTCCCTTCCTGGATTGAGTTTCTGACTCCCAGCTTTGACCTCAGCTCGGCCTGTGCTGTTGTGGAAATTTGGGCAGTGACCCAGTGGATGGGAGCTAGTGTGCTCTGTCTTAGAGATAGATAGATAGAAGATAAACAAACAAACAAACAAAAAAACAGCAGAGTTTCCACAACACAGTCTGCACATCCTTCGCGCCATCTCATGTTTACTCCCATCTTATGGCATGCACAAATTAGCCAGGATAAGAGAGTTCCTGTCCTACAAATGTGATCACTACCACTAATTTGGGAAGTTTTATCTGTTGGGATTTTATTTTGTGCCTAACTTGTGACATACAGCACCAACTGTTGTTAGCTGGATAGTCCCAGATGAATTTTGAAGTGCTCTTTTTTTAAAAAAATTTTTACTTATTTATTTGAGAGGTAGAGTTACAGACAGTGAGAATGAGAAAAAACAAAGAGGAAGATCTTCCATCCGCTGGTTCATTCCCCAGCGGAGCTGAACTGATTCGAAGCCAGGAGCCAGGAGATTCTTCCAGGTCTCCCATGTGGGTGCAGGGGCCCAAGGGCTTGGGTCATCTTCCACAGAGGGTGGGATCAGAAGAGGAGCAGATGGGACTAGAACTGGTGCCCACATGGGATACCAGCGCCATAGGCAGAGGATTAACCCACTGTGCCACAGCCCCAGTCCCTGAAGTGCTCTTGATTGCTAACAGCAAGAATCATACTGAGAGCCATCTTTGTCCAGTGTGTGTAGATGAATGAGCACCAGAAGTGCATTAAATATACACAGTCAATAGAGAAAGGGTAAAAGAATACAGTCATAGGATTAGATTGTCATATATTATAAAAAGGGAATGCAGTCATTGTTGGCTATTCTCATCCACAGATAGGGACTATGGAGTTTTAGAAAACCATGGCAGTGTGTGAGCAGGACAGCAAGGGGCTGCCTAGGGGTGCAGGCTGGATGTGTTTGCCAAGGCCATTGGTTTCTAGCTTCAGTCCCTCAAGCTGGACTCCATGTTTCATTTACTCAACTTGGTTTGAGTAGTCTTCTCACCCTTCCTTTTCCTCTTTCTTTCTCATCTTGGGATTCAGTCTTGGGATTTAGAGCAAACGAAAGCCTTTTTATTGAACACTATTGAACTGCCAAGGAAAATATAAAAAGCAAACCTTTCTTTGCAGAGATAAACTGCTTTTAAAATAGAGAATTAAGAACAGAAAATATAAGTTTAACTAAACTGGTTAAACAAATAATAAGGGGGAGGGATAATAAGAACAGATAGAGATAAGAAGGAAGAAAAACTGAGGAAGGAGAGAGAAAGAGACGATGGGAGGAGGAGAGGAAGATGAGGGGGAGGGTCAAGATTGCAGAACAGAGAATGAGAGAGAGTGTGCAGGGGGTAAGCCCAGAGAGGAGGGATAGAGGCACATGGGACAAAACTGAAAGTGACTTTGGTGCCAGAGAACTGCATTCTAAATCCTCAAAAAGCCTACATCAAATACACTTAAGAGGGGAAACATTTCAAGAATCCTTTGAAAACAGGAATGAGACCACGCTATTATCACGGCTTCTGTTCTATCTCATCTTGGAGGTCTTAGGGGAATGAGGCAAGAAAAACAAATGCAAGGAAAGCAAGAATTCATAGATTACTTGATTTATGTGTTCACAAAATCCAAAATAAAATTTTGAAATGATTTTATCAAGGACTCTGAGTACAAGATAACCTGCAAAAATCAATTGTATTTCTATACTAACACAGTCATGCAAGCATGAGTAAAGACAAATGGAAATTAACAAAATTGTTTTACAATAGGATAAAAAAAACTTCAGATACTTTTCTCAGCCTCATTTTTTTCTCAAGTATAAAATTAGACCCACTATAAAAATAACAACAGTGACATTAGTAGAACTAATTAGTAGACATGCAGTAGAAGCAGTTGGTGTTCATGGAGAACCTGCAAGATACCAGACAGTGTTCTACATGTTTACATGGGTTCTTTCTTTCTTTCTTTCTTTTTTTTTTTTTTAACATGGGTTATTTCTTTTAACTTTCACAACAACATTTTTATGGCTACTGTGAGGGTTAAATGAAGTCATATACATAAAACATTTAGCAAATGGTCTTCCATCTAATACATTCTGTATACATTTTAGTAATATAAAATAATCATTGTTTTAACGAGACTCATAGACTCAGTTTTTAGTAGAACTAAACTGCCATTCCTTTGGCTTAAGATTTGTAAAATAAGCAGTCACATATTGTTTTTTTAAAATTTTAAGTAGCTCAGTAATTCATTTATTCATTCAGGCACTGCTCTTGGGTAGACAGAATCAACAAAATCCATGCCCTAATGGAGTTTGCAGTGTAGTGGGGAAGGGAGACATTGATCAAATGATGTCAGAGATTGTGCTGTGAGACTAAAAGATCAAGCACTGAGCATGACGAGGGCATCTGCTGGGAGAGCCTGGTCTGCACTGGAGAATGAAAGATGGCTTTGCTGCAGAAAATGGCTGTTGAGCTGAGTCCGGAGGGGAGGGCTCAGCTGAAGGGCTGGGTTGGGGAAGAGAATGTTCCACACAGAGGAAACAGTCAGTCTCCAGGGGGTAGGGGTTGGGGGTGGAGGGAGGCCGTGGCATGTTTCAGGAGCTGGGATAAAAAAACCTCTGAGTGACTGGAACTCAGAGAAAAAGGGTTGTTGTAGGAGCTGGGAGGCCAGAGGTCAGGTTGTCCAGGCCTGGGGGCCTTATTTTTATTTTTTTTTTTAGAAAACTTTTATTTAATGAATATAAATTTCAAAAGTACAACTTTTGGATTATAGCTGTTTTTCCCCCCATAACCACCCTCCCACCTGCAAACCATCCCATTTCCTACTCCCTCTGCCATCCCATTCTTCATTAAGATTCATTTTTAATTATTTTTATATACAGAAGATCAACTTAGTATATACTAAGTAAAGATTTCAACAGTTTGCACCCACACAGACACACAAAGTATAAAGTACTGTTTGAAGACTATTTTTACCATTAATTCTCATAGTACAACACATTGAGGACAGTGATCCTACGTGGGGAGTTAGTGCACAGTGACTCCTGTTGATTTGACAATTGACACTATTTATGTATTTAATAAAGATTTTATTTATTTATTTGAGAGGTAGAGTTACAGACAGTGAGGAGAGACAGCGAGTAAGGTCTTCCTTCCATTGGTTCTCTCCCCAAATGGCCACAATGGCCAGAGCTGCGCTGATCCGAAGCCAGGAGCCAGGCGCTTCTTAATGGTTTCTCTTGTGGGTGCAGGGGCCCAAGGACTTGGGCCATTCTCCACTTCCCTCCCAGGCCATAGCAGAGAGCTGGACTGGAAGTGAAGCAGCAGGGACTAGAACCAACGCTTATATGGGATGCCGGTGCTGCAGATGGAGGATTAACCTACTGTGCCACGGCGCCAGCCCCTCAACACTCTTATTTATGACGTCAGTAATCATCCAAGGCTCTTGTCATGAGCTGCCAAGGCTATGGAAGCCTCTTGAATTCACAAACTCTGACCTTATGACAGGGCCATAATCAAAATGGAAGTTCTTTCCTCCCTTCAGAGAAAGGTACCTCCTTCTTTGATGGCCCCGTTCTTTCCACTGGGATCTCACTCACAGAAATGTTTCATTTAGGTCATTTTTTGGCCACAGTGTCTTGGCTTTCCATGCTGGGGCCCCTTATTAAGCATTTTCTCAATTCTCCTAAAATGAATGGAATGCTCTGCAGGGTTTAATGGAAAGGAGTGATACAAGCATATTTGTGTTTTTTTTTTTTAACTTTTATTTAATGAATATAAATTTCCAAAGTACAGAATATGGATTACAATGGCTTCCCCCCCATAATGTCCCTCCAACCCGCAACCCTCCCCTTATCCACTCCCTCTCCCCTTCCATTCACATCAAGATTCATTTTAGATTCTCTTTATATACAGAAGATCAGTTTAGCATACATTAAGTAAAGATTTCAACAGTTTGCTCCCACACAGAAACATAAAGTGAAAAATACTGTTTGAGTACTAGTTATAGCATTAAATCTCAATGTACAGCACACTAAGGACAAAGATCCTACATGAGGAGTAAGTGCACAGTGACTCCTGTTGTTGACTTAACAAATTGACACTCTTGTTTATGGCATCAGTAATCACCCTAGGCTCTTGTCATGAGCTGCCAAAGCTATGGAAGCCCCCTGAGTTCACTGACTCTGATCATATTTAGACAAGGCCATGGTCAAAGTGAAAGTTCTCTCCTCCCTTCAGAGAAAGGTACCTCCTTCTTTGATGACCCATTCTTTCCACTGGGATCTCACTCGTGGAGATCTTTCATTTAGTTTTTTTTTTTCCCCCAAAGTGTCTTGGCTTTCCATGCCTGAAATACTCTCATGGGCATTTCAGCCAGATCCGCATGCCTTAAGGGCTGATTATTAGGCCAGAGTGCTGTTTAGGACATTTGCCATTCTATGGGTCTGCTGTGTATCTCACTTCCCATGTTGGATCATTCTCTCCCTTTTTTATTCTATCAGCTAGTATTTGCAGACACTATTCTTGTTTCTGTGATCCCTTTGGTTCTTAGTCCTATCATTACGATCAATTGTGAACAGAAATTGATCACTGGGACTAGTGAGATGGCATTGGTACATGCCACCTCGATGGGATTGAATTGGAATCCCCTGGTATGTTTCTAACTCTACCGTTTGAGGTAAGTCAGCTTGAGCATGTCCCGAATTGCACATCTCTTCCCTCTCTTATTCCCACTCTTATATTTAACAGTGATCACTTTTCAGTTAAGTTTCAGCACTTAAGAAGAATTGTGTATTGATTACAGTATTCAACCAAAAGTATTAAGTATATTAATATTAATAATAATATTAAGCATATTTGTGTTTTTAAAGTATTTCTCCACTGAGAGGCTACTGCTGTTGTTTAGGGAGGTTAGGCTAAGGCACCATCAGTAGAGGAACCTGGTGGGTGTATCAGAGAGATGTTTGAGTTGAGTGGTTGGGGCTTAGTGTTAGCTTGGGTGTAGGAGGAGGGATGCCCCTCTGATGGCTTCCTCCGAGGAAGAAGTAACTTGCAGAACTAGATGACAAGGTGTGATGTTCACTGAGATGAGGACAGCTTCTCATTGCTGTGACACAGCTTTACTGTGTATTGGAACATGAGAGCGTATTCAAAGTGTTTCTTTTCCTATGGAAATCTGAAGGCTGCACACAGAGGAAAAGGAGTGACAGGTTGGTAATGTTGATATTGGGAGCTTAGAGATGCTTGCTCCTTGTTTCCCCTTTGACTTTCAAAGATATCAAGTTGTTAGATATTTAGTCTTTGAAACATAAGGGCAGAGATACCAAGTTTATAAATTCTTGAAGGTTACATTTAGCACTGGTCAGATCTGTTTGTTTAGTCTGAAAAACAATTAATTCAGTGCAGAAATATATGTCTTCATTATTTTTCTATTAACCTTTTAAGTTTCTTCTCCTTATGTCATAATTAGTTGCATGTGAGGAGAGATTTGCCTCCTCCAGTGGGTGTACAGACTGGATCATATTAAGATACAGTAGCTCTGAAGTTCGCTACCTCTGACTTGGAATGCCTTTGGCAGGTACACCAGGGCTAGAAAATCCCGCCAGAAGCCTTGGTTAGAGCCTTTGTCAAATGCTGTTGGTGCTTGGAGTTGGTATGAACAAGCCTAGAAGGCTTTTGAGTTTTCCTAGACTCCCCAAGACTGACTGGGACTCTCTGAGTCAGAAGGTCTGAGTCAGATCAGAATGTAAGTCTTCTTAACCCCCTACCACTTTTCTGTAGCAGAAAGGATTCCATGAGACACCTTAAAAGGAAGAGAAGCCACTAGTGGTAGAGTGAGGAATATGAAATTAGATCTTTTACTTAGGTACACGACTGAGGTGTGGGGGATATGGCTGATGTGTGTGTGCAAACATGCGTACTTCAGGTCATTCAGGTCAGGTCATAGCGCCCCGTCCCCACACACACACATGCGCACGCATGCACGCACACACACACGTGTGCTTGGTCTGTGACTCCATCTCTGTGTCATAGCCTAACAGCCTCCTTGGTATAAGGAATGGGAACAAGATCCTGTGTTTTCCGACTTCCTCAAAATGCCAAGGCCAAAGTAGAGCTTTGGGAGCTCTTGTGGGCTGGGTCTCCCTTCTTAATGTGGGAGCTCTCCTGGGCTGGGTCTCCCTTCTCCCTCCCACCTATCCCAGCTGTCAGCCTGACTCCACAATGTCCCTACCCGCAGCACTCCACCTCGGTGAGCATCATGGGCTTTTCCAACACTCTGGAGATGGAGGTATCATCTACCAGGCTGGCCAGGACCCTAGAGCCACAGATCAAGAGCGTGAGCAACCTTACTGCTGGACCTCCCCAGGCAGCACCAAGCCTGCTGAGTGGCACCCCCCATACTGTGTCCAGCCTGACGAATGTTCAGAACCACGCCGTGCCCAGCCTGACAGCCAGTCACCTACAGACTGTGCCCAGCCTTGTGCGTGGCACTTTCCAGTCCATGCCCAACCTGATGAGTGAGTCTCCCCAGGCTGTCACAAGCCTAGCAAGTGATCACTCTCAGGCTGGGTCCAGCCTAATGTCTGGTCATACCCAGGCTGTGCCAAGTCTGATCAATTGCCCTCTGCAGAGCATGCCTCCGATTTCTGAAATGCAGCCAGAAACTGGGTCCAGCTCCAGCTCCAGTCCTGGCTCTGGCCGAACTGCAGGGAGCCTGTGCCCTGGGGATGGAGCTGACCGCTCCCTGGTGAATGCCCTGTGTAAGGTAAGTCTGGGAAATGCCATTCATCTCCACTGCTCATCACTGGGCAGAAGGTTGGCTACTGAAGGCCTCATCCTGGCCTTAGCCCAACAGCTCTGAGACCACTTATGGCAAAAATGTCTGATTGCTTTGATTCTTGTTGATCTTTTGAAAGATGGAGAGTGAGGATTCTACCCGCTTCACTGACTTAGTGGGACAAGGCCCCACAGTCCCTGGTCTGGCTACTTCCAAGGACTTGGCTGTCCCAGCAGAACTGGAAGAGCCAATTAACCTCTCTGTGAAAAAACCTCCTGTGACACCAGCGGTCAACACATCCACGGCTCTGCAGCAGTACCGGAATCCAAAAGGTGAGACTCAAGTAGGCAGCCTACCTTTCATGTGGGCCCTGGAAGTGAGCAGTCAGACTCATCACTTCCAGGTGAGGCAGGGGCCAGCAGACTGCACGCCTCGAGGAGTACTGCTTCTCTCTGAAGCTAAATTCACATTTCTTTTCCACAACTGGCAGATGACACTTGCTCTGCTTTGCTCACTGAGGCCATAGCAGATCCATGTGGCCTCGTATAACATTCCCCATGCAGAAAGTTCTGGGAGGTCTGGGTTAAAGGTAAGGCAAGATAGCAAGAATGTGCCCAGTAGGGCTAGCCCTGGCAGAAGGGTATAGGGAGAAAAGCATGCTTGACTAGGGAATCAGAGGTTGTAATTATAGGGGGAAGAACGTGCCATGTTTCAGAGTCACACAGATCTAAGTTAGACAACCAGCTCTGTCTCCTTATATTTGATCCTGGGTGAGGTACCTAAACTCCCTGATTTGCTTTGTTTTTCTGTAAATAAGGCTAATCATACCTACTTCAGAGACTACTGGGACAGATTACTACAGTGAAATCATGTGATAACTTCCTGTGTGACAGCAAGAATTTTCCTCATACCCAGCAAGTTGTGTTGTGCCTCATACTAAAGGGAATTTAGACCACTGGAGATTGATTGGCTCTAATTTTTTTCTCGGTTATCTTTGCCCCTTCTCAGATAGGGGTAGGCTAAGGTTTATTTCTCTGTGGATGGGTTGGGAACTTGGAAAGCTACTATCTAGTGTTCATCTGGGACTTGTTCAATTCAGTGTACGATGTGTGTTTTAATTTGTAATGACCAGTTTATTTTCTATATACATTTGGTAAATGAAAACTAAAGAAACAGATTTTTTTCTCCTTTTTTTATGCTGAAAGATCAAAAGTTATTGATTCTTACTATACACAATAATGTAACTCATTCTGCATTTTAAATGTTAAATGTTAAAGACTCTGCTTTGTCTGGGCACTGCCAGGATTCTGGCTCTGGGGCCTTCCCTGAGTCTCTGAGTGAGTCTGTAGCTTGGGCAGACTTTGTCCCTTGCTGCAGGGGGCCTCTGAAATGCACTTTAGAATGGAGTTAAGTGTGTTGGACCCTGCTTGCCCAGTTAAAGTCCTGTGACAGTGCTGGTGCTGAGTGGGAGCTCAGTAAATCCCATTCGCTCCTGTTGCCCACCGCTGCCTTCTGCTCAGTGGCGTGGACTGTGCGGCTCAGGAGGGGCTCTCTCTGGAGGCTCTTGCCTCCAGAATCCTGGATCTGCAGTCCCAGCACTTGACTAAACAGGTAACGCCTGGATAGCAGGACGCCAGAGCAGGTGACACCAGGGTGCTAGGATCGATGATCTGTGAGCTCATTGTGATGATGAGAAGGTGCCCCTCCGTGCCTGATGCCGCGCTCAGCTGTAGGCAGCCTCTGAGTGTTCTCTGTGTTCGTCTTTTCAAAAGAAGATGGCTTCCTCCTCTCTCATGAAGGGCGTCCATGGTTGGATTATTAGCACGATGAATGGTTACCAGGCAGGTAACAATTGCATGACAGGTGTGTGGCCCAAAATATGGATAGCATATGTGAGTGGAAGGTATGGGCTACAGGGTATGTCGTCACAAATGCACGTCACAGATGCTTATTTGTATTTTGCTTTAGAGTTTGAGAATTTTGAACAACGAGCCCTTGAGCTGGATACAAAAGAGAACCGCAGCATCAGGTACCAGACTCTGGGCCAACCTCCCCCTGCCATCCCCAGCTTCATGTCCTGAGTGGTTGGCACAGGCAATAAGCATCCTGGATGACTTAATGAGAAGCAGGCGTTTGCCTGAGACTGTCTTCTTTAATCCTGGCCCTCCAGTGGGGTCTGTGTGGTTGGACACCCAGGGTGGTGTGGGAGGATGTCCTGGCTCCTGCACTGTGAGGCATGAACCCTGTGTGCAGTCCTCATTCTTTAGGGAGCTCCATTCTTTGGCCAGAGGCTGAGCCAAAGAGTTTCCAAGTGGCTGACAGGGCCTGGGCAGGCAGAGCTGGGCAGGAAGGCAGAATGTGGGCCTGCCGAGGGGAGACTGAGGAGCTCTTGAGTAGAAATTCCATTATGGGGTCATGGATGAGCTTCACTTATAGGGGGTGGGGCCAGAGGAGGCCTCCACCCATACCCAGGGGTGTCTCTCTTGCCACAGAGCCTTCCATTGTGAGCCCAAGATTCCCTATGTGCGGCTGGAGCGACTCAAGATTTGTGCTGCCTCCTCAGGAGAGATGCCTGTGTTCAAGCTGAAGCCACAGAAGAGTGATCAGGACGGGAGCTTCCTGCTGGTCATTGAGTGTGGCACGGAGTCCTCCAGCATGTCTATTAAGGTGCCACTTTTGGCTCAAGATCAAGTATGGCCACTGTGCTCAGCCTTGGCCTTGAACCTTGACTCAGCCCAGGAGCCGCTCCCTTCTTTCTGCTATTGCCAGGATTCTGGCTGTGGAGCATATCCTGAGCCTCTGAGTGGGGCTATAGCTTGGCCTATCCTTGTCCCTTGCTGCAAGGGGCTTGTGAGGTGCACATTAGGAGTGAGCTGTCCATGTGCCTTGGGCTTCTTGGGGTCCTGGAATAAGGGGTTCTCATAGTAGGTGCTCAGGGCCTCTCAGTCCCTCCCTCCCTCCCTCCTTCAGTGACTTCTCCGTGCTGTGCTCCTGACTTCTCAGACTTGCTTCTTCCCCTAGGTCAGCCAGGACAGCCTACCTAATGCTATCCAAGCCCCAGGTCTGGGAGGCAGAAAGGTCACTGTTACTTCTCTGGCTGGGCAGCGGCCACCAGAGGTGGAGGGCACATCTCCTGAAGAACACAGACTCATTCCTCGAACCTCTGGAGCCAAGAAGGGGCCCCCAGCCCCAATAGAAAACGAAGACTTCTGTGCTGTGTGCCTCAATGGCGGGGAGTTGCTGTGCTGTGACCGCTGCCCCAAAGTGTACCACCTCTCTTGCCATGTGCCAGCCTTGCTCAGCTTCCCAGGGTGAGCCATGCCCATCCAGGGCCATCAGTTGCTAGCAGGGTTATCTTCCATAGGTGATTATTCCTGGCCAGACCCACAGAGCTCCCCAGGATGGATGTCCTCCCCTCTTCTGGGCATGCATGGATTGTGGTCTGTCAGTTGGTGGGCTCTACAGTGCTGTGTCTTCTGCATACAGGCTGGTAGATGCTTGAACTTTGACTGGCTGCCCTTCCTCTGTTGTCAGCTTCTTCCCTCATACAGATTTGTCCTGATGTTCCTGCCCCAGCCCTTCCCTAAATCCTGTTTTTCTGGATTCACTAAATCCTGAGTTACTAAATTTCTCTTAAACTTGTGGTTGGGAATCCATGCCCTAAGGAGCAGGGCCAGGACTCAATTTCCCATGCTATCACCACACATTTGTGTTGGAGCAGAGGGACAGAGAAGGGTGCTCCAGGCAATGTGCTGAGGCCTAACACGGCCTCGCCTGCCTACGCAGGGGAGAGTGGGTTTGTACCTTGTGCCGCAGCCTGAGCCAGCCAGAGATGGAGTATGACTGTGAGAATGCCCGCTATAACCAGCCTGGAGTGCGGGCACCTCCTGGCCTGAGCATATATGACCAGAAGGTAGGGAGGGGTGTGAGGGAACAAAGTTCTTTTCCCAGGGCGCCCCCGCTATGCCCACAGGGGTGGGGGCTTTTCAGAGGGGAGGAGAGGCCTCTCGGGACCTTTCCCTGGGGGCTCCACCTGGCAGCTTGTCCTGTGGGGATTTGTGAGATTTTCCATCTCTCAACAGTTTTCCTCTGGCTTGGGAGCTTGAACTGTGCCTTAGGATGGTGGCTGGGACCCTGGGGGAGAGGGCCAGAGAGTTATCAGGGCCACCACCTTTAGTTCTTTCAAGGGGGAGCCAGAACAAAGTGACACTGCTGCCAATTCTGATTTCTGCAGAAGTGTGAGAAGCTGGTCCTGTCCTTGTGCTGCAACAGCCTCAGCCTGCCCTTCCACGAGCCTGTCAGCCCTCTGGTAAGGAAGGCCTCCCTCTTTCCACCTGCTGCTCAGGGATAAGGGGCAGGAGAGGGCGGTACCCAGGGTGGGCTCAGAGCAGGGCCACTGGCAGTCTTGGCAGTGTTAATTGTGGGTGCTCCAGGGGACCCCGGGGACACTCCAGCCTCCCCTCCGCAGCTGCCACCGCAGCCGACGTGACAAGCGGCACAGGACACAGCCCTCCTTTCCCCTTTCTCCTTGTCTTCTTTCTCTGGGCTTTTCTTCCCGCTGCCCTCATCCTTCTCCTTCTGCTGTTCTTTCACTTACATGCCCACTCCCTGTCCATCTCCCCGCCTCCACTTCTCCCTCCCTGCTTCGCCTCCTTTCTCTCTCTCTCTCCTCCCCCAAGGCCCGACATTACTACCAGATTATCAAGCGGCCCATGGACCTGTCAATCATCCGGAGGAAGCTGCAAAAGAAGGACCCCGCTCACTACACCACCCCCGAGGAGGTGGTGTCAGACGTGCGCCTCATGTTCTGGAACTGTGCTAAGTTCAATTATGTATGTGGTGTCTGTTTCCCCTCCCTCCCATCTCCTGTGACCCCTAGACTATCATGGCTGGGTAGGAGCCGGGGTGGGGGTGGGGGTCAGGTTTGATCCTGGGCACAGACTCCTGGGCCTCCTGTGACACGTGTTTAAAAGTTCACTCCCACACTTGGGACCTGGCCTGGACTGAGGAGGGGAATAGGGAGGTGCCGGTGACTGGACACTAGGGGCAGCCTGTCAGGGTCACTTCCAGGAGCCACTGCCAAACTGACAACTCTGAGCCCTGGGAGGAAATGTCCAGCTCCAGCTACCTCAGGATGAGACCGCAGCATGGGCCAGCCAGGCCCTTAGCTGTTGGTATAGCTCCTAAGGGAGCTGGAAGAGATGGGCTGGAGGGAACATCCAGACCTTCACTGTTCTCCTCTCCTTCAGCCTGACTCCGAGGTGGCCGAGGCCGGCCGCTGCCTGGAAGTGTTCTTTGAAGGCTGGCTGAAGGAAATCTACCCAGACAGACGGTTTGCCCAGCCACGGCAGGAGGACTCCGACTCCGAGGAGGTGTCCAGTGAGAGCGGTTGCTCTACTCCCCAGGGCTTTGCGTGGCCCCCCTACATGCAGGAGGGCATCCAGCCCAAGAGGCGACGGCGACACATGGTAAAGAGTTGCTGGCAGCTAGCATGTGGGTGGGTGAGCAGCACAGGTGACCCAGCAGAAAGTGCAGAGCAGTACAGGGCCTGTCAACTCTAGTTATCACTGACATGTGAATGGGACGGACAGGCCAGGGGTCTGCCTAGACCACCCAGCAAATTAGCAGAACTAGAGTCAGAAATGAGGTGTCCTGACTTGCATCTCCTACACTGAGATGGTGGGGCCCATAAGAAGAGAAGTACCTGATGCTAATCCCTGATATCTACTTGGGTTTAAGGGAGGAAAGAAGGGATTTTTTTTTTAAATGTTTTATTGAGGCTGGTGTGGTGGTGTAGTGAGTTATGCCATGGCTTTGCGATGCCAGCATCCCACATTGGAGTGCTTATTTGTGTCCCAGCTGCTCTGCTTCCAGCCACCTTCCTGCTAATGTTCCTGGGAAAACAGCAGGTCATGGCCCAAGTGCTTGGGTCCCTATCACCCATGTGGGATACCCAGATGGAGTTCCTAGCTCCTGGCTTTAGCCTGTCTCAAGCCTGGGTGTTGTGTGGCCATTTGCAGTATGAATCAGTAGATGGAGGATCCTCCCTGTCCCCCCACACACACCATGTCACCCTGCCCTTTGAATGAATGAATGCATGAATAAATAAATCTTTAAAGATTTTATTTATTTGAAAGGCAGAGTTACAGAGAGAGAAAGTAAGAGAGCGATAAGGAGATCCATCTTCTTTTTTTTTTTTTTTTAAGATTTATTTATTTATTTAAAAGTCAGAGTTACACAGAGAGAGAAGGAGAGGCAGAGAGAGAAAGAGAGGTCTTCCATCTGATGATTCACTCCCCAGATGGCTGCAACATCTGAAGCCAGGAGCCAGGAGCTTTTTCGGGTCTCCCATGCAGGTGCAGGGGCCCAAGGACTTGGCCATCTTCTACTGCTTTCCCAGGCCAAAACAGAAAACTGAGAGATCCATCTTCTGTCCACTGGTTCACTCCCAAATGGTCACAATGGACAGAGCTGGGCTGATCCGAAGTCAGGAGCCAGGAGCTTCATCCAGGTTTCCCATGTGGGTGAAGGGGCCCAAGAACCTTGGCCATCTTTTGCTGACTTCCAAGGCCATTATCAGGGAGCTGGATTGGAAGTGGAGCAGCCAGGACTTGAACCAGAGCCCATATAGGATGCCAGTGCTGCAGGTGGCAGCTTTCACCTGCTATGCCACAGCACCAGCCTCTAAACACAGCTTTAAAAAATGGTGAGCCAGCACCGTGGCTCACTAGGCTAATCCTCCGCCTTGCAGCACCGGCACACTGGGTTCTAGTCCCGGTTGGGGTGCCAGATTCTGTCCCGTTTGCCCCTCTTCTAGGCCAGCTCTCTGCTGTGGCCCGGGAAGGCAGTGGAGGATGGCCCAAGTCCTTGGGCCCTGCACCGCATGGGAGACCAGGATAAGCACCTGGCTCCTGCCATCGGATCAGCGTGGTGCACCGGCCACAGCGCGCCAGCCGCAGTGGCCATTGGAGGGTGAACCAACGGCAAAAGGAAGACCTTTCTCTCTGTCTCTCTCTCTCACTGTCCACTCTGCCTGTAAAAAAAAAAAAAAAAGGTTTATTTATTTAGTTACTTAGTTATTTTCATTTACTTGAAAGGCTGGTCTACTTCCACATGTGTGGCAGGAGTCCACATGCTTGAGCGTAATCTGCTGCCTCCTAGGACTCTTTAGTGAGAAACCAAATCAGAAGTGGAGTAGCTGGGACTTGACTGACACTCTCATAGGGGACGCAGGTGTCACAAGAGGTGGCTGAAATTTAGGCCTTACCACGCCCAGGAGGGATCTTTTTCAGCCCTTTGGTGAAGGACAGGAAGGAGAGGTATTGATGACTGCAGAGAGAGCACCTTTGACCTTTTGGCTGGTCCTATCTGTAGATCTGAAACATCACTTCAGTGCTGTTAAATTCTACAATGTATTGCCTGCCTCCTGAGTGCTTAGGTCTGACCAGCCATCCCCACCTACTTCTGATACTTAGCACACAATAGTTAATGGCTTTTGTGAGTTTTGTTGTGGCTTTCCTGGAATAGAATAAAAACATTTTGACTCTGGAGGATGCCAATCTTGACATCCTTTTTATGTAACCAAGTTGTATAGTTAGCTATTCTAATTACAAAAACATTTTTTTCCTTTCAGGAGAATGAAAAAGCAAAGAAAATGTCTTTCCGCCTGGCCAACAGCATCTCCCAGGTGTGAGGAAGAAGCCTGAGCATTGGCAGCTGGTACCCCGTCCTGTTGACCATTCCTCCCCATCCTTCAGCTTACTCTCTTCGGAATGTGGATGTGAGATGAGTCTTGTTGAGCTGTGTAGTGCTCTTCTTTGCCATTTGCATCTACAGCATTTATTTGGGAGCCATAGTGCATCCACTACAGAGAAGAATGCAGTAATAAACAGGACAGAGGGAGGTGTTCCTTATCACCAGAGGAATTGGAGGTAGAGGATCTAGTTGACAAGACTGTGAATTCCTTGGTGAATTCTTTGTGCTGAGGAAAGCAGACCCTTCTCACCTTCCAGTGTCCAAGGCTCAGGAGCAATGTAAATATTGGAGCTCTTCCCGGGCTCAGAATAGGGTAAAAGAAGGGAGAGAGGTTTGGACATGCAGCAGACCCATGATCCCTGGCCCAGCCCAGCCAAAGACTGTCACTGTTTGCCTTTGCTTGTCCTGTCAGGATGGAGGCACCTGCTGCAGGCAGAATAATGGAGGCTTCTAGAGGCCATAGGTCTCAACTGGTGCCTATTTGGATTCTAACGGTTTTCAGGGTATTTGTAATTTACGATGACTTAGGTGGTATCTGTGAAAGTGCTCTGGATGGTCTGACATTCTAGACCGAGCTGGGTCACTTACAGCTTCTAGCTCAGATTTCACTTGCAGGCTTAGAAGGTGGCAGCATCAGAATCTGCCCTCCGGACCACCAGTCCGGGCTAATTGCACTTCTTTGGCGCAGAACCTGCCTTCCTAGAAGTGATTGTCAGTGGCCACCCCTTCATCCTCTCCATTCAGAGGTCTGGATCCTGAATTTTGTTTGGGAGAACTGTGAAGCAGCTATCGTCTGCTGTAGGCACAGAGATCCCTGGGCAAGGAGAGTTTCCCACAACCAGCTCACCCTGCTGGGCCTCTCCTCCCGCTTAGAGATTCCAATTCTCAACCTCTGCGTGGTCACCGAGCCAAAGATCATAAGTGTGTCCTCTGACTAGCCTACTTCTGGCTGTCCCCAGCCCAGGAAAAGCAGCGTTCCCCAGCAGCCCATTTTGGTTGGAGATTTGAGAAGGTCACAGAGACCAGCAGGAGCCAGAAGGAGTCGTTTCTGCATAAAATTATAGCTAAGGTGGAGGAGGAGGAAAATTGAGAGACAAGATGCCAGTGTCCTTTGGTGGTTCTGAAGCAGGACCTTAGTTCTCCTAGAATGCAGAGAGGGGTGTTCTGGAAGCCATGGAAACAGGAGCTCCAGGCTGTATCACTAATGAACTTTATGGTCCAGGCAGGATGTTGGTGAGGTTGTGGAATGGACAGATACTGGGGGGGTCAGGCCTCTTCCCAAGCAAGGGCTTGGTTGAGAAGAAACCCATTGCTGATACTGTGTGGACCTGGCATTTCAGTGGCATGGACTTGAGATAGCTCTCCCTGGTCCTGTTATGCCCTAGCTAATTTCAGGGTGGGGGGGGGGGCGTCTCAGATCATGGCTTTATTTTTGTGAAGAAATGCAGTATAAGGAAATTTTTGTTTGTAGGGCTTTGTTAATGAATGATTTTTAAAAAAGATTATTTGTTTTAAAGTCAGAGTTACAGAAAGAGAGGGACAGGGAGAGAGGGAGAGAGGGAGAGAGGGAGAGAGGGAGAGAAGGAAAGAGGGAGAGGGAGAGGGAGAGGGAGAGGGAGAGGGAGAGGGAGAGAGAGAGAGAGAGAGAGAGAGAGAAACTATCTTCCATCTGCTGGTTCATTCCCCAGATGGCCGTAATGGCCAGGGCTGGCCCGGCTGAAGTCAGGAACCAGAAGCTTCTTCCAAGTATTCCATGTGGGTGTCAGGTGCCCAAACACTTGGGCCGTCTTCCACTGCTTTACCCAGGCCGTTAATAGGGAGCTGGACCAGAAGTGGAGCAGCCGGAAACAGTGCCTATATGGGATGCCGGCTCTGTAGACAGCAGCTTTACCCACTACACCACAACGCCAGCCCGGAGCAATGTTTTAATCAGAACACATTTCTTCTCTCCTTGTGAGTTGATGGTACTGCTCATTTCCTTCTCTGCCTAGTCTGGGAGTTTATCCTCATTTCAAAGCAAACTGTGTCCATCAAACTGTTCTTTCAGCAGTTTACACTGAGCTCTCCTAAGCAGACGAGCTTCCGTGACCCTGTTATCTAGTTTGGGGTAAATAAGTCTTCAACAAACTACTGGTCAGGCAAGCTTTGGATCAAGTCTGTTCTTTGGAGTACACTGACTTTCTGGTTTGGGCTCTGACCATTTCTCTTTCAATTTCTCATTTGTTTCTCTGGTTGGCTTGGCAAGGCTTCCTCTGTACTTACCTCACTAATGCCTGCCCAGATCATCTTTCCTTGTGTGGCCCACATTCCCACCATTCCTAAAGGAGCTTCCTGATGCTCAGTGTTGGGCAGCCAGTGAGGTAGTGACAGGCTCACACTTGGTGGAGATCCTTCCCCAACTGGAGGCCACAAGTATGAAGTAGAAATGCCTGGTTAAAAGCGTGGCTCCCAGCTTGGGCGTTGCTTGCTGGATCCAAGGATGCTGGCCCAGGGATGTTGGCAGTGTGATGGAGTCACATATTCCTTCCCCCTCATAGAGACCTTGCATGCTGAGAGGCTCCTTTTAGGCTCCTGAGGGGGTGGGGGGTTGGCAAGGTGTCCTTTTCCCCCACCACACTGCCCCAACCCTGGTTATCCTGTGGCACTGCCCTTTCCATGCCTTTTCCTCTATACTTGGCACCAATGTTGCAGATCATGGTTTTGTTTTATTTTTGCATGAAGAAAACAAAACATGACTTGGTAGAAATTTAAAATCCTGCTAGTCAAGTGATGGTCTTTAGTGGCTCTTTGCTAGTATTTGAGCTGATCCTGCTTTTGACTTGTTTTCAGTATGTTCCCATCTTGAATCAGTCAAGTCCTTTGGTCTTTGACAGAGTCATGCAATAGCAATACAGTAAATTCTGGATTCTTGTAGTATAGCATGAAGTCCTAGAAGAGAAATTTGTTTCTTGGGTTTGCTGAGAAACAGACCAGTAGAGTGGCTTCAGTTGACGCAAAGGAGATTTTAGTGTAAAAATCTACGCAGGGAGAACATGCAGAGCAGTGTTCTGCAGAACGTGGCTAGGTCAGCCCTGTCTGACTTCTAGCAATTGCTGACCACACACCCTGCCTGCCTCTGGTTGCCTCTCCCTCCATAGGTTGTATTCCACAGCAGGCCCTGCCACCAACCCTGGTGGGCACTTCCGGCGACAGGTCTTTGCCTGGCTCTGAAGACCTGGGCCCTTCCTAGTTTGTACTGGCGCTCTGCTCTTGCTCCTTCTCTCACTCCATGGGGTCATGTCCAGTCTTCTCTTCTGAGCTCCTAAACTGAGCCTTTGTTCTTGGATCAATACCTGCTCTTCCTCCTCTTCTCCTGCTCTCTCCCTCACTGCTGCTGCAATTGCCCCGCTCCTTTATTCCATTTCCATGACCTCAGCCCTGCCTCCCTTCTCTGGTCTTTCAACCTTCTCCTGGACTTCTCTCCCCAGCACAAACCCAAGGCCAATCACACGCTGATATTTTTATTGGCATCCAAAACCATCTCATCTGCTTTGGCTGCATTCTCCACATCACCCTATTTCTTGCTTCCTGCTCTGGGCTGCTGAGCATGACAGATTCATGGCTGGCAGCCTCATTTGGGTACTCAGTATTGACTGGAAATTCTTTAACTTGTTGGTCTTCTTTTCTATCCATGTACCTGATCTTTTCTCTCAGCAAATGACTGGCCTCCTTGTCTGCTTTACAAAAGACAGCCCCTAGAGCTAGAATGTCCTTGCCCCCTGCTTCTCCTTCCTTACATCTGTCCATGTCCCTCCTTGTCCCCTTTACTCTTGTTCCTATTTAGTTCCACGTGTCTTGAATGCTGTTCTATGTCCTCCAAGACTTTGCTCCCTCATTTGTTCCACTCCTCCCACTTCCTGGGGCCGTCAGCCTCTGTCTGTGTTGGTTACCTCTACAGAGCCTGCAAACAAGCACTTATCCCAATGATAATTAATAAAAAAGAAACTCATTAGAGTCTGTTGCTCCCTATACTATTTCTTTGTCAGCCAAGTTCCTTTATAAAAGAAATCTTTTTCATTGATTCTTCTTGGTTACTCTTTAGCCTACAGGGTCTTTCATAAAAGTCACCAGTGACATCCAGTTGCCAAATCAAATGAATACCTTTCAGTCCTTAGCTGCCTTGAACTCTGCATAGCATTTCACGCCATCTTCCACTCCCTCCATGAAACACCTTCTCCACTTGACTCTTGTGACACAAGTCTCTGGGTCCTCTTACTTCTTGGTTACACAGGCTGAGCCTTCCTTGCAGCCTAGACTCGAGGACATGGCTGTGCTGTCTGGTATCCCCTCCTGAGGAGTTGGGGAGGCAGGCAGAATCGCTGCCTCCCGCTCTCCCAGTTCATTTTCTTTGAGTCCTTTCCTTTCCTTGGACGCAGTTGTCCTCATGCCAAGCATGTTTATGAGCTCCTGCAGGGAAGACGCATCTGTGAGCCCTTCCCTGCCTCCTCCGGTACAGCCCAGAGACAGGTTTTAGCCATCTTTGCCAGGAGGTCTCATGTAAATCAGCCCGAGTATGGCTTCGGTCTTAAAACATCCAGGCTGCAATCTGGTCAACTGGATTATCAGACTTGCGGTCCATGGATCGCCATGATCCCACACCAGCTAGGATCTGCCATGGTGGTTAGGAGCCTGGGTGGTGGTGAAACATGTTGCACGCATGTCTCAGTGTTGTTGACCAGGAGGGGACTCCTGGCTTAGTGGGTGTCTGCCGCTGATCCCATTCTGATGCAGGGAGACTGGGAAGTGCTTGGGTCCCGCTGGGGTCAGCATAACTCCCTGTAGTTGAGTCTTTCTCACCGTGCTGATCATTACCACCTGCTTGCTCCAGTTGACAGCAGATGCTGGTTGCTTTCTTAGAGGTAAGGAGGTGTAACAGAGGCACTTGATTTGAGAGTCTGAACACTTGATGATGAGCTATGTGACCCTTGGGTACAGTTTCCCCATCTCTAAAACTGGAGTTGGGTGGCTGAGAACAGTGATATCTCAAAGGCTCTCCAGCTTAAAAGATGATCATTGCGCTTTTAGCCCCAGAGCTCAGGCCTCACAAAGAACCCGGGAACTCTAAGGATGGAATACAACTAGGGGAGGCTTGAGCAGGGCAGGGAAAAGGAACCACGGGCTAACCTGATCTGATTCAAGGCAAGTCGTCATCGGATCATTCGGCTTCTTGAGCCATATGCCCATCCCTCAAGCTGTACTCATTGTTGGGATGTCTAGGATGAGTTTCTCCTAGCCTTCTCTGGAAGCAGCCATTGGATCCAAAGTGGTTAGGGACAAGAGGGAGGAATACTGTAAGGGGAAGTGTCACTGATTTTAAAAGGACCTACACATTCAAGAACAAATAAAAGTAGCACTTTTCTTTACCAACAGCGTGTCCCAGCGTGTTTTTCAGTGAAGATAATTGAACCTACTGTGTGGACTTCTTGCTCGTGCACTTCAACATCAATAGTACAAGGGGGCAAGAACATACTGGTTAGCCTTTCTTTCTTGAGAAAGACTCAACTCTTTCTTTTTCTTTCTTCTTCCTCTTTCTCCTCCTTCTCCCCCCGTCTTCCTCATTCTCTTCCACCTCTCTTCCTCCCCCTTATTCTTTGTAAATTTTTATTTCATTTGAAAAGCAAAGAGTCAGAGAGAGAAATACATAGAGAGCTTCCATCCACTGGTTCATAAGTCAAATGCTCATAACACCTGAATGGAGCCAATGCCAAATCTTGGAGCTGGAAACTCAATCTAGGTCTCCCACGTGGTAGCAGGAACCCAATTACTTGGGCCCTCACTGCCACCTCCCAGGGTCTACATTAGCAGGAAGATGGAGTCAGGAGCCAGAGCCAGGAATCAAACCCAGGTACTCAGATGTGGGACATGTGGGACATATGTGGGACATAGTCTCCACACTATTCCATTGCCCACCCTCTGCCTTCTAATTCATACTGCATGAACACAGCCTATTCAAAATGCAGGCAACAAGTCTGAGGTGAAGTTAGGGAAAAAGCATCTTAGAGTGCCTATCAATTCCAGGTGCTAAACATTTCAAGACTGTCCTTTGCGTGATAATGTTTCACAATGTCCCTTGTTACCCTCTGCTCACTCTACACCAGTGGTTCTAGCCATTTTGGAGATGGTAGATCAAAAACATTGTAATGAATATTTGTCATGCAATTGGGCTACATAAAGCCTGAATCCCTTTTTCCTATTTTTGGTGAACTCCCCATCTCAGGGGTCTTGGGAAGCACAGCTTCATCCTTATAACACCAACTAAATATGCTAAAATCTTGATTTCCCAGTATTCCCTGAATCCAGGGTACTTGTCCAGTGGTAGCAAAAAAAGGGGGGAGGGTGGAGACTTCTCCAATGGCACTGATGGTTGCAGGGGGATGGGGTTTCCATAGCAGCAGTAGCAGCAGTGCGAGCTGAGCACCTGCTTGGTGCCTGATGACTGTGGTGGTTTTCCTTAGCAGACCAATTCCATGCATGAATTCAGGAACCATTCTGGGCTGCATAGCTCTGAGCTTAATTCTCTGAGCTTCCTGACAATTTTATGAACTACCAGAAAACTTTTAATACATTAATTTTCAGCTAAAATTAGCCAGAACTATTTTCTATTACTTACAACAGAACACCTTACTGATAGAGAAATCTTGGAGAATCTGATAGAAGGCATGAGCCTCCTCCTCTGAGCTCCAGACACAGACATCCTGTGGCCCATTGGACACTTCTGTTTGTCTCATTGTCACCTGACACACTAGCCATTCTCAGACCCCTTAATATAGTCTTCCTTGTATAGTCCCCATTTTGGCAGCTAGGGATGATCCCTAGGGAGAAGTTAATGTTTCAAGGAAGTTAATGTTTTAAGAAAGGATGATCATCAGTTTTAGTTTTATTTGTAAATTAGACAGAGAGAGAGAGAGAGAGAGAGAGAGAGAGAATTTTCCATCCACTGGTTAACTCCTCAAATGGCTGTGACAGCCAGGGCTAGACCAGGCTGAAGCCAGGAGCCAAGAAACTCTGGGACTCTGATATGGGTGCAGGGGCCCAAGCATTTGGGCTATTTTGCACTGCCATCCCAGGCACATTAGCAGGGAGCTGGATTGGAAGCAGAACAACCAGGACTTGAACTGACACTCAATATGAGATGTCAGCACCACAGGTTGTAGGCTGTGCCACAACGTTGGCCCCTGGTCCTCAGTTTTAATGTGTAAGATGATCTCAATATCACTGGCCACCATTGGCCGGCACCACGGCTCACTAGGCTAATCTTCCACCTGTGGTGCCAGCACCCCGGGTTCTAGTCCAGGTTGGGGCGCCAGATTCTGTCCCAGTTGCTCCTCTTCCAGTCCAGCTCTCTGCTGTGGCTCGGGAATGCAGTGGAGGATGGCCCAAGTGCTTGGGTCCTGCACCCGCATGGGAGACTAGGAGGAAGCACCTGGCTTCTAGCTTCGGATTGGTGCAGCGCGCCGGCCGCAATGCACTGGCCATAGCGGCCACTTGGGGGATGAACCAACGGAAAAAGGAAGATCTTTCTCTCTGTCTCTCTCTCTCTCACTGTCTATATATATATATATCTCATTGGCCACCACCATTCCCAGACTCAAATACCTGAAACCTTTTCCCTGCCTGCTCTTTCTGCTGTTTTGTTTCTTTTTTGTTTTGTTTTGTTTTTTTTTTAATTTTTAATTTAATTTTATTTATTTGAAAGACATAGTTACAGAGAGAGGGAGAGCCAGAGAGAAAGAGAGAGGCCTCCCATTCTGCTGGTTCACTCCTCAAATGACCGCAATGGCCAGAGCTGAGCTGATCCAAAGCCAGAAACCAGGAGCTTCTTCCAGGTCTCCCACATGGGTGCAGGGGCCCAAGGAGTTGGGCCATTTTCTACTGCTTTCCCAGGCCACAGCAGAGACCTGGATCTGAAGAGGAGCAGTCGGGACTTGAACCGGTACCCATATGGAATGCTGGTGCTGCAGGCTGGGGCTTTAATCCACTGTGCCACAGCGCCAACCCCTGCTGTTTTGTTCTTATTACTGTTATTAGTACCAGTGCTTCTGTATCTCCTGGGGACCCAGAGCCTCTCTACTTCCGTGGGAAGCTGCTGGCGGGCTTACTCCTCAGAGCTAGCCCTGCCCTCACATGTAGGTCTGGATCCTGATCTTTACTTCTTCTGCACCTGGCCTGTGGATTATTTTATATAGGCATTGAGCCTATGGTCTGAGAGTTTTTCAAGGGCCTAGAGAAAGTCCTAGAAAAAATAAACTGAAAAATGGCAAAATAGACATAAAAAAGTATCTAATTAACTGCCTAAACTGTACCATTATATTAAACCCATTATTTGTTAATTTTATAAAATTTCATAAAAATTTTGTTATATTTGAAAATGATTTATGGTTTAGAGATTCTCACTTCAAAGAAATTCTATATATTCCAAGTGATCACTAAGAAACTTGAGCCCAATGTAAATGAATGACTCCAAGCCAAAGAAATTCAAAAGCAAAATGATATAAAATAGTTTCACGCAATTGCAGTAAAAACTCCATTCACTACGGACTGTGGGTTCATGTTTGATGTGTGTTGTCTTGTAGGACCTCCTAGAATGAGAATGCCTGATCCCTGGGGAGAGCCCTCATCCACCAGCCCTGGGGCTGTGTGGGGACAGGACTTTCCTACAGACAGTGTCTCCTGAATACCTTGTATAAGATAGGCTTTGGAAAATGAGACACTCTAATAACCAGACCCTAGGGGCAGCTCGCCACTTGTAGTAGAGACTCCTCATTTTTGCCAGTATCAATTTCCTTTTCTTACACTTCCTTCTCTCTTCTTGATCATCATCTTCTTATCTTTCTCCTTCTCTTCCTTTTTCAAAGATTTATTTACTTGTTTGAAAGGCAGAGTTAGAGACAGAGAAACAGATTTTCCATCTGCTGATTCACTCCCCCAAATGGACGCAAGGGCCAAGGGCTGAGCCAGGCTGAAGCTGGGAGCCTGGGACTTCATCTGGGTCTCCCATCTGGGTAGCAGGGGACTCATGCACTTGGGCCACCTTCTCCTGCTTTTCCAGACACATTAGCAGAGAGCTGGATTGGAAGCAGAGCAGCTGGGACTTGAATGGACATTCGAATGGGGTGCTGGAATCGCAGGCAGCAGTTTAATCCCATGATGCTGGCACCCCCTTCTCTTCCTAATTTTAGTAATGCCCCTTCCTCCATCACTGCAGTCTTCTCTACAGCTGGTTGTTGTCTGCAGAAGTTCTAGCTGATGGATCATGAAAAGCAGTGATATAAACATACGTTTATTGGTATTGCTTGTTCTCCAGGTCCCCTCTACCCCCTCCTCCTAGACGCTACTGGTCATCTAATTTCGATCATGCAGATGAAGGTGACACTCTAGACAATGGTGGAATAAGAAGTTAGGAAGATCCCAGGGTCTTTGACGATGTCCTGGAGCAGAGCCATCCACCTGTCTTGAACTGTCTGCTTATCTCTTTGGACTGCTACCTGTGAAGAAAATATACTTCTGGGTTTGTCCTAAAGCCATTTAATTTGGGGATTTTTTGTTTTGTTGTTGTTACTGAAATCACTATTTCAAAAACAGAGCGTTATTTGCCCACTGGACTAAGAGGATAATTCCTAAGCTACCTTGGAAATTGCTGTAGCCCTGGCTTCCGGCCCTCTCAGGGCATTAAGATCTGCTGAGGCAGTCCTGCCCCCTGCTTGTAAACCTGAACGCCGCTGCCCCAGTCTTGCCCCGGCCTGGTGGAGGCGTTGGCCTCGTCCAGTGCTCCCTCTTTTGTGGCAGGGATTCGCGGGTGTGGTGTGGGCCACTGACAGTCACTTGGTGGCAAAGATTTTTCCAGTGCAGTTCCTCTACAGCTTCTGAAATGTATCAGTTACATGAAGTGTTCATCCTCTCTTTCAATGCGAATTGAATCTCTGGGACACCAAATAATTGATGAGGGGAAGTTTCTCTTTTAGCAGTATTCCACGAATAATTGAAGAAGGTCTGATAGATTTGGACTTTCACCATTTTTCAACTCCTAATAAATTAGTGAGTCTGAGCAATGGCCATCCATGGATGCTCTCATCACAGAAAGAGAGACAACCATGTATTATGTGTCTCCTGATGGTGAAACATTTCCAAATAATGTGACTAACCAGTCTGTACATGTAACTACCTGCTTACAGATTGACTCCTGATTGACAGGAATGCAGAGAACAGAGGAACACCTTCAGTGGCCTCATAAGGGTCCATCAGCAAAATCCAGTCCATGAGAACCAGTCAGACAAATGATCTGGTTTACAATGCAAGGTGCGATGCAGGGGAACCTACAGATTAAACAGACTTGAGAAGCACGTGAACCAATCACATGTGGGGAATGTATTTGTATGCTGGGTTAAACAAACTAAAACCATCAAGGGGACAATTGAGCAAAGCCAGGCATTATCGGGACATTTGATTAGATTAAAACTTATTTTTTTTAAGGTATGATACAGATTGTAATAGAATATTAGAAACAATGAAAACATAGAGAAGGTTTTTAAATAATTAATAGGGTAGAATGTAGGATTTTGTGTAATGAGTCTGTAGGGCCTAACTTTAAATGAAGGAAAAGTTCTCCAAGTCTTTGAATTAGGAAAATGACAGAGTAGTAAGATAGGAATGGGGAGAAGGGAAGTGCAAAGTTCTTCTAAGAAACTTCTCAAGTATTTCAGAAAGCAGAGGTCTCAGATTAAGTAACTATCCAAACAGCAATAAATTATGAAGATAAACAGACTTGTAGATTAGATTGCATTTTATAGACTGTTATAACTTTCCTGAAACACAGACCTCTTAAAAATGTGTTTGTATGAATACCGTTTCTAAGCCTCATTTAACAATGCTGCTGTATTTTCTGTGTAAGTTTTCAGTCTCCACACTGTACAGGAGGATAAGATTGTCTAATTCTTTAGAGATAGCAGACTGGGCTGAGTTTCACTAGCAGTTTGAATGATCAGAGTTTTTAAGACTGAGCCATGAAATACTATCAGTTAACTTTAAGACAAAAGTCTCTGGGAAGAAGCTGAAAGTATAACACAGAAAAAGGCAACTAAATGAAATACCTGGTCCTTAATTAGATGCCAGATTGAAACAACAAATCTGGTGGTATTCTCATTATAGGGACAAGTGGGGAACTTTTAATATGGGCTAAACATTAAATGACAGTTTGTGCCAATGTCAAGTTTCCTGAGCAGGATCATTGGGATTGCTGCAGTAACGGAGAACAACCTTGCTCACAGGGGATACATACAAAGGGTCAGGAAGCCCAGAACCAACTCTAAAGGGCTCAGAAAAAGTGTGTATAAATTATATTGCAGCAGCAGGAAAGTAAGGATCTTCCCCCTACTTGTAAGCATGCAGAACACTCAACAACTGGTAAAGCTAGAGGGAGGGCACATGGGTATTCACAGCCCTGCTCTTGGGGAGAAAAGACTTTAGCAAATGGAGTGTGACAGATGCCATGCTTGTGAGATAATGCTAAATTCAAAAAGGCAGAACACAGTTGAATGTAACAGCAAAGAGAAAATGTAAATACAGATGTACTAAAACAGTGCTGGTGATTATATATCAGGGAAGTAACATTATGGGTAATTTTTCTGTCTTTTCTCTGAACTTTGTGCCTTGAGATTTATACAAATACTTGTTCATTATTTATTTTAAACATTTTTTATCTTGATATATTTCAAATATCTATAAGTAGAGTGAGCAGTGTAAGAATTCCTATGTACCCACCACCCAGGCATGGCAATATTTGTAGGTTTCTCAACCAGATGTTTTTTGATTATTTTTAAAAGGATTTGTTTATGTATTTGAAAGGCACAGAAAAAAAAAAAAAAGAGTGGCAGAGAAGGGCGGGGGCGGGTGGAGAAAGAGAAAGAGAGAGAGAGAAAATCTTCCATCAGCTGGTTCACTCCCCAAATGGTTCACTTCCCAAATAGCCAAGGAGCCAGGAGCTTCTTCCAGGTCTCCCACATGGGTGCCAGGGGCCCAGTACCTGGGCCATCTTCTGCTGTCCTAAGTGCATTAGCAGGAAACTGGATCCGGAGTGGAGCAGCTGGGGCTCAAACAGGCTCTCCAGCATAGGATGCTGGTGTCGCAAGTGCTGGCTTGACAACCTGCTGCACCAGGACACCAGCTCCCATGGTATGCTTTTAAACCATTGCCGACTTCCAGGAAGGAAGGAGGGAACAGGGCAGACAAGACAGTCTGAAGGACCCATTGCCAAAATACTAGCCGACCCTACATAAAGTCCAACAAATAGTGATTTTCATGCCTTCCCACTGGGAAGTAAGATACATCTCCAAGTTTAAAAAGCAGAAAAGCCACGAAACCTGCAAGCTGAAACTCGAGCAGGAAGCAGGGATTGTAAAGAAGCTGAGAGGCCGAGTGTCCTGTGAGCAGTCTTAGCACTGGATCCAGAAGCTAAGCGGGCAGCCTGTCTCGAGCCGAACCCGAGACTTTGGCATTCAACCAAGACCCTGAAGGCAGCGAGCTGTCCCCGGACAGTCGCACCCTCTGTTCTGGGCAGAGACAAATGCCAGTCCTCTCGGGAAGAGGGTAACACAACCCTCAGATTCCCCCACACAGTAATTTCAAAAAAGTACAATAAACACACAGCAAAAAAGAAAAAAAAAAAAAGAGACCAGATGTGTGGAAATAAACCACCAGGAGTGAGAACAAGAAGCAGTAACGAACCCCAGATGTGAAACTTGGTGAGGAATGGGAAGCAGGAAGGGTTAAGAGTAGTAGAAGGTGGGATAGTTTGTGTTTTTTAACAACATTTCCTCAGAATGGAGTAAATGGAGAGACACACTTGAGGAGATAATGGCTGAGAACTGTCCGGAAGTGATGTGTCGTGAATTCGCAGCCACAAGATGGACAGCCAAATGCACTGAGGAGGAAAAATAAGAAGCGGACATCACAGCAAAACTGCCAGATGGCAAAGACAGCGAGAAGATGCTACTGACCTCAGAGGGGTAGATAGGGCCGTGACCTTCCAGTGTGTCTAGACCTTTTCTACGTGGGAAGACTGCACCGTCTCACACACGCTTCATTTTAGGTGTTTTTATGAGACATGACTGGCCAATGAGCTGTGAGCGGGAGTGATGTGAGTCATGGGTAGTTGAAACATTTAAGAGCCAGTGCTTGATTCTTCTTCTTCTGTGTCCTCTGTTCAGGCGGTTCTGAGAGCGTAGGTCTGTGCAGGAGCTGGAGGGTAGCAGGTGGCATGCTGTGCCAGTATCCGGAGAACACCTGCTTTCACTAGTGCCTATCTCTGCTGCAGATTTCACACTAGTGAGAACTTAACTTCCGTTGTGTTAAACCACTGGGAACGGCCTACAGTACAAAGAACCTTGGTTTTCTTCGGGGGTGGGGAAGTAAACAGAAAACACTGCATCCATGTGCAGCAAAGACGCGGGCGTCGGTGATGGGAAAGATGGCAGTGCATGCCATACAGGGGACAAACAGCTGACGAAAACCACAGACTGTGCTGCCTGGGAAGGCAGATCATCTGCTCCCACACACTAAGTTTCAGGAGTGGGGAAGAGATTGGGAAACAAAGTTGCTAGCATAGGGTGATTTTTATTCTCTTTACCAAGATATTAAATAGAAACCTGAGTTCCGCAAAGAAGCAAAACAGAGAATTCCAACAGTCAGGGACTTAGGGTGCTGAAGAGGTAATTGCTTCTTTGAAGACTGAAAGATAAAGTTGAGAAAAATTTTGAATATTGGGAACCATTAAAATTTAGCCTTGAGACAAGGATCATATTAAAAGTATGGCCACAATATTCATTGTAAACACTTCAAATGGATTAAGGGACTTCAGGGAAAATATCAAATGAAGAGTACAGTGCCCAAGGCCCGTCACTAGGCTAATCCCCCGCCTGTGGCGCCAGCACCCCGGGTTCTAGTCCCGGTTGGGGCACCGGATTCTGTCCTGGTTGCTCCTCTTCCAGTCCAGCTCTCTGCTGTGGCCCAGGAAGGCAGTGGAGGATGGCCCAGGTGCTTGGGCCCTGCACCCGCTTGGGAGACCAGGAGGAAGCACCTGGCTTCTGGCTTTGGATTGTCACAGCGCGCTGGCTGTAGTGGCCATTTTGGGGGTGAACTAACAGAAGGAAAACCTTTCTCTCTGTCTCTCTCTCTCTCACTGTCTAACTCTGCCTGTCAAAAACAACAACAACAAAACAAAGTACAGTGCCCAGGAAAATCTTAGCGGGAGGAGATTTGGAGAAAAGACCCTAAGCACGTGACTCTTCCATCCACGCCAGGAGGAGAGGCACTGTGGGTAGCGCATGTGCGCCAGGCTGCCTTCATTAAAGAAAGTATGGGGCTGCAGATGGAGTGTGTGTGGGGTGTTTTTCTCTCTTTTCAAAAAGAGTGCTTTACTGCCAGAGAACTCTGAGCCTAGACCAACGGAAACACTAACTGGCTGACTGTTCAAGACTTAAGTGACTCTCGTGTTTCCCACCATCTGTGCTAGAGAACGGCCACGCGGGCCCCTAACAGGCTTATTCAGCCGCCACCATCCCGACCCTCACGCCTTCAGCTGGGACGCAGACAGGAGAGGACTCTCTTCTGGGGCTAAGAACGACCTGGACAAACGACCAGAAGCAGATCATAATGAAACCTTCCACCCCACACTAGGACGCCCTCAAACTGCCCGGTTGGAGTCAGGAATTGCCATAGCCGATGGCTCCTCTGTGTCTCCCATTCTTCCCTGTCCTGTGAGGAGTGCCGTTCCCTGTGCTGGAATCCACCCCTCCAAATCTCAGCCCAGCTTCTAAAAGCCAGCTCATTCGTTACCATTCTAGAATCCCTCCCTGTTATGCCAGAGAACCTCTCTCTGTGTGTCTCTCTGTCACACAAAGAACCCCCCCCCCTCGCTCACACGCACACACACACACACACACGCTCTGCACTTCCTGAACTCTCCTGCCATTGCCCTCATCCCCCAAAAGAACCATGGTTACCGAGGCCAAAGTACCAGACACCTCGTCATCGCCGGGAAGGTCAGGATTAGGGTTGGCCCCCATTGTCCCTTGTGTCTTAGCTCAGAGCCCCTCCTCAGAGAGCTGCACCTGCCACATGCTCACAGCCCTGCTTCAGTGTCATCACCGTGCTTCCTACTGGGTGGGTGTCTCCTCCTCTGCTTGTGTCCTTGTTCTTTGTCTGGGCTGTCCCTCGATGGGTGTAAGCTTTCCTGAGAGAAGTCTCTCCCGGGTCCTAGGACAGTGCCAGCAGTCACTCAACAAACATTTGTGGAATAAACACATAACTTAGGCCTTTGTTACCCCATCTCCTGGTTTACTGGGGAGAGGCGCTCGGCAGAGGGTTCTCACGAATTAGTGACGGTGTCAGGACTCAAACCACAGTCTCCATAGGCTCTTTGAAAATGTGGGCGGATGAAGAGAAGGCCACGCATTTCAGTTCCCTTGCTGCAGAATGCTGACCGCTCCGTAGGTGGCGCCCGCAGCACTCATTTAGGTCCAGAGAGTCCTGAGCGCTTGGGACACGGCTAACGCTACGGGAAGGTTTTCATGAGCAGCAAGATATTTGTAGTCTTACATGGCCTCTCCACTGACCATTCATTCATCAGTTGTGAAGGAGGACAAAAAGCAGACAGTGGAGAAATCAGATAGCGCCTTGGTTGTGTGAACAAAATAACATCACCAGTCAGGGGCAGGTGGGCCTGCTCAGTGGCTCAGCGCGCAGGCAGGTGAGATCCGCCGTGGAGCACCCTCGCCTGCACAGTAGTGTGGCCAAGGACACGTAACCTGAAGCTAACCCCAGGGACACATCTGTTAAACAAAACATGAGAAATATTACATTAGGTAAAGGCAGGGAGGTGGGACTGGATTCCTAACAAATGACCCCGTCATTTAAGACAAAGACAAGCCACGAGCATGTGGCAGGTGGAAGCAGGCTGAAGAGATCTGGGGGCTGAATGCCACGCCTGATCCCCATCCTGGATTAGGGGTCCTGGAGTGGAGGGGGGAATGCGATTGGGTCAGCTGACAAAGCAGGCGTATGGCCAGCTGACTGTGCTGATGTGCGAACGTTGATAACTGTGCTGTGGTTATGTGACAGAATGTCCTTATTTTTTAGGGAATATGCATGGGAGTATTTAGAAAGAAAAATCCATACTTTATGTCATGTAACCGGCAAATGGTACAGAAAAAAACCCTACAGATTTTTAAAATTTTTAATTTTATTTGTTTGAAAGAGTGACAGGGAGAGGTGAAGACAGAGAGAGGGGTCTTCCTCCGATACGGGGGTGGAAAGTATCAGACTCCTCAAGTGGCGTAGGCTGGAGGGAGCCGGGCTGCCCTCATCCACGGCTGGAAAATACCCCGAGGCGCAGGAGTGAGGGCGGTGGCGAGGCAATGGGGGCCTCTGATGGGAAGCAGTCCAGCCCTTCCGCCCAGGCGCCTGGTATCTGAGGGATCCAGCAGGGAGGGGTAAAGCCTTGGCTGAGTGGGGACAGAGGACGTCACTGTGCTTTCTGTGGCTGCAGCTTCCTGGAGTGACGCGGTCCATCTTCCCCGGAGCCCGGGCGTGCTGGGCACCCCGCATCCTCAGGAGTCTCCCCATCTTCCAATGGTTTACTACTTTCCATTAAAGCAGCAAAATTGGAGGCCAGGTGACAGGAGGTGGGATAGTTTCCCTCCTCCTTGGGATAACTTCTGGTGGCTTTCCCCCAGGCTGCAAACCCTCCACCTGTGAGCCGAGGGCCTTCAGCCCTGGCCCCGGGCTGGAATCTGGCCTGGGTGCCTCTCACCCACACTCCAGCTCTTTTCTGGACAAACCCTGGGACAAGCTGTGCTAATTGCCTCTGTGCTTGGGCATGTTGACAAACCTCAGCTCTGACTTCTCGTCCTTAAATGCCAAACAGCTTGATAGGGCATCAGAGCAATGGTGTTACCATAGAATGTTTAAGTACACAACACACAACACACAAAGTTGCCAGTGGTGACGTCAGTCATTACAGGAACGGAATGAGAGCAGATTGCTGTGTGGCAACAACCCGAGACCAGACTCAGTTCCCTGGCAGTGTGAAGAGGCTGTCGTGTCAGTGGCCACGGTGTTGCAATCCATCATCTCGCTGAAAATTGATGACTTCAGCTATGGTAACTAGCCGTAATATTTAGTGCAGCTGCCTCGAACCACTTGAATATGTCAAAAAACTTTTTGCCTAAGGCATTATATCAAGAGCTCCTCCAAGAAAACCCAGGACCTCCAGGTATATATTTTAGGGATTTTTACTTTCTTGCGTAGCTTTTCTGGTTCCTCTGTATGCACATTAGTGACACTTGCACACTGTAAATTGTATTTATCTATTGATTAGTCTAACTGCCAGGCACTGTGCTAGGCGCTGCATACAAGAAACAAGCAAAGGGGCCAGGTCCCACTGTCTTGGAGCTTCACTTGTGGTGAAGGAAGAAGGGACGTGAACAGGATACTTTTAGATGGTGTTAAGTGTTCTAAGACGATAAAGCAGGGTAACGTGAGGGACTGAAGGTAGAGAAACCAGGGAAGACTTCTCTGAGGAGGTGTCAAGTAAGCTGCGGGAACAGAGACTCAGAGCCAGAGGAGAGAGGGAGTGCAAAAGAGTTGAAGCAGCTTAAAATGAGAAGACACAAGTTGCAATGTGCACGTGAAACTGCAGAGTTAGACACAGTTGTTAAAGCAGGGCTGCAAATTCAGGCCCCATCTTTCGGGAAGCCAAGGTGAAAAGGAAATGTGATTCATCTCCTACTTTGCTTTGTTCATGAGGAAGAAGCATATTGGTTTCTCAAGGGGGAAAAAAAAAGCTGTCTTTTTTCTGGCACTCAGGATTAAAACAGACTTCCTGCCTGAAGCTTCCTAGAGCTACATAGAGTGATCTTGTTAGTGTGGCAGGTTCCTCTCCACACAGTCGCTCCGATCCTGATCCCGGAACCTGCAAGTGTGTTACCACGCATGCAGGAGGCATTCTCCAGTCCCAGAACGGGGGGATTGTCTCAGAGTTTTGGGGGCATGCCCGACCTAATCACCCAGGTCCTTAAAGGTCACAACCTTTCCCAGCTAGAATCAGAGGAGGATGTGACCTCAGAAACTGGTCCTAGGCATCCAACGTCTCGGGCTTTGAAACTGGAGGAACAGGTTCTCAAACCCAGGACTTTGGGCAGCCTTTTCAAGGCTGGGTAGGTCGAAGAAAGGTTGTTCCCCAAGCCTCCAGAGAGAGACCCAGCCCTGTTGCTGGTGCTGACTGTAGCCCGGTGGGACCCGAGTTGGGCTTCTGTCCTATGGAACTTCAAGATGATGAACTTAGACTTCTACTGAGTGTTGGTCACTTACCACAGCCGTATAAAACCAATACAATTAGTTTCATTTTGGTGACAATAAAAACTCACTTGAACATCTAAGCAAAAAGGCGCACTTCACCATGAAGCCCTGGAAATCGTGCATGGACTTCGAAGGCAAGTCATTTCAGGAAGTACAATGACTGGGCATGGACAGCTGTCAGACTCTTTTGGTCTCTTCTCTCTGTGGATCATTTTCAGCTTTCCTGTTCTCTCTTGTTTTTCCCTGCAGCCTGGTTCTCTGCATTTCTCCAAACCACAGAGTAGGAGAGGATGTTCGTGGTCGACTCCTGCTTCCCTGTGTTAATGATGTCCTATGTTTACATGGGAGCCAGGGAGAGACTGAAATGCCGGCGTCGCAGCTCCACACTCTTCGGAGCAGGATCAGATTGGCTTGCTTTGAGTCAGGGATCAACTATTAGAGCAACAACAGTAGCCAGGAGACTTGGATACCTTGTCTGAGGAGCCAGGGCAAATTTCTAGAAAAAGACATTTTGCCTACACAGCTATTTTTTTTTAATGCAATCTGCAATTCATTTGGAGATCAATAAACCATTTAGCAGGTAGGGACCACCATTAAAAAGATATAAAAATCAGCAGGGTGCATAACATGTGGTATGGGTAATGTTTTATAAAACCTCAGTTATTAAACACACAGCTACATATGCCCTGGGTGATAATGTACACCATATTTCTTTCGGTGGGTTATGATCCAAAAACTTTGAAAAACCTGTGCTGGACACTCTGGTAGGATTGTGCTACAGGTTGTAATAAGCATGGTTCTTAAAAGACTCCGTCTGGTGAATGCAGAGGTGTCGTGAGTACTTTTTAACAATAGTGTCTTACAGCAATGGCGTAAGCGAGGAAATGGCGTGAGACCACGAGCGTGACCTGGCGCAGGCAGTTTTACGAGGGCGAAGACACACACAGAGCTTCCCTGACAGGGGAGAGCTTAGTCCAGTGGCTCCCAACCTGGCTTTGTGGCAAACTCTACTTAAACTCCTTTTCAAACTGATTTCACGGGATCTATTCATTCAGAATTGCTGCAGGTGTAACCTGGGCGTCTGCGTTCAAGCACAAGATAAAGCAAAACAAACAGAACTGCTCCGATGTCTCTGCTCCGAAGTCAGGTTTGGGAATCAGTGGCGCAAGGCCGATCAGGGTGGAGGTCATCTCTGGGCCTTTCAGACAATTCTCCCTGAGTGCGGTGTCTCCCAACCAGGCTCCCATTAGGCATTGCGAAGTAGGCGGGAGGACGTCATTTCTTGGAAAGGGACTGGAATGTAAGGCTTCAAGGCTGCTGAGTAAAGGCGGCCCTCACACTTCACGGCTGATTGGAGGCGAAGGTGGAGTTCTTTCTCCTTTTGTGGACCTGGTGGCTCTGACACTCTTGGTTTGGATACACGGCCATGGCGCAGAGTTGGGGAATGGGGCAGGGAAGGAGGGATGCAGAGAGAGAGGGTTGCAAACTAGCCCCTTGCTAGACTACAGTTCTCTCCACCTCTCCGAAGCAAGCTGTGGCCAGGACCCCACAGTTCTCCCGGATAGAGTGCGGCCGGGGGCTCTTTGCGCTTGAAACGTTTTCCAAATTGAAGCTACTAGTCATGCATTTCGAGCTTTTTGGAGAACAGAACAGGAGGAAGCAGTTGCCAAATATACCCCTACCTCTAAGCCATAAAACGAACCAGACTGGCTATCAATCAAATTCATTTTAGAGGACATCTGGCCTCGAATAATTGGGCTAGAACTGGGGGAGTTCATTTCTTCCCACAGCTGCTAGAGCGCAGGAGCCACACTGCAGAAGCCCTTCCTGGCTCAAGTCAATAGGTATATTAGCATACAGCTGGAGACCCCCCTTTCCAGCCCCGCTGGCAGGGGGTTACCGTGGCCTCCTCGCGGAGGTCTGTGGTGCGAACATATTCCCGGGAATTGTCATTTGATCTATCAGGAGCCTCCTCAGCCCCTCGGTGGAGACAAAAACTCCAAGCAGCCCTACTCAGATCATTCCCGTATTTTCTTTCCTTTCCTTTCCTTTTTTTCTCTCTTTCTCTCTCTCTCTTTCTCCTTTTGCCGTTGGTTCACCCTCCAATGGCCGCCGTGGCCGGCGTGCTGTGGCCGGCGCACCGCGCTGATCCGATGGCAGGAGCCAGGTGCTTCTCCTGGTCTCCCATGGGGTGCAGGGACCAAGCACTCGGGCCATCCTCCACTGCACTCCCTGGCCACAGCAGAGAGCTGGCCTGGAAGAGGGGCAACCGGGACAGAATCCGGCGCCCCGACCAGGACTAGAACCTGGTGTGCCGGCGCCGCAAGGCGGAGGATTAGCCTAGTGAGCCGGCGCCGGCCCATTCCCGTATTTTTAACCCAGCTCCGCACCCAGTTCGTCGCAAGGCCTGCAGCCCCAGCTTCCACTGGCTGGGCCCCGAGCGATATGATTGGCATGGCCATCGCACTCTTACGCTTACGAAGCTGCCCTCGTCTGTGAACACCGGCTGCTTCTCGGTTGCAGCCGGGATTCTCAGGCCGGTCCCTAGGAGGAGGTGCCCGCCGCGTCGCCTCGGAGCGCACGCTGGGCACGCGGGCGCCGTTGTGCGGTCCGCGCCTCCCAGCCAGCGGGGCGGCGGGAAGAAGGGGCTTCGCGCCCGCCGTCGCGCTTTGTCCCCGCGCGGCCCCCGTCCACTTCCCCACGGGTGCTCCGCCGGCCGCGAAAGTTTCTCCAGGTGCGGGATTCCGGGCTGGGCTACGTGTCGTGCCTGCCGGAGGCCAGTCCGCCCGCCGGCCTGGGTGAGTGGTCGGTCCCTAAGGTCGCCCCCGGAGGCCGGTCCAGCGGGAGGGGCGGGCGGCCCGGAGCGGCAGGCCGAGGCTGTTGCCATGGCAACGCGCGGGGGCAAACCGGCCTCTTGGGCCTCCGGCTGCGGCTCGGCGGGCGGCCGGGCTGTGGAGTCCCCGCCGCTGGGACTCCATTCCCCCGGGGCCGGCGCTCGGCGTGGGCCGCCCTGGCTGCCCCGGTTCCTCTCTACCCCATCTCGGGACGTGAACCTTTTTGAATGTTTAATGCGAATTTACCTTAGGGTAAGTGTGTGCGGCAGGTAACATCTTCAGCAGGTCTGAAGGTGCGTTTCTCTCGTAGCACCTCATAGGGTGATTCTGTCTGTCCCCGCTCCCAGCGGGTGCACACGGGGGTGAAGAGGCTGGCTCTGTGGCTAGGCCATCGAGGCCCTGTGCCTTAGTTCAGTTTCCTAAATGCTGATTGTGATGGGGCACACAGCTGGGGGCTCCGCTTAGCGGTTTTGTGATGGGTGAAGGCCCAGCGCTGGAGAGTGAGTTTAAGGGACATTTGCGTGCCGACAGCGGCCTGATCCTCCTGGGCTCGCATCACCAGCCAGGACCAGCCGGGGAGGACCCCTGCTCACGGCTGCCTGCCCAGCAGCTCCACTGGCGGGCCCCGCGGAGGGCTCTGCCAATGGGAAGAAACATCCTCAGGGTTAACTATGTCTCCAAACCAAATCTCAAATCCGTCTGTTTATTTCTCTACCACTGTCACCTAGAACAAGCTGCACTCACCTGTTGCCCAGTGTCTTGTAGTATCCTCCTAACTGGTCCTAAGGCGTTCGCTTTATCCTTTCACTAGTCCCAGCCTTTTATTTTTTAATTTTTTTTTTTTTTAAGATTTATGTGAAAGTCACAGTTACACAGAGAGAGAAGGAGAGGCAGAGAGCGAGAGAGGTCTTCCATCTGCTGGTTCACTCCCCAGTTGGCTGAGCTGATTGGAAGCCAGGAGCCAGGAGCCTCCTCCAGGTCTCCCACGCAGGTGCAGGGACCCAAGGACTTGGGCCATCTTCTACTGCTTTCCCAGGCCACAGCAGAGAGCTGGATCGGAAGTGGAACAGCCGGGACTTGAACCGGCACCCATATGGGATGCCGGCACTGCAGGTGGTGGCTTTACCAGCTGCACCACAGTGCCGGCCCCTAGTCCCAGCCTTTTAAAAAGTTAGATTGTGCTTGATTGTACTACACTCCTCTGTGTTCTTAGGATAGAGTTGCAGCTCTAATGTGGCTTAAAACTTGGGTGACCATATGCTTTATTATCCAGGACCATCATAGTTCTTTGTTTTATTTATTTATTTGAGGGGTAGAGCTACAGACAGAGAGAGGGAGAGACAGAAAGGTCTTCCATCCACTGTCACTCCCTAAATGGCTGCAACTGCTGGAGCTGGGCCAATCTGAAGCCAGGAACCAGGAGCTTCCTCCAGGTCTCCCACGTGAGTGTAGGGACCCAAGGACTTGGGCCATCTTCTACTGCTTTCCCAGGCCATAGCAGAGAGCTGGATCAGAGGAGGGTAGCCAGGATTCAAACTGGCACCCTTATGGGATGCCGGCACCACAGGTGCCACAGCGCTGGTCACCAAGATATTTGTGATGATAAAAGAGAATGCTGTTATTTCTATGGGGACTGGGGAGAAGGCTGCACTTGGGACTGTCCCTCAGACAGCCTGGGGCACGTGGTTACTCAGCACTGGCCCTCTTTCCCATCCTTTGTTACCGTTGTCCCCGGCACTGTAGGTTCTTTGCACGCGCTCTGCTCCCTGCCCGCGTGCTCTTCCTGTCACTCTGTCATTAGCCCTTGTGCATCCGGCACAAATGTTGCCTCAGGAAAACAGCCCCTTGCTGCTCTGTCGTTTAATACAGCTTCCAGTCCTCTCTCCTTATGTCGCCTGCCACAATTGATGGCATGTGGCTGGTGCATATTCTGTAGTTAATAAATACTCGAATGTTTGAATTTTAAGCATTTCCCCATTTCATTAAATGATCTCTGGAAGTGTCACAGGGTGGTTAGGTGGCACCGACTTCTGGGCCAGCCTGCTGGAACTGGCTTCCAGCACCACCACAATTTCTTATTTGAAATTTATGGGACTGGCTGCGTTTTACAATTCAAAATATTTCAGTTTATAGAAAGATGACCTGGGATAGACACTGTGTGACGTCTAGTAGGGTCTGGGGCAGCACCCTGTAATTAAACACATGAACTTTTATTTAATAAAATATTTACTCCAAGTAGGATAAAGATGATAAGTGGTTTCACATGAAGTTTTCCCAGCAACTGGGTTTATCACAAATTTATGGAAACATTTTGTTTTCAGAGCTTTTTGGGTTTTTGAATCTCAGATAAAGACTTGCAGCTCTGTCTTAGTGTAAGTGGAGCCCATCCCGTAACTTCTCCGTCCCTCAGATTCCTCAGCTGGGAGGTGGAGGTCATTCTGGCACTGACCTGTCTCAGGTTCTAAGTCATGTTTTGAGGGGTAAATGAGTTAATACATGTTAGGTGCTTAGCATAGTGAATGGTCTTTAGTGTCAGCTCATGTCATTAAAAAAAAATTATTTGAAGCAGTTTGGCAGGTAAAGGTGGGGTGCGAGTGAGAGAGAGAGAAAAAGAGAGAGACAAGAGAGAGGGAGTGAGCAGAAGCGAGCACTTTCGTGCACTGGTTCATTCCCTAGATGGCTGCAACAGCTAAGTCTGGGCCAGACTGAAGCCAGGACCCAGGAACTCCATCCAGGCTGCCTTCCGTTGCTTTCCTGGATCAGAAGCAGAGTAGCTAAGACTGAAACAGGCACGCAGATATGCGGCACCAGTGTAGCAAGCAGAGGCTTAACCCCTGTGCCACAACAGGGACCCCATGCCATTTATTTTAGTTTTTTAAAGTATCTTTAACAATTTTTTATTTTGGCTTATTTTAATTTGATTTGAAAGGCAGAGGTGCAGTGGGAGACAGAGACAGTCCCAGTGTCCTACATGGGTGTCAGCATCCAGCTACATCTGCCCCACCTGCTGCCTGCTCGTATGTACACTAGCAGGAAACTGGATCTGAAGTGGAAGAGCTGGGACTTGAACCAGGCACTCTGATGTGATGTGCGTGTCTCAAGAGGCATCTTAACTGCTATGCCCAACATCTATCCCATCATATCATTTTTGTTGTCCCCATAATCATACCATGGATGAAATAAGAGTTAATTGCAATTTACTTATTGTTGGATATTTGTATTTCAAGTATAAAATATGGCAATGAGTATCTTTATACTTAAATACTTTCATTACATTATTTATTTATTTATTTTTGACAGGCAGAGTTAGACAGTGAGAGAGAGAGACAGAGAGAAAGGTCTTCCTTCCATTGGTTCATGCCCCAAATGGCCACTACGGCTGGCGCACTGTGCCAATCCAAAGCCAGGGGCCAGGTGCTTCTCCTGGTCTCCCATGCGGGTGCAGGGCCCAAGTACTTGGGTCATCCTCCACTGCCTTCCCAGGCCACAGCAGAGAGCTGGCCTGGAAGAGGGGCAACCGGGACAGAATCCGGCGCCCCGACCAGGACTAGAACCCGGTATGCTGGCGCCGCAGGCGGAGGATTAACCTAGTGAGCCGCGGCGCCGGCCAACATTTTTTATTTCTTAACATCAATTCCTAAAAATGAAATTATGGCATCAAAATACAGGAACATTATTAATGCTCCTGAAACATTGAAACTTACTGCCTTACATCTTCAGAAAGATTATGCCAATTTACAGTCCCACCATCAGTTTTATGAAACCCATGCTAACATTGTTTTTATTTTTAAAAAAACTTTGCTAATGTCACAGATAAAAAGTATACCTCCTTATTTTAACTCATATCTGTCATTATTAATGTGGTCAAGCATTTAAAAAAATCTCGTTGCTGGCTATTAGATATTTCTTTTCTATGAAAGGCCTGTATGAGCTTTTTGTTGATTTTTTTTTATTGGAGTCTCAATTTTGTCCTTATCAGTTGTGTAACTGTTGGCTTTCTGTCTTCCCCAGCCAGGGCAGGAGCTAGTGTGCTCGGCGTTAGCTGGAGTTAGTTGGAAGGTAGCCCTGGAGCCTGGGGCAAGTTGTTACTTGTCTGCAGGCTACTAAGCAAGAGAAAACAGTCTCAGGGGCTGGGGCTGGGGAAGCGTTTGGAGCTTGGAAGCAGGAGAGCATCCAGGTAGCAGGCAGAGGATCAGGGCAGACGGGGAGGGGCACAGTGAGCCTCACACCTGGGAGAGAGAAGTGTGACCCTGTTATTGTAGGTACACTGTGGGGAGGAGGTGGGCTGCCGGGCCCATCCTGGCCCCCGCTGCTTCATGTGCACTCCTCCCTCCTACAGTGAGGATATTAGCCTTTGCTTTGACATGGGGGCATTTTCCATACACCAACCTGTCCATTTAATTTATAATGATTCTTGATTGATAGACGCTAAAGTAATTTTAATGTTGTCTGCCTATTAATCTTTTCCTTTGCGATTCATTGCTTTTATATATAGAAAATCCTTTCTATGCAGAGACCAGGTATCTGTTTTCTTTAAGAATGTTACTTGGTGAGGTCAGCAAGTCGGGAGGTAAAGAGTAGGTGAGAGAGAGGTGAGTAGTGTGGTGTCTAATAAAAAACCTAACAGATGAGGTGCAAAGGGTGATACTCATGCCATCTTCACGTCTCTTTGAAGATGGAAGAAAAGCGAGACTGAAGAAGGCTCAGTCTCTGGCAGTGTCTGTTATGCATTGTGAATTTGTAGAATGTTAGCCTTAGAGACTTCTATCTTTCTAAAAGGGAAGATGTGATCTTTGGAAGGTTATTCTACTTCTCATGATCCTGTATGGTGTTTCACCCACAGCTGTTACATATTGAGAAACAATTTCCCTGTTTTTAGAAAGAGGCTTAAAATGGAAAATGTAACAAAATAATTTGCCAAGTTTCCTGGCATTGATAAATTGGTATGTATTAAGATGCATTTCAGGCCGGTGCCGTGGCTCACTAGGCTAATCCTCCACCTTGCGGCGCCGGCACACCGGGTTCTAGTCCCGGTCGGGGTGCCGGATTCTGTCCCGGTTGCCCCTCTTCCAGGCCAGCTCTCTGCTGTGGCCAGGGAGTGCAGTGGAGGATGGCCCAGGTGCTTGGGCCCTGCACCCCATGGGAGACCAGGAGAAGCACCTGACTCCTGCCTTTGGATCAGCACGATGCGCTCGGCGTGCGGCGGCCATTGGAGGAACGGCAAAAAGGAAGACCTTTCTCTCTGTCTCTCTCTCTCACTGTCCACTCTGCCTGTCAAAAAAAAAATAAAAAAAGATGCATTTCACCAGAATTTTCCTTCCTACTGAACTCCAACATACATTAGTGAGGCTAATTTTGTTTTGCCTGGATTTGTGTTAGGGTTCTAGCCTGTGAAGAATGGACAGCATATTGTTAAACTGTACTAATGTATCTTTTTTTTAAATTATAGTGGATTTTTTTCCTGTCTTTTTTTTTTTTAAAGATTTGTTTATTGATTTGACAGGCAGAATCACACTCACACACACACACACACACACACACACACGGGGGAGGGGGGAGAGACAGGGAGAGAGAGAGAGAGATCGACTATCTGTGGGTTCACTCTCCAAATGGCTTCAGCAGCTGAGACTGGGCAGGCTGAAGCCAGGAGCTGGGAACTCCATCCTGGTCTCCCATGTGAGTGGGAGAATCCCAGGAACCTGGGCCATCGTCCACTGCTTTCCCAGGCACATCTGGGGAGCTGGATCGGAAGCAGAGCACCTGCAACTCAAAGGAGCGCTCTGAAATGGGATGCCAAGGTAACAAGTGGCGAGTTAACCTGCTGTGCCACGTTTCTGGCCCCTTCTTTCTTTAATAACTAAATTGTAGGGTGCATAAAGAAACTAATTACATCTCAAATCCCTATGGTTTTATTGACCTGAGTTGTTTTAAGAAAAGTTCATAAGATGAGGGGTAGTAACTTTAGTAATAAATAGATTATCATTTCTTTCTTTCTTTTTTTTTTTTTTTTTTGTTTAGACAGGCAGAGTAGACAGAGAGAAAGAGAGAGAGAGAGAAAGGTCTTCCTCCCATTGGTTCGCCCCACAAATGGTTGCTATGGCCCGCACTGCGCCGATCTGAAGCCAGGAGCCAGGTGCTTCTCCTGGTCTCCCATGCGGGTGCAGGGCCCAAGCACTTGGGCCATCCTCCACTGCACTCCCGGGCCACAGCAGAGAGCTGGCCCGGAAGAGGGGCAACTGGGACAGAACCGGCGCCCCAACCGGGACTAGAACCCGGGGTGCCGACGCAGCAGGCAGTGGATTAGCCTAGTGAGCCGCGGCGCCGGCCAGATTATCATTTCTACATATAGTGGACTAATTATCTTTCTTTTCTTTCTTTTTTTTTTTTTTTTTTTTTGACAGGCAGAGTGGACAGTGAGGGAGAGACAGAGAGAAAGGTCTTCCTTTGCTGTTGGTTCACCCTCCAATGGCTGCTGCAGCCGGCGTGCTGCGCCGGCGCACCGCGCTAATCCGATGGCAGGAGCCAGATACTTATCCTAGTCTCCCATGGGGTGCAGGGCCCAAGCACTTGGGCCATCCTCCACTGCACTCCCTGGCCACAGCAGAGAGCTGGCCTGGAAGAGGGGCAACCGGGACAGAATCCGGCACCCCGACCGGGACTAGAACCTGGTGTGCCGGCACCGCAAGGCGGAGGATTAGCCTAGTGAGCTGCGGTGCCGGCCCCTAATTATCTTTCTTAACAACCATTGGACGTGTCAGTTTGAGTATCAGTGTACATGGTTTTTTTTTTGTTTAATTTATTTGAGAGGTAGAGTTACAGATAGAGAGAGGGAGAGACAGAGAGAAATGTCTTCCATAAGTTGGTTTACTCCCAAAATGGCCGCAATGGCCACACAGGTGCAGAGGCCCAAGCACTTGGGCTTTCTCCCACTGCATTCCCAGGCCATAGCAGAGAGCTGGATTGGAAGAAGAGCAGCTGGGACTCGAACTGGGCCCATATGGGATGTCAGTGCTGCAGGCAGGGACTTAGCCCACTAGACCACAGCACCGGCCCCAGTGAACATGTGTTATTAACATTATGATAAAGTAAGGAAAACAAATTTTCTGTTGATTAAGATAACTTGATGTAGAAATATTGTTGCTTTTTAAATCTACATTTACAAATAATATTAACTGTTAAAACATTCATATAACATTATGATGTGCCAGACACAGTTCTAGAATATTGTATAATATTTTCACTTTTACACTCTACTCTTAGTCATAAAAAGCTTTCTTGTATTATGTATTAACATAAACTGATGGTTATCTGAAAAAATGGTCATTTGGATTCACAAATATACTTCAAGGCCTATTAAAAATATTATAGAAAATGTTTATCCGGTCCCAAGGCTGAGGTGTTTGTTGGTGATTGAAAGTTCTACTCTGTTACTTGTCATTATCCTGGCTCAGTGCTCATCTGTAGTACAGAGCTCACTGGGAGAGAATCCATTTACCAGTTACCAAAGGCAGTGCAGCTGCGGCTCAGGTTTTTACACTATTTGGATTCTTTCAAATTTTTTATCTGCTCTAGGGAGCTCAACTACTAATCAGCTAAAATACTGGGAAGAAGGCAGATATTTATTCTTGGATATTTTACGTGGAAATGTAATTTTCTTCTGAGTGTTCATTATTTTGGTGTTCAGTTTATGGCAGTAAGACAATGTTTTTCATATTTGTTGTGAAAGTAAGCACCGATGTCAGCAGTGATCTTCCAGTTATCTTCTGAGTTGCTTTTCAGCCATATCTCTTAGATTATAATGTGCACACTTAACTGCTTTTTATAGTTGTACCTCACTTTTTTACTGAGATAAAATTTTCATACCATAAAATTTATCCTTTTAAAGTGAGATAGAGTTTCTGTTGGGAAATCTGCTGTTAATCTGATGGGAGCCCCATTAAAGGTGATCTGGTGTTTCTGTCTTGGATATTTTAGGATATTTTCTTTATGTTTCACTTTTTTTTATATTTTATTTTATTTAATGAACATAAATTTCCAAAGTACAGCTTATGGATTACAATAGCTTCCCCCCCCATAACTTCTCTCCCACCCACAACACTCCCCTCTCCCACTCCCTCTCCCCTCCCATTCACATCAAGATTCATTTTCAATTATCTTTATATACAGAAGATCAATTTAGCATATATTAAGTAAAGATTTCAACAGTTTGCACCCACACAGAAACACAAAGTGTAAAATACTATTCGAGTACTAGTTATAGCATTAATTATGTTTCAGTTTTGAAAGTTTATAATGTGTGTGCTGAGGATCTTTTCTGGCCATGCCTATTTGGGGTTCTCTGTGCTTCCTGTATTTGAATGTTCATATCCTTCTACAGACTGGGGACATTTTCTGCTGTTATTTCACTGAATAAGTTTTCTAAGCCACTCTTTTTCCTCCATACCTTCAGAAATTCCTAAGACTCATATATTTGATCATTTAATGGTATCCCATAGATTCCAAACACCTTCTTAATTTTTTCTTCTTCTTTTTTTTTTTGGTCTGAGAAATTTCAAAAGTCTTGCCTTTTAAATCTGATACGTTTTCTTCTGCCTCACAAGTCTGTTTTTAAGGCTTTTGAATGTAGTTTTTATTTTGACTTATGAACAGTTCATTTCTATGTATCTGCCTTATTTTTCTTCAGTATGTCTATCTCTGCAGAATTTCTCATCCAGGGCTATACAGATTTCTTTATTTCCTGTAGCTGTTTCTCTGTGTTCTTGAGTAACTTGACATTCTTTGAATTCCTTTTCAGGCATTTCGTCAGTCTCCCTTTCTTCACAGTCCAATATGCATGTATTATTGTGCTCGTTTTGAAAAGTCATATTGCCTTCCTTGTTCATGTGTCTTTTAATTTTTAAAGATTGATTTATTTATTTGAAAGGCAGAGTTGCAGAGAGAGAAAGAGAGAGAGAGAGAAAAAAAAATCTTCCATCCACTGGTTCACTCCTCAAATGGCTGCAATGGCCAGAGCTGTGCCTCTCCGAAGCCAGGAGCCAGGAGCTTTTTCTAGGTCTCCCACACAGGTGCAGGGGCCCAAGGACTTGGGCCATCTTCTGCTGCTTTCCCAGCCCAAGCAGAGAGCTGGATCAGAAGTGGAGCAGCTGGGACTCGAACCGGTGTCCATTTGCGATGCTGGCACTGCAGGTGGCGACTTCACCCGCTTTGTCACAGTGCTGGTCCTGAAGGCTTTATTTTTAGAAATGTGACTTTCTGGCTCAGTGGAGTACCTGAGACTTGTGCTGGAGTTCCAGGGGGGTGTGCTGGGTGGGGACAGGGAGCTCTGGCCACCATCTATGGGTTTGGGCATAAGTCTGCAGTGATTCCCAAGATGGGTTTGGTGTTGCACCTCTGGCTACAGTCAGCAGGGGGAGGGGATGTTGGATCTAGCCTGTGTGTTCAGTCTCAGTCCTTCTCTCTGCCAAGGTGAACCAGGTGATTCATGGCCTACAGGATCTCACAGCGCATGTGCACCCCACCCACCCAAATACACGGCCTTTCAGAGCACCGACCTACTTCATGGTGTGTACCTGTACCCTAAGCCCTCTGGAGATCTGTCCCCAGCTCCCAGGGAACTCTTGTCTTCAGCATTTTCTGTTTTCCCCAGGCATCTGTTGTGGGCTGTTGCTTTCCTGATTCTCTTTTTGTAGCAGGCGGCCACTTTTACCAGCACTCTCTCCGGTTACTTTCCCATTTACTTTGGGGCTATGATTCTTACTCAGGGAGAACTCCTTCTTGGTGATGCACTTTGATGGTTTCTCTTGCAGGGCCTCATTTGGAGTAGCTGAGGGTTGAGGAGTGGTCCCGCGGCTCAGGAATGTTAGTCTTGTTGGGGACAGCCGTCCTCCATGTATCCTGGTTATTTGTCCCCTCAGGGCATGGCTTAAGCTGTCCTTTCAGACATGAAAGAATATGTCTGAAGTTCCAGAGGTCACTTATGTAGGACTTTGTTCTGGAATCTTCCCAACATTTTGAATCTTGAAGGAGCTGGCTTTGAAAAGGTTGTTTAGAGGTCAGAAGGGAGGGTACCACAGCTGTTTCAAATACTTGAAGGATTGTTCAGATATAGTGGACAGAGTCCCAGGTTTTGGCCTTAAATTCTAGACCTGCCACTTCCTAGGTTTTCTCTGTGTTTTTTTTTTTTTTCCATCTAAATTCCTTTCAACCAAAAATCATTCTGATTCATTTAACATAAGAGGCAATGATTTTACTGATTAGATCTGGATTCTTGGTGTAGATTGAGTGGCAGGATTTTAGCTTTTTGAGCTCAGCCACCAGTGAATTGAAATTGTAATAGCTGTATTTATTACACTCAGAACTGAATGACTTATTAATAAGCTATTCCTTAGTCCCATATTATCTCTGTTTTACAGACTAATTTTTTAATAGGATTTCTTTAATTGTATCAAATGTTTCATTCCTATGATGCTTAAAATGTCTGATTGCTCTAATCTCCCGGGAAGCTAAAGTCTTAATTACATTTAGTATTTCTTATGTCATCTGATTCTTTAGATGAGATTAAAAGTAACTTATTTTAAAGGCTATGACTACTCTATTTATGACTATGCTTACTGAAAATTTAGGAAGTTTTGATCATATTAAATTAGATGACCATTATCTCAAATGATCTGGGTTGTGCATTAGCATATAGGATAGTTAACTTCTTTCAAAATGAATACCTTGATGATACTATTTTTTGCTACCTTCCCCCTGTTTTCCTTATCCTTGTCTTTGGATAGCATTGATTTATATTTTCTGCTTATCTGTTTATTTTCATGATACAGGTCAAGACTTGCTCCCTAGGAGGCAAAGTTCTTCAATTTGGTCCTTTCCCATATATCAGTAAATGTTGGTGGTAATTTATGGTATTTGACTTTTAGTCTTCGATGCTGTTTTTCAGCAGTGATATTGACAAACTGAATTCCATTAAGAGGGTAAAGGGACTGGGATTGTGAAGGTCTTCAGATGATATGAGGGGTAGCTAAGGGTGTTCGGAATGTAGAACGATGATTAGTCTTGGGAAATATGACCAAGTGCACGTATACTCATTTTCTTCATACTCAGACGGCTGAGATCTGTTAAAGAAGAACTAGGCTTAACTGTAAGAAGGATACAAATGGGCATGCCTTGTAGGAAGGTTTTGAAGGAGATAATTTTGGTTCATTGTGAGTAGGAAATGCTGTTGTAGGTGTTCAGTGACACCTTGGGAAGTAAGGAAGTGGTTTGTGTCCCTGGAAAACTTTAAACAGTGTTCCTCTCCGTGCCCATCAGATCTTTGAGAGAAATTCCATTCAGGTACTCTTCCCAGTTCCTAGATTCTGTGCTTGCCTGGCCACTGGTGCTGTCATGTGGCTGCTTTTCCACTCTGGGTTTTACTTCAGTGATTTGTATGCTTGGTTTTATGTTCCTGAGTGGGCCATGATGTGGTTGAGTGAAGCTGTCTAATGGTAAATTTTAATTTTAGATAATTAACAAAGTAGACGTGCTTATGTATCATGAACTCATATATATTTATATACATATGCACATTTGTATAATTACACTTTTTTAGTTTTGTTTTGTGTTCCTATTATTATAAAATGATATCAAGCCATGTGCCATAGAGATAACTGAGTATCATAAGAAAATATTTTCTTATCAGATTGAGTTTTTGAAGAATGAAGCTCTGTTAAGTTCTTAACGTAGAGTGCCTCTCTCTCCAAAAGAGAGCCTTTGTGGAAGAGGGAATTGAACACTGTTGGCTCATTACGAAATTATTTGAAAAAGATCAATAAATAAAATAGTATGGACATTCAATTAGTGTTTCAGATATGTAAGAGTAGGAAGTAGGAGCATGATAGTCATTTTGGGAAATTGTGTTTTCAGAGTCACTTACTAATTGGATTGTTGAGTACTGTGTTAGTGGTTTCAAATTCATTGCAGTTCTGACCTGAGGTAATAGACACCGAGGTAAAATGAAATCCATCTTCCTGAAGAACTGCTGGTTATATGAAATGATTAAATTTGATTTTAAAATAAAACATTAAGTGCAAAGCACTAAGAGTTTGAAAAACTACTTACAGGTCCCATGAAAGAAGATTTAATGCATTTAGCTTCCAAACAGTTTGCTCATTCTAGATGAAATGCCTTTACAGTTAAGCCAGTTATCATGCCAATAAATTAATAAAATAGAGGAAGTTACTTATCTTCTCCCATCCTTCAGGGCAGAGTTCTCTTTCAGGAGACTCCCTTCTGAAGTGGTAAGCGTCTGTCTAAGTGTTTGTGACCTCTTTTCCCAAGTCGACAGAGACATCTGTTGTCTGGGATGAACCTAAGTTCAGTGCAGGTGCTGTTGAAACGTTGATCTGATTCTGTGAAAAAGAAAGTCATCATCATGCTGGGAGAAATTTCCTTGGTAACAAAGGTACAAGTTTTATGGGACTTTTATAATCATTTAATACTTGTTATTTAAAGAGCACCAAAACGTTTGTGACAAAGGCAAATTACATCTCTCTTCCAGGTGCCTATGCAGCCCAAGGCATTAGAACTAGACAACATGGGGAGTGTCTTCACATTCGTTGCAGAGTAAGATAAATCCTTGGCAGTCTTGGGGAATGAACAGATTCTGTGTCTCTGCTAAAATTAATTTTCATCTTTCACATGATAATCTTTTTGTCTAACTCCAGCCTGAATATTACGTAGTGTAAATAGTTATTTATTTTTTAAGATTTTATTTATTTATTTGAGAGGTAGAGTTACAGACAGTGAGAGGGAGAGACAGAAAGAAAGGTCTTCCTTCTGTTGGTTCACTCCCCAAATGGCCGCAACAACCGGAGCTGTGCCGATCCAAAGCCAGGAGCCAGGAGCTTCTTCTGGGTCTCCCAAGCAGGTACAGGGGCCCAAGCACTTGGGCCGTCTTCTACTGCTTTCCCAGGCCACAGCAGAGAGCTGGATTGGAAGAGGAGCAGCCTGGACTAGAACCAGCACCCATATGTGATGCCGGTGCCGCAGGTGGAGGATTAACCTACTGCACCATGGCACCAGCCCCAAATAGTTATTTTTAATGTTGAGATAATTAGGCCGGTGCCGCGGCTCACTAGGCTAATCCTCCGCCTTGCGGCGCCGGCACACCGGGTTCTAGTCCCGGTTGGGGCGCTGGATTCTGTCCAGGTTGCCCCTCTTCCAGACCAGCTCTCTGCTGTGGCCAGGGAGTGCAGTGGAGGATGGCCCAGGTGCTTGGGCCCTGCACCCCATGGGAGACCAGGAAAAGCACCTGGCTCCTGGCTCCTGCCATCGGATCAGCGCGGTGCGCCGGCCGCAGCGTGCCAGCCGCGGCGGCCATTGGAGGGTGAACCAACGGCAAAGGAAGACCTTTCTCTCTGTCTCTCTCTCTCACTGTCCACTCTGCCTGTTAAAAAAAAAAAATGTTGAGATAATTGTGTTTTTCAAATGTTTGAATGTTTGATACAAATACTGAACAAATGAATTTAGGACTATTTCCTGAACATTTTAGAGTAAAATTGCAAAGTAAAAATATGACTATCTGTAGAGAATATCTAGCATTTTCTTTTTTCCTTTAATAGAATATCCTTCTGCATTTTTCTGAAAATATTATTCATAATATTGACCAAGGAGCTTCTTTTTCTTGTGCCTATGGGAGTTCTCTACCTCTCCTGACTGTTGCCTTTATTCTTTTTTATTTTTTATTTTTTTTTGACAGGCAGAATTAGACAGTGAGAGAGAGATACAGAGAAAAAGGTCTTCCTTCTGTTGGTTCACTCCCCAAATGGCCACTACGGCTGGCGTGCTGCATCGATCCGAAGCTAGGAGCCAGGTGCTTCTTCCTGGTCTCCCATGCTGGTGAAGGGCCCGAAGACTTGGGCCATCCTCCACTGCCTTCCCGGGCCACAGCAGAGAGCTGGACTGGAAGAGGAGCATCCGGGACAGAATCCGGCACCCCAACTGGGACTAGAACCCGGGGTGCAGGTGCTGCAGGTGGAGGATTAGCCTAGTGAGCCGCAGGTCAGCCACCTTTATTCTTTTTTAAGATTTATTTTATTTATTTGACGGGCAGAGAGAGGAAGAGACAGAGAGAGGTCTTCCATCTGCTGGTTCACTCCCCAAATGGCCCAATGGCCAGAGCTACACTCATCTGCAGCCAGGAGCCAAGAGCCTCCTCCGGGTCTCCTGTGTGGGTGCAGGGGCCCAAGGACTTGGGCTGGCCTTCACTGCTCTCCCAGGTGCATTAGCATGGCACTGGATTGGAAGTGGAACAGCCAGGACTAGAACCAGCGCCCATATGGGATGCCAGTGTTGTAGGTGGCAGCTTAACCTGCTATGCCACAATGCCGGCCATCGACTGCTGCCTTTTGACTTAATTGTGAAATTAGATTGCTCTTTCTCATTCTTTCCCTTCTTCTCTCCCTCCTTTTCTCCTTTCCACAAATGCTTAATGCCTACATGCTCTGTGAAAGCCCTAAAAATACAGTGATGAATTAGTGATAATATCTTTGAGTTCATGAGAATCTGATGGAGGAGGTGCACAAACATAAAGGCAAAGCTGTATATAAAATGCTGAAAAGTATGGAGAATAGGGAAACTTAACTTTGTGGATTGGGATGGGGCAAATAAGAGAGTTAAGAATTTACTGTTAATACAGAAAGGTAAATTGAGAATAAAAATTTTTGTTCTGTTAATGTTCAATCTACATGAATTTCAGGCACTGATTTTTCAGGTCAGTGTGGTAGAATTTATAGCTGACCAGGAGACTTAGGCCTGTGTTTTGGACTCATATCTAAAAGATCTCCTGTGATAGATTGGTTGGTTTCTTTCTGGAGGCTTGGCTAGAGACCCGTCATTATGCTTGCTTTCTTACCTCTGTATTACTAGAACTGTCTCTACTTGCGTCTTCAGGGATGCCCATGTGGTCATTTTTGAAGAATTCTTACCTGATCACTTGACAGTTACAGCATCCTGAGTGTCTTCCTAAAGCTTTCAGCTTCTGTATTTATTGTTGTGCTATTTACTTGGCTTATTTTTCACTGAAAAATCCTATGCTTGGGGCCAGCATCGTGGTGCAGTGGGTTACACCATGGCCTGTAATGCTGGCACCCATTTGTGTGCTGGTTCGAGTTGCAACTGTTCCACTTCAGATCCAGCTCCCTGCTAATGGCCTGGGAAAGCAGCGGAGGGTGCTTGGGCCCCTGGCACCCACACAGAGACTAGGATGAAGCTCCTGACTCCTGGCTTCAGCCTGGCCCAGCCCTGGCCATTGTGGCTCTTTGAGGGAGTGAACCAGTGGATGGAAGACCTCTCTTTTTATCTCTCCCCACCCTTCTCTGTAACTGTGCCTTTCAAATTAATAAACAATAAAATCTTTTTAAAAAATCCAGTGCGCAATGTTTGCAAAATGTTCACAAGTCTTTGAAGCCATATTTTTGATATTCAGTTATTTTCTCAGCAAGTATTTAGTGAAGCACCTGCCACATGGCAGGCATTGTATTGAATATTGGAATAGAAGAAAGATGTGGTCTCTACCTGCATGGAGTTTACAGTCCCTCGGGGAATATTGAAAATAGGCAGGTGTGAACAGTGTTGAGATAGGGAAATACAGGGTACTGCTTGATACATAGAGAAGGTACCTCATCCAGGCTTGGGGGCCACTGGATGTGTCTTTGGATGAAGTGACTTCTAGGCTAAGACTTGAAGGATCGGTAAAAACTACCCAGTTGAAAGGCAGAGTGATGGGGCAAGGTGTTTCAAGCAGAGGAAGTAGCACGTGTTAAGTCTGGCCCTGAAATACTTAGGGACTGATAGCTTTAAGAATGAAAAGAATGACTAGAACCTGTCGTAAAAGGGGGAGGGGATAAAGACCATGCTGGAGACCCTATAATGCACGTCATACTGGGGTATCTGAGCCATGTTAAGGAATTTAAACTGTCATTCAAAGTAGTAGGGAGACATTGAATGGCTTTTAAGTAGAGGAATGATGTAGCTAGAAAAGCATTTTCAAAGATAATTTTGGTTGCAGTTTGGAGAATATACTGGAGGGGCTAAAGATAATGAGATTAGTTAACTTGAGGCTGGTATTGTAGTCCAGAGAGGGGATACTGGAATCATTGACCGGGCAAATGGCCGTGGGCATAATATGTCTAAAATTTCAGGTGTGATGGAGGCTGAGATTAATTGGACATGTAGTCCTACATTTTTATTTTCTGTATTAAATTCTAGGTATTACATTTTTATAGGACAAAAGACTTTTCAAAATTTTATTTATGTTGAAAATGGAATACTATGAAGTATGCCACACATTATTCTTAGCACTTTACATGTGGTAATTCATTTATATTTCACAACAATCCTATGAGATAGATACCAGTGTTATCTCTGCTACATACATTAATATGCCTGAGGTCAATAAAAAGTAAATGCTTCATCTGGGTTTGAAATATGCTGATTTGGTGGTGGAATCGGTTTTCTTAACTACTACCCTCCAATCTTGGAAGTTGAAAGAATTTGCCCGAGTCCCCTCTCCAAATCTCTCTTCTCCTATTGTCTCCATTTTGAAGGGAAGTATATTAGTTTTTTTAAAGACTTATTTATTTGAAAGGCAAAGTTACAAAGAAGGAGAGGTTCTTTGTAACAACAGAGAGAAAGAGAGAGAGAGAGGAAGAGAGAGAGAGAGAGAGAGAGAGGTTTTCCATCCGCTGGTTTACTCCCTGGATGGCCAAAATGGCTGGAGCTATGCTGATCCGAAGCCAGGAGCCAGGAGCTTCTTCAGGTCTCCCACATGGATATAGAGGCCTAAGGACTTGGACCATCTTCCACTGCTTTCTCAGGCCATAGCAGAGAGCTGGATCAGAAGTGGAGCAGCTGGGACTCGAACCGGCACCCAATATGGGATGCCGACACCACAGGCAGTGGCCACACTGACTATGCCACAGAGCTGGCCCCAGATTAGTTTTAAAGATGTTTAGAAATAGAATCAGAATGTACATATTTAGGGAGAGAGATGGAAGGTGGAATGACTGTTAAATTTATGGTATAGCTGCTTGAGTGCCTGTAGTGGGTTGAATATTGAGTCCCTCCAAGTTCATATGCTGAAGCTGTAATGCCAGTGTGGTGGTACTTGGAGGGGAGGCCTTTAAGAAGTGACTAGGTGATGAGAGTAGAGCTGGTGTGAGTGGGGTTAGTGTGAGAGGCCAGACAGTGGGCTCGCTTTCTGCTCTCCACTTGAAGACACAGCAAGAAGACAGCTGTCTATAATCCAGGAAGAAGGCCCTCCCCAAGAACTGACTTATCACTCTGATTTCAGACTTCTAAACTCCAGGAGTAAGAAGTAAGTGTTTGTTGTAAAGCCACTTAAGCTAAGGTAATTTTTAGCAGCCAAAGCTGACTGAGACAGTGAATGTGGGAGTATTGACTCAAATAGGGAACCCAGGGAGTGAGGAAGGAAGAACAAGGTAAGGGTTGAGGGTGGAGGAGCAAGGTGAGATAATTATTACTGTCTTGAAAATATTGAATTTGAAGTGTTCGTGGGCAATCCTTGTAGATAAATGCTCAATAGGCAGTTTTAGGTATGGGTCTGAAAGCTCAGGAGAAAATCTCAACTTGGATACATGGATTTGGTAGCCTTCATTATATAACCTACGTGGCATGAGTGCTTTTATTACTGTAGGAAATATTGCAATCATTTGTATAGCTGTCCATTTGTAAAATTGAAAGCACCACACTTTTGTTAGTAGTTTAAGAAGAATTTCCCCCCTGGAATTACTGTGTTTTTCAAAGTCAGAACTTGTATATCTCTTTGATGTAAATGTGAGAAGACGACACTCTTTTTAGAGGAGAATGAAGAGTTGGATTTTTTGAAAAAGAGAAGAATGAATATAGAAAAGAAGTTGTTGAAGAAAATATTTACTGTCTGCAATAGTATAGTTTTGGGTGGGTGGTAGATGAATTCAGAATAGAAAACATTCCTCTCCTTACCTTTGCCATGGAAAGTGAATGGAAATACAGGACAGGCCCACGTGAGCATCCGTGAGCAGATTTGCAGAAATGCCATGCGATGTAAATACAGTTGGGCAGCATGTGAACCTTCGTTGCAGAAAGATTTCTAAAGAAATGAGCTGAGTTAAGGATTTCTGAGAGGAGGCTTGGGTTAAGGTTAGGTTGGAGATGAGAAATGTAACTTGGTGGGGAGGTAGGGCAAGGTGTCCATGGAGGAATTTAGAGGGAGGGGTGAGTGAGGCAGAAGACGCCTCTGCTGGGCTGAGGCTGCAAGTCTGAGCTTCCAAAGGTCAGAGTGGGGAGAAAGAGGGTGGGTGGTGGTAGTTACAAGTTCTCCACCAGGCCAGCTTGCTCTCAGATTGCTTACAGCTGGGCAGATGATACACTATGAAATAGAAACAGATGATAGCAGGTAACCCAGGGTGGAGGAGCTGGACCTTATTAATTTTTTATAAGATTTATTTATTTATTATCTATTTACCTATTTATCTTATCTCTTTATTTATTTGAAAGATAGAATGACAAATAGGGAGGGAGAGAATGAGAGATCTTCCATCTGTTGGCTTATTCCCAATCGGTCAAAGTCAGGAGCCAGAAACCCCAGCTGGGTCTTCCACTTGGGTGGCAGGGACCCAAGCATTCAGGCCACCTCCTGCCGCTTTACCTGGCACGATAACAGGGAGCTGGATTGGAAATGGAGTGACTGGACCGCGAGTACGTGCTCCACCTGGTTGAGGCTGGTGGCCTAACTTTATGTACCACAACCCAGGCTCCAGTAGCTGGAGTTTAGAGGAGAGATTTGTGGTTCTCAAATCCAGGACAGCTTTTGTGAATCAGGTCTTGAGTTGCATAGTAAGGTCCCTGCAGGAGAGAGAAAAACATTGTAGGTAAGGGAAGTTCGATGATTTCCGGGTAAGAATGGCTACTCAATAAGGATGTGAGTGAAATGAGCAGGTGGATGAGAAGACGTGAATTCTAGGTAGCTATTTTTTGTTTTCTCCTAAAGCCTGTGGCTTTTGGCAAATCACTGTTCTTTGGCTTTCATTTATTTATTTCACTATTTTAAAATCACTTTGATTCATATTTAATAGGTTGATTAAAATTAAATTTAAAATGTTAATAAAAGAGGGATAAAATATATGCTCTGATTCCTTTATACTTGCTGAAAAAATTTATAATATCCTTTAAGGGGCTTCCTTCTGAGATTCTTATTCCAGGAATTGAACTGAAGTGTTTTAAATTCCCTTGTAAATGGTAAAAGTAAGACTACAAATACGAAGTGGCATTATGTTTAGTAGGGTGGAGACTATGTGGCTGTATCTGCATTTAGTGGCAAAGTTTAGATTTGTTATAAAAACCTATACCAAATGTGCAGTGGCTCCTAGTTGCCTCCCTCATATAATTCAAACTCTTTAGCTACTTCTTTGGGGTCAGATCCAACCTCTAGTGGTTATAAAATGGACAACTGTGGCAGAATGCCATACATTTTCTTAAGAAACTAGCAAAATTTGTTCATTGAGAATAAGAAAGGTTAAAACGGATTGGAATGGCATAACTGTGTGATTTTTCAAGTCTGCAGTACCATTTAAAAGAGCATTAAGTAATAATTGTGCTAATTGTTTTATATACTTGATTTTTTTTTTTTTTTTTTGGACAGGCAGAGTTAGACAGTGAGAGAGAGAGAGAGACAGAGAGAAAAGGTCTTCCTTCCATTGGTTCACCCCCAAATGGCTGCCATGGCCGGAGCGCTGCACCAATCCGAAGCCAGGGGCCAGGTGCTTCTTCCTGGTCTCCCATGCGGGTGCAGGACCCAAGCACCTGGACCATCCTCCACTGCCTTCCTGGGCCACCGCAGAGAGCTGGACTGGAGTAGGTACTCACTTCTTCACAGCTCCTGCATTGGTGGACTATAAAATAACATGAAGATGATGTTACTATTACACAGTGCTTTGCATTTTTCTGTGTTACTCAGTGAGAAATTACTATGTCTAGGTATGGTTCTACATATGTTTAATAGCACATGCATAAGGGCCAGTGTTGTGGCGTAGCAGGTTAAGCCTCCACCAGCAATGCCAGCATCCCATATTGGCGCCGGTTCAAGACCCAGCTGCTCCACTTCCCATCTAGCTCCCTGCTAATGGTTTGGGAAAGCAGTAGAACATGGCCCAAGTGCTTGTGCCCCTGTGCCCACATGGGAGACCCGGATGAAGCTCCAGGTTCCTGGTTTTGGCTTGGACCAGCCCTGGCCATTTTGGAGGAGCAACCAGGACAGAATCCGGCGCCCCAGCTGGGACTAGAACCCGGGGTGCTGCAGGCGGAGGATTAGCTAAGTGAGCTGCGGCACCAGCTATATACTTGATTTGATTTATTGCTCAGTAACTGTCATTACTCCCATTTTTCAGATGAGGAAACTGGGACTTGGAGAACTTGCCTAAGGTTACACACTGGTGAATGGAGAGCTGGGAGTAAACACAGATCTTATCCACAGAGTCTCTGCATGTAACTATAACCTTATAAATTATTTAAAATTTAATTTTTTGAATGGATAATAGTTGTACTTTGTACATAATTTAAAAATATAAGGATAGATGGTGAAAACAGTTTCCTTTGTCCTTGTATCTTTGTCCCTGGTTTCCTTTGCATGTGAACAAATAACAACGAGATGTTCTGTGTGTGTATGTATAAATTAAATATAAAAATAGTATGCATATGACACTTGTGAATAAATTTCATCCTTGCTTTATACAAATGGGACTGTAGATGTACACTGTAGATATTGTCTTGCATCCTTATTTTTTTGCTTAAAAGTTTCTTAGACATTGTTCCAGTTTTTTTTTTTTTTTAAAAACTCTTCATTTTAAAAATTGCTGCATAATATTCTGCTATGTTGATGACCACAGTTTACTTAACTAGTCTCCTGTTGAAGGATACTTGGATTTTTTGTATTTTGATAGTACAAACAACTCTGTAGTGAATGACACTGAATTTGAGTTATCTGATACATGTTTAAGTTCACTATATATGCTAAACAAGAAACTAGGGGATCTCCATGAGTATGAAGTGTTTCACTATAGTAGAGTTACACTTTATTACTAATATGGAATTCTAAAAATTGTACGTGCAGATGTGTGGTAAATTGTAAGCATGTGCTTTTCTAGCAGAAGGGTTCTGTATCAGTCACTGTAATCAAATATGTATGTACGGGCTTATAAAATTCAAAAATGAGAAAAGGGAAGGTTATGGCACAGTTGGCTGACTCAGACATTTACTCAGCAGAGTGAAACTTTCATTCCTAAGGAAAAATGACTCATTACTGCATGGAAGAACTTCCCTGGAGAAGCACTGATGCGTTTGACCTTTGTTAGGATTATGGTATAATTCATGCTCAAGAAACATGCTATGAAAAGGATCCTAATGGTTCTGCTGCCATGAAGTATATCCAGAAAATGGGCAAAAGGGAATCTTTAATATCTGTGTGTACAGTGGAGAAAACCAAAGTAAGCATGTGTGTTAGGAACTGCAGAGCTCCAAGATGGGATAGAGTGTGAGGAGTAGGTAGTGCTTTGCATTTTTCTGTGTTACTCAGTGAGAAATTACTGTGTCTAAGTATGGTTCTAGATATGTTTAAAAGCACCTGCATAAGGGCCAGTGTTGTAGCGGAGCAGATTAAGCCTCCACCATCGATGCAACCATCCCATATTGGCGCCGGTTCAAGACCCAGCTGCTCCACTTCCCATCTAGCTCCCTGCTAATCGTTTGGGAAAGCAGTAGAACATGGCCCAAGTGCTTGTGCCCCTGTGCCCACATGGGAAACCTGGATGAAGCTCCAGGTTCCTGGTTTTGGCTTGGACCAGCTCTGGCTATTTTGGCCATTTAGGAAGTGAATCAGCAGACGGAAGATATCTTCGGTTTCTCTCCCTCTCCCCCCACTTTCCTTTTCTCCCTCTCTTCCTCTTCCCCACCCCGTCTCCCCAACCCCCCTCTGCCTTTCAAATAATTAAGTAAATCTTTAAAAGAAAAAAGGAAGAAACATTGGAAAAGTTTCAGAAATAACCTCAGAGGGAAACAGGAGTTCTAGGACACTGACGGTCCATGTTATACAAATGAGTGTGTCTAATCATTTCACTTTATGAGCCAAACAGCATGAGTCAGAAGCTGCTGAAAAGCCCACGAATCAGGTTGCCAGCCCTGCTCTACGATGACTTGGTAGTGATAAGAACTCAGACATGACAAAATGGAAACTGTTGGAAAGAAAGATTCATTTAGAAGAAATGCAGGATAGTAACCGAAAGTGTCTAGTGAAGACTTACTCATCAGAGACTGCTGTAATAGCTAATATGATTCAACTACCAAGATATGATAGGTCACTCTTTTATAAACTCATTTACTCTGCACCAAAGACAGTACAAATAAATTTTAGCATCTTCTGGATAAAGGAATAGAAATCTTCATTAATGGAAGTGGTTTTATTCTGCATTTGAGTTCATTGACTATGACGTCTACAGCTAATAACTAAGAAACCTAAAATAACCAGAAAGGAAAACCAACAAAGATACTTCAAGAATGCACCATTTCCAAATTAGATCATTAGGAAGTCAAGTCAAACTCAGTTTCAACTCAAATTTCAAAAGCCTAGCTAACTTTTCACAAACATCATTTATATTTGGACCATCTTCTACGGGCTTCCCAGGTGCATTAGCGGGGAGCTGGATCAGAAGCAAAGCAGCACAGACTCAAACCAGGGCTTTGGTGTGGAATGCTGGCCCTGCAAGTGGCAGCTTAAACCTTTGTGCCTCAATGCTTTTCTTTCTTCATTCCTTTCTAAGATTCATTTATTTGAAAATAAGAATGAGAGAGAGAGAGAGAGAGAAGAGAGAGAGAAGAGAGAGAAGAGAGAGAAGATCTTGGATCTGTTCACTCCTCAAAAGGCTGCAAGGGCCAGGGGTTGGGCCAGTGCGAAGCCAGAAACCAGGAACTTCATCTGTGTCCCCGACTTTGGAGGGGGGCATTGGCCCAAACGTTATCTTCTTCTGCTTTCTCAGACCGTTAGCAGGGAACTGGGTTGGAAGTGGAGCGCTGGAACATAAACTGGCATCCACATGGGATGCCATCATTGTAGGTGGCAGCTTTACCTGCTACACCACAACACCAGCCCCCTAAGTGCCTTTCTTTAGCATCCTCTTCAATTGGGCCCAATGTGGCTATGTCTATTTTTCCTCTTGCTTTATCTGTCTGCATCTTTACTTTTTACTTTGTATGTTCTGCACCTTCTGTTGTTTTGGAGAAGGAAGGAACAAAGTATGAGTTAACACACATTTTTAATACAGCTTATTTATTTTTAATACAGCTTATTACAATTTCCTCATTTAATAGATTGTGCCATTCTTATGGAATACTTACATTTATCTTTAGTCTGATTTAAAATGAATCCATTTATCAAATACCATTAAATCAACTATTATTACAAAGTAACCATGTCTCTGAGTCATGCATTAGCTTTTAAATATTCTAGTAATAATTCAGCTTCTGTTTTGATGTTCATCCAGGTATTTAGAAATAAAATAGGAAGCAATAAGAGTTTCGGGTTATGGGGCTGGCATTGTGGCATAGTAGGTTAAGCCTCCACCTGTAGTGCTGGCACCAGTTCTTGTCCCAGCTGCTCTGCTTCTGATCTGGCTCCCTGCTGATGGCCTGGGAAAGCAGTAGAAGATGGCCCAAGTCTTTGGGTCCCTGCACCCATGTGGGAGACTCGGAAGAAACTCCTGGTTCCTGGCTTCAGATCGGCCCAGCTTCTGGCAGCTTGCAGCTATCTGGGGAGTGAACCAGCGGATGAAAGACCTTTCTCTGTCTCTTCCTCTCTCTCTGTAACTCTGCCTCTAGATAATATAAGTCTTTAAAAAAAAAAAAAGAGTTTGGGGTTTGACACTTTGAGAAGTTTTGCTTGAACAAGAACTGCTGGAATCAATTTGATTCTGGTAGTGTTAAGTGCCAGCCTCTTTTTAAAAATTTTTTTTTCCCAGAAACCTTTTATTTAAGGCATACAGACTTAATACATTTCATAATTACAACTTTAGGAACATGGTGGTTCTTCTCACCATACCCGCCCTCTCACCCACACTCTCATCCCCCTTCCTCCTCCCTTTCCTATTCCCATTCTTATTTTTTACTAGGATCTATTTTCAATTAACTTTATACACATATAATTAACTCTGTGTTAAATAAAGAGTTCAGCAAATAGTATGTATTTTTTAAAAAACTGTTTCACTTCATTTGAGACAAGGGCTTTTCAAAGTCATTGCTTCTTGAAGTGTCAGTTTCACTTCAATAGATTACCTTTTATGTGCTCTATTAGTTATCACAGGTTAGGGAGAACATACGGTATTTGTCCTTTCTGGACTGGCTTATTTCACTAAGTATGATGTTTTCCAGATTCATCCATTTTTTTGGAAACAACTGGATTTTTCTTCTTCTTCTTTTTTTTTTTTTTTTTTTTTTTTTTTTTTTTTTTTTACCACTGTGTTGTATTCCATGGAGTATATATCCCATAATTTGTTTATCCAGTCTTTGGTTGATGGGCATTTGGATTGATTCCATGTCTTAGCTATTGTGAATTGAGCTGCAATAAACAAGGGGGTACAGGTAACTTTTTCATATGCTGATTGCATTTCCCTTGGGTAAATTCCCAGGAGTGGGGTGGCTGGGTCATATGGTAGTTCTATATTCAAATTTCTAAGAATCTCCATACTGTCTTCTACAATGGCTGTACCAGTTTACATTCCTACCAACAGGGAATTAGAGTACCTTTTCCTCCCACATCCTCCACAGCATTTGTTGTTTGTTGATTTCTGTATGAAAGCCATTCTAATGGGGTGAGGTGAAACCTCATTGTGGTTTTGATTTGCATTTCCCTAATGGCTAGTGATCCTTCTGCATTTTTTCTTGTGTCTGTTGGCCATTTGGATTTCCTCTTTTGAAAAATGTCTGTTTAAGTCCTTTGCCCATTTCTTCACTGGGTTGTTTGCTTTGTTGTTGTGGAGTTTCTTATTTTTTTTTAATTAAAAAATTTATTTATTTGAAAGAGTTGCACAGGGAGAGAAAGAGAAGCAGAGAGAAAGAGAGAGGTCTTCCATGTGCTGGTTCACTCTCCAATTGGCTGCAATGGCCAGAGCGGTGCCAATCCGAAGCCAGGAGCCAGGAGCTTCTTCCAGGATGCAGGTGCAGGGGCTCAAGGACTTGGGCCATCTTCTACTGCTTTTCCAGGCCGTGGCAGAGAGCTGGATCGGAAGTGAAGCCGCCGGGACTTGAACCGGCATCCATATGGGATGCTGGCACTGGAGGTGGCAGCTTTACTGGGTACACCAGAGGACTGTGAAGTTTCTTGATCTCTTCATATATTCTCATTATTAAACCTTTATCAGTTGCATAGTTTGCAAATAATTTCTCCCATTCTGTCAGTTACCTCTTCACTTTCCTGTTTCTTTTGCAGTACAAATGCTTCTCAATTTGATATAATCCCATTTGTTGATTTTGGCTTTGTTGTCTGTGCCCTTGGAGCCTTTTCCAAGAACTCTTTGCATATGCCAGTGCCTTATAGGGCTTCCCCAATGTTCTCTAATAATTTGATGGTATTGAGCCAGAGATTGAAGTCTTTAATCCATGTTGAGTGGCTTTTTGTGTAAGGTGTAAGATAGGGGTCTTGCTTCATACTTCTGCATGTTGAGATCCAGTTTTCCCAGCACCATTTGTTGAAGGGACTGTCCTTGCTCCAGGGGTTGATTTTGGCTTCTTTGTCAAAGATAAGTTGATGGTAGATGCATGGATTTATTTCTAGTGTTTATATTCTGTTCCATTGGTCTATCCATATGTTATTGTACCAATACCCGGTTGTTTTGATTACAGCTGCCCTGTACTATGTCTTGAAATTTGGTACTGTGTTGCCTCCAGCTTTTTTTGTTGTTGTTGTTGTTGTATAAGATTGTTTTAGTTATCCGGGGTCTCCTTCGTTTCCATATGAATTTCAGCATAATTTTTTCTATATCTGAGAAGAATGTCCTTGGTATTTTGACTGGTATCACATTGACTCTGTAAATTGCTTTCAATAGTATGAACATCTTGATGATATTGATTCTTTCAATCCATGAACATGGAAGATTTTTCCATTTTTTTAATATTCTTCTATTTTTTTCTTTAATGCAGACCCCAGGAGGCAGTGCTGGTGGATTCCTCTAATTGTATTCCTGACACTGTCATGGGAGACCTGGATTGAGTTCCTAGCTCCTAGCTTTGGCCTCATCCTAGCCTCAGCCATTGAGCGCATTTGGGGAGTGAACCAGCAGATGGGAATGTTCTCTCCCCGCCTCCAATAAGAAATGAATTTTACCCCAAAAGAACAAACATATTATTAACCTTATTTAATTATAAAATACAAACAGAAATCCTGAAATTCTTGCTGCCTCTATTACTGTTTGCCTTGCTTCCTTTCAACAATATTATTTTCTGACTACTAGTTTTAAAATTATGATGGTTCAAGTACCTTTACATTTAGGTCACGGAATGAGATTATGTATATCTCTCATATGAAAAAATGCACATTTTATAGTTTTTCTACTTAGAAACCTCAGGGTGTATTTTGTTCTTTTTTTTTTTTTTTTTTTTAACAAGGATTAGTTCTTAAATTAAACCAAATGAGTAGTGCATGTGATTTATTAAAAGCAGTTTCTTTATAACGTTTTGATGCTTCCTAAACAAATACCTAAAATTTACCTCTTTTTTTTTTTTTTTTTTTTTTTTGACAGGCAGAGTGGATAGTGAGAGAGAGGCAGAGAGAAAGGTCTTCCTTTTGCCGTTGGTTCACCCTCCAATGGCCGCCACGGCTGGTGCACTGCGGCCGGCGCACCGCGCTGATCCGATGGCAGAAGCCAGGTACTTCTCCTGGTCTCCCATGGGGTGCAGGGCCCAAGTACTTGGGCCATCCTCCACTGCACTCCCTGGCCACAGCAGAGAGCTGGCCTGGAAGAGGGGCAACCGGGACAGAATCCGGCGCCCCGACCGGGACTAGAACCCAGTGTGCTGGCGCCGCTAGGTGGAGGATTAGCCTATTGAGCCGCGGCGCCGGCTCTCATTATTTTTTAAAAATATTTTTGTATTTTCTTAGAATTGTACCTATGAAATACATGAAATCTGTTCTCTTTATATTAGTAAAAATTTCAAAAATAGAGAAACAGGAGCTGATAAAATAAAGATGTCCCAAATGAAAAGTAGCCCTTAAGGAGTGGATATTTAACCTAGCACTTAAGACACCCACAGCTCACTTTGGAGTGCCTGGGTTCAGTTCCCAGCTCTGGCTCCTGACTCCAACTTCCTGCTAATTCAGACCCTGGGGAACAATGGTGATAGGTCAAGCATCACACATTTGGGAGACTTGGATTGAGTCTCAGTCTCCTGGTCCATCCCCAGCCCAACCTTAGCCACTGAAGGCATTGGGGATGAATGAAACTGGTCTCTTTCTCTCTCTCTCTCAATTAAAGAAATAATTTTTTAAGAATGAAAGTTTTGGCTTAAACCAATCATGTCTGCCAAATATCACTCATATTATGATCTTGATAATTTACTTGATATGATATCTGTAAAACGGGAATATTAGTTCATATTGCAGGTGATATCTCAACAATCAAATAAAAATCAAATTTTTTTTATTATAAAAACAAAGAAAGGAAGAGAGATCTCTTGGACCCTTCACTCAGTTTTCTCTGTTGATAGTAGTGTAAGTTACATCCAAGAACTTGAGGGAAATACAATCCCCTCACCTGATTTCAGATGTCACTAGTTCTACGTGTGTGTGTGTGTACATGTAGAATCTCTCATGCCATAAGCACCTCTCTCCCTCGTTCACCTTCCTAATCCCTACTCTATTCTCCATCTCTGTATAGTTGTCATTTCAAGGATGTTGTATCTGTGCACCTTATTATTTTTACCCTTCATATGTATTGTATCTGAGTAAAAGAATAACTACATAGAAAGGGCAAAATAGTTTTCTACATTATTCGGTGTCTTAAGGTTCTCTTTGGTAGAAAAAGTTATTTTAATGTTTACTAGATAAGGATAAGTTATTTTCCTTAGGTAAACTGTACTTTGCATATACTAGAATGATAAATTGTTCAATCTGTATAGTTGACTCAAAAATGCCTATAATTAGCTTTCAACTTAAGTATCACCTTTGCTGGAAGACTTTAAAAATCTATGTATTTACTTGTGAAGCAGAGAAATAAGCTCCCACCTGCTGGTTCATTCCCAAACAAATGGACAGGGTTGAACCTGGGAGAAGGAACTCAATCCAGGTCTCCCACGTGGGTGGCAGGGACTTGACTACTTGAAACATCACTGTTGCCTCCCTAAGGTCCACATTAACAGGAAGCTCAAGTCAGGAGCCAGAACTGGTACTTGAACCCAAGTACTACGAAAGGATCATGGCATCTTAGCTGGCAGCTGGACGCCCACCTGAGAGACCTTTATTGCTTATTCACACTGAAGCGTCCTTCACGCCACTCCTGATCTCTGTGTTTCCTTATTTTTATCATTGTACGTAAGTATTTTCTCATTTCATTTATTTGTCCATCTCTCTGTCTTCATCCTCTTCATCTTCTCCATCCTTAGAATATAAGGCTGTGTGACCATAGGGACTTTATTTACACTTTCACTTCGTACAAAGTGGTACCTCTACATAAAATATTGCTATTGAATGAAATACTTTTCATTGAACAGAAAAGGAACTTTAAAAAAAAAGTATTTTATGTATTTGAAAGGCAGAGCGAAAGACAAAGAAAGAGTTTCTTTTGTCTGCTAGTTCACTCCCCTCATGGCTGCAAAGGCTGGTTTGAAGCCAGGAGCCAGGAATTCCATCCTGGTCTTCTGTGTGGATGGTAGGAGCCCAAGCACTTGGGCAATCTTCTTCTGACTCCCCGGGCACATTAGCAGGGAGCTGGATCAGAAGCACAGCAGCTGGGACTTGAACCCGCAGTGCCAGCATCACAGGCAGCAGCTTAACCCACTTAGCCGCATTAGCCCCTGTAATTATTTTTGATCTGTGATCTCACATGTATAATACATTATCCACAACATATAATTCTAATTTTATAAATTGTTCCTTTTAAATCTCTTTTAGTAAATATATGTAAATGTTGTGAATAAGATTTTAGAGGAACTTTTATGTCATTTTAATGGGTTTGTGAATATATTGAATAACTGAATTGCAACTTTTAATTTCAACTTGAAATGTTCCCAGAATAAAAAATTTGAATTACTTAAATGAATTAGGGTACTTCAGGACTGTGATAGAATGTACTAAGGACTATATTCATTTTATTTGAGTGATCATATTGTTTTATGATAAAAACAGTCCATTTTGTCCTAGATGACAATTATTTTGTAGTGAAGAAGTACCTTGGAATTATAGATCATTTTTCAGTTTTATGTGCATTTCTGTCAGCTGAAAATAATTGCTGATTTGGACTTTCCTTAGAAAAAGAGATGGAAATTATATTATTAACTTTGTAAGGGAGGAATTTTTTTAGTCATTAATCAGATATATTGCTCTAGAAGCAGTGGAATATTGTTTAAAAAAAGGTGTAGCCCAATAAAGAAATAAATGAATTATAGAGAAGTGCTACATTGTGATTCAGATAATCTGAGCCTGATGACTGATGTAGTGTTAGCCAGGTTGTTAATTGTGTATGCTTTAGTTATGAAATGTAACAGGAGTCCAGAGGCTGGCCCAGCCCTGTGGGCTGAAGCTGTACGTTTGTTTTTGGTTTAAAAGATGGCATCTGATGTCCTTTATCTTGCCCATATTGTGACAGCACAAAAAACTTTGCAACATTTACCACAAAATGATAGCTAGGTACTTCTGATTTCCGCTCTTGGTCTGTTAGATAGATAGGCAGAGCTCCTATATTTCTGGGAACAGGAAGACTCATTGGATCAGGGCTGTGTTGGTTTGTTCTAGCTGAATCCCTGAAGAAATGTGTTCCTGTGAGTACTCTTTTCATGTCCTCTGAAATTGTGGTTGGCCTCCAGGCACAAACAGGAACTAATAGTTTTGTAGCACTGAACCATGTACTACGCAATATTCTAGATCCTTTTTCATATTTTGACTCATTTGACCTCCACATTAATCTCAAGAGGTCCCATTTTACAGATGGGGAAATAGGTGTGACACAGGTAGACAGTGACAAAGGTGAGGAATGAACCACAGTCTCTGATAGTTACCCTTTTAGGCATTCTTTTTGGAATTATTAAGAAATTATTTTCATTATCAGCCTTTTAAACTTTATTTTAATCATATTATAGGTTGGACAACTAAAACTGTGTTAGACCTCTCCAAGTACTTGTTTGGTAATTTTCAAACATTCCACTAGAGGTCAGTCTATCACCTGACAATATAAATATTGTCTTTTCTGTTTTTGGAAGTGCAAAATTTTAATTATACTAAATTGAAGTGTGCTATCAAAGATTTGGGTAGCGGAATAATTTTTGAATTAGAAACATAAATTGTCATCTTTGTACTAGTGAAAGCATATATGTCTATTATGTGACCCAATATTGGGATGATAGATTGTCTTTGCAGAATTTAATCAAGATATTCTGTGAGATGATGTCTTGTAAGGAAAAAAGCTAATGACCTTAATCTTTATTTGTTGCTTCTAAGTTAACCATATATTAAACGTTAAACTTTGGATTAGTAGTATTCAAAATTCCTTTTCTGGACTCATTTAATTCATTCAAGGATTTAGAATATACCCAGAAAGTAATGAAACAGTAAAGCAATTTAGTGTCCACTGAAATACATTATAATACATTTTTGTAAGATTTTATTTTTTTATTTGAAGGACAGAATAACACAGAGAGAGAAACAGAGATAGAGACAGAGACAGAGAGACAGAGGTCTTCCATCTGCTGGTTCACTCCCCAGTTGGCTACAACGGCCGGAGTTGAGCAGATCTGAAGCCAGGAGCTCAGAATTCCATCTAGCCTCTCCTGTGGGTGCAGAGGCTCAGGCACTTGGATCATCATTCCCTGCTTTCCCAGGTGCATTAGCAGGGCACTGGATCAGATGCAGAACAGACAGGATTCAAACTAGCACTCTCATAGGGGATACCTGCGTCATACACAGGAGCTTAACCCACTATGCCGCAATACCAGCCCCTGATACTCTGTCAATTTTAAGGCAGTATGGATCTTCAGAATTTTTTTTAAAATATAGCTCAGAGAGGCCAGCGCCGCGGCTCAATAGGCTAATCCTCCGCCTTGCAGCGCCGGCACACCGGGTTCTAGTCCCGGTCGGGGTGCCGGATTCTATCCCGGTTGCCCCTCTTCCAGGCCAGCTCTCTGCTGTGGCCCGGGAGTGCAGTGGAGGATGGCCCAGGTCCTTGGGCCCTGCACCCGCATGGGAGACCAGGAGAAGCACCTGGCTCCTGGCTTCGGATCAGCGCGATGCGCTGGTCGCAGCGGCCACTGGGGGGTGAACCAATGGCAAAAGGAAGACCTTTCTCTCTGTCTCTCTCTCTCACTGTCCACTCTGCCTATCAAAAAGAAAAAAAAAAAAAGAGTGATACCCTTGCTGCTAAATGGTGGGAGCCAAATCCTGTCCACTCTGCCTGTCAAAAAAATATATAGCTCAGAGATTTTTATTTCTCAGCTCTTAAGTTTTAGAGATAACCAGGTGTTGAGTTAAGATGCAGAAACCCAGAGGCTTTGTTTAGAAACAACATTTTAAGGTAACTTTGTTGCTTGCATAAAAGGAGCATCATATTTTGGAGGGATTGGATATACTTATCTGGAGAGTCTTGCGTGGTCCTGAGCACAGAATAATTCATCAGCTGACCAGTGGTGTTAGTTATATGCAAGTAATGGTTGTGGCTACTGTAGGTTAAATAAAGTCTTTTAGGCAGCCTTCAGATGAACTGAAACAATATGATTTGACTTGAGATTTGTCACACTGGAAATGAATGGCAACATATGGAAGAGGCTAGGACAGGGAGGAAAGTTAGACAGGAGGGGTAGGCCAGCAGTTTTGTAGGCCTGGGTAGGTAGTAAGTGAAACCCAGGGGTTGTTGACAAAGTGAGAGGCAAGGGAGTCCTTTGGATATAGATGGAGCAGATAGGATAGTAGAATTCTAGGTGGACAGATTGATTGCATCTAAGACCAGAGAAGTCTTCAAAGGCAGCAGGGAAGGACAAATGGGCCTGAAGATAAGAGTTAAGGATTCTGATAGGACTTCTCCCTTTTTGCATGCATATCATGTGCCACACAGTGTGCTAAGAGCTTTGAATATGCTGGCTCACTTTCTCCTTGTCTTCAGAGACAGCTTCTAGTCTCTTTTTATAGATGAGATAACCAAGGCTCAGATAGTTTCAATAACATGCTACTGTCATACAGCTTATCAATGGTAAGACTGACATGTGAACACGGGGTAGTGGGGCTCCAGCTGTGTGCTTCCTGACACAGAAACCTATTTCTTTTTTGCCCCATTCTTAAAAACGGTTTATTTTTTTTTTAATTATTTCTTCAAAATGCAGAGAGAGAGAGAGACTGACAGACAGACAGAATCTTCTATGTGCTGGTTCCCTCCCAGATACTCGTACAGCCAGGATGAGGCCAAGCTGGGAGGCCAAAACTCAGTCCAAGTTCTCCCACATAGCTGACATGGACCCAGGTCCTTGAAGCATCACCTGCTGCTGTCCATGGTGCTCATTTTCCCTCCGCTGACATCAAGAGCAGAGTCGGGACTTGAGCGTAGGTGCTCAGGCATGAGATGCAGGGTCCCGAATGGCAGCTCACCCCCTGCACCAGACGCCTACTCATCTCTGCCCCAGTTTTAATGCTGCCTTCAGTGTAGGGATGGTTCTAGGCTTATATCCAATTGCAGGTTAACCCATAGCTAAGCCCTAATTACAGCAAAAGCAGGGGTTATCACTTCTAGGGAGATAGGGGCAGATATATTTTTGTTAAAAATGTGAGGTTTCTTAACCTTTGCCTACAAATCACAATGAAGACCTATATTCCCTGTGTGGTGCTGGTTAGATGGTGGTGAATTTGTCTTGTACTCCTCAGTACTTTGTTGTCTTTTTTTTTTTCCCTCTCCTAAAATCCACTAATTATCTTACTAGGTGTTCTCTCTGTCGGCTTAGTTTTTCCATAAATGACACTCCTGGAGGTGACCTCTCAAGGACTTTCTAGAGTCTTAATAGGAAGAGTAGTGGGCAAAGCTAAAAGGAAGTTTAGGGATCACTAATTTGGTCTGTCAGTATACTTTTGTCACTTTATTTTTGTACCTGCAGGCAGCAGTGCTTCTGAGACCTTTTAGTCCTTTAAAGATAGCTTTGATCCTAGATCTCTTTCTGCTTGGGATATGTTTTTGAAGGGATGAGGACAGGATGTCAGCTTTCTTCTCCCAAAGGCACCCGTTGCTGCATTTCCCCTATAATCTAGGACTTTCATCATTTCCTCCATGTTGATGGTAGCTCTAGACCTGGGGAATAGCATTTGTCTTTTGTTTTTTGACCTGAGTGACTGGTAATGGCGAAAGGTCCATCAGCTAAGAATGCTTTTAATAAGGCCCTCTTTTTTGTGTGGTCTAGCCAGGGTCTGTCTACGGCCAAATGCAAAAAGTATTTCCCAAGTTCCTTCACTTTTTTCTTCTGAAGTTACTTGAAGGTGACAGTGAGGAAGAGCACATCCACACGCTGCACAAGGGCAAGCAAATGGAGAGCTCTCTTTATGTAGCGTTTAATCTCTTGGATGCAACTTTGATTTATTTTGACAAAATAATGCCGAATTCTTAACCCTGCAGTACAATTTAACACTGGATCCACAAGTGCCAGAACTCCTTTCTCAGCAGAGAAGGCTCTGCAGAATTCTGTAAGGCCAGAGTACCTGCTTTTTCCCACAAGGCTTTTGGAATTAAATGTACTCATCCCTGTCTTTAATCTGTCAGTGCCTAAAGTTTTCTCTCTCTCCTACTTGGCATTTCATAGAGAAGGAAGCCATTTGGTAGAAATTCCCTGCAGCCAACTCTATAAACTCCAACCCACACCCATCCATTCTTCCTCAAATGACTTGCCAACTGGCCTTCTGCTAGTTTCTACTCTTGACCCTCTAACATGCTGCAGTTGAAGTCATAGTTTACAAACACACGTCTTGTGATGTCACTCCTTTACTTAGACCGTGTGTATTGCTCTGTGTTGTTCTTAGGATAGAGCCTAAAATCTTTAATGTAGCTTATGAGACCCTATAAGATACAGTCTTTGGCTGCCTCTCCATTAATATGTATTTATTTATGAGAGAGCCAGAAAGAAAGAGAGCACTTACCACTGGTTCACTCCCCCCAGTGCCCACACAATGGGAACTGGGCTGGGCTGAAGCTGGAACTGGGGCCTAGGAACTCAATCCAGGTCTTCCACATGTGTGACACAGACCAGCTACTTGAGCCCTTACCTGCTGCCTCCCAGAATGTGTACCAACATTTTTTTTTTTTTTTGTGACAGGCAGAGTGGACAGTGAGAGAGAGAGAGAGACAGAGAGAAAGGTCTTCCTTTTCTGTTGGTTTATTCCCCAATGGCCGCTGTGGCCGGCACACTGTGCTGATCTGAAGCCAGGAGCCAGGTGCTTCTCCTGGTCTCCCATGGGGTGCAGGGCCCAAGCACTTGGGCCATCCTCCACTGCACTCCCTGGCCACAGCAGAGAGCTGGCCTGGAAGAGGGGCAACCAGGACAGAATCCGGAGCCCAGACCGGGACTAGAACCCGGTGTGCTGGCACCACAGGCGGAGGATTAGCCTAGTGAGCCACGGTGCCAGCCAGAATGTGTACCAACTTTAAACTGGAATCAGGAGCAGTGCCTAGACCCAAGCCTAGGTACTCTGACAGGGAATGTGGTATCCCAGCCAGTAGGCCAAAGGTCTGCCTCCTGTCTCACCACTTTTTAAGCGTTATATGTGTTTTTATCTGTTATTTGAGAGGAAGAGTCATACGCGCGTGCACACACACACAGAAAGAGGAGAGAGGAGAGAGGAGAGAGGAGAGAGAGAGAGAGAGAGAGAGAGAGAGAGAGAGAAAGGTTGAGATTTTCTATCTGCTAGTTTACTCTCCAAATGCCTGCAACTGCTGTTGCTGGGCCAGGTTGAAGCTGGGAGCCAGGAACCCAAACCAGGTCTCTGGCATGACTTGCCATCTTTGACAACAGCGTAGCCCTCCTTCGCAGTCCAACCATGCTGATCCTCTGATTCCCTCCAGTGCCACGTTCCTTCCCAGATCCTTTCCCTCGCTGACTGACCATCGTCCATTACTTCTTTTCTCCCATCACTCTGCATAGGGAGTCCCAATGTAGTCATATCTCTTTAAATTATCACATGAATTGTTTTATTTTTTGCGTGTTTTTATCGCCAGGAAATTCAGTATCTCCTTTTTGAGGACTCTGCTTTCACTTTGGGTGTTGTCTGAGAACATGGCAGTTCCAAAGGAGGGTTAGTTCCACACACCACTTGGAGAGTGAACTGAAAATCTGGCAAGTGCAACATAGCTTTTACTGATAAAGACTGTTGCTGTTGAAGAATGGTTCCGAGTAGCCCAAAGGGACAAATTATTCACTGTATTTGTGATAACCTGCCCAAGCCACAGAGTGCAGTTGTTATATTCATTTATGTACAGATTTATGTTCGTACACTTACATTGTTCCTCAAAGCATGATACTGTGTCATGGTTGTTATAAGCTGAGCTAGAGTCATCCTTGGGCTGGATTGAGCTTGGGTCACCAACCCAGAAATTTCTTAACTAATGGGTACTCTTTTGGTCTCATTCTTTTAAAAAAAGATTTATTTACTTATTTGAAATGCAGAGTTACACAGAGGCAGAGAGAGAGAGAGAGAGAGAGAGAGAGAAAGAGAGAGAGAGGGCCGGCGCCGCGGCTCAATAGGCTAATCCTCCACCTTGCGGCGCCGGCACACCGGGTTCTAGTCCCGGTCGGGGCGCCGGATTCTGTCCCGGTTGCCCCTCTTCCAGGCCAGCTCTCTGCTATGGCCAGGGAGTGCAGTGGAGGATGGCCCAGGTGCTTGGGCCCTGCACCCCATGGGAGACCAGGAAAAGCACCTGGCTCCTGGCTCCTGCCATCGGATCAGTGCGGTGCGCCGGCTGCAGCGGCGGCCATTGGAGGGTGAACCAACGGCAAAGGAAGACCTTTCTCTCTCTGTCTCTCTCTCTCACTGTCCACTCTGCCTGTCCAAAAAAAAAAAAAAAAAAAAAGAGAGAGAGAGAGAGAGGTCTTCTATCTGCTGATTCACTCCCCAAATGGCGGCAAAGGCCAGAGCTGGGCTGATCCAAAGCCAGGAGCCAGGAGCTTCTCCCAGGTCTCCCATGTGGATGCAGGGTCCCAAGGATTTGGATCATCTTCTGCTGGGACTCCCTACACACCCATATGGGACGCGGGCTCTGCAGGTGGCAACTTTATCTGCTATGCCACAACATTGTTAGTGCCATTTTTATCCTTTCTTATCAAAAGACTTTGAACAGAACCATATCAGGTCGTCCTAACAGATCTCCCCAACTTTAAATCCCAAGGAACACTTCCAGAAAACTTATAGGCTTTATATTCCAAGAGAAAAGGTAGTTATTGCCAAGTTATATACCCAAAAAAGGTCTGATTGTATTCAGACACAGGGTACTTACTTATTTTGCAGTCTGTCACTACGGGAAGCAACTTAGTGACTCTTTACAAAATAAATGAGCTCCAAAGAGACTTTGCCTCTCCTTGGACTGAGAAGTAATTCAGAGATACTCTAATCAAGATAATGTAATCCATACTTCTTGGGTACTCTATTTAATCTCTGCTTAAGCAGCCATCGTTTTACTCATTCATTGGTCTGTTATCCTTGTGATTATTTGTTTATAATACTAGTCTAACCTCTCCTATAATATAAGCTTCAAGAGGCAAGGAACTATTCTTGATAGCTCTGTCTCCAGTGTTTCTCATAGTGCTTTGCACATAGTTGACCTTCCATGCATATTTGATGAGTGAATGAACTGTAAGTTTTTCAAGGAGAATTTTGATAGTAGCTATTACTTCAAGAATTCAGAAGGTATTCATTAAAAAATGGCATGTTTGCCATATTCCCTATCATTGAACTAGTTCGAAACAAAACAAAACAAAACAAAAAAATCCCCTGAAACTAGGAAATGGCTCACTTCTAAACTATGGATTGCTTTCTATGGAGTATAGTAAAATATGGATCAAATCAAAAGGAGGATATAAAAGCGGGTACGCACCTCGTAAGATTATAGAGTACAAGTGCCAGTGAAAGTGAGAAGGCCCCCAAGGGCTCTGCCTAGTGAGATGTAAGAATTGAGGCAGGGCCATGTGAAAAACTGGAAACAGAGCCAGTCTTATCCTGCATCAGGGAGAGAAGTGAAGCTAAGGGGCAGGACCTTTTTCCCTTACTTCTAACCTGCAGTAAAGTGGAGCATAAGTGGTAGTGACAATGAGTTTTGCAGAAGTTGGCCAGAATCAAATGAACAGAAGTGAAGAAGCAATAAATTAGGAAGCCAGAGTTGGCTAAACTGCTTTATTCTATGCATACAAAATACATTTCAGATTAAAAATTATTTTGGGGAACAGAAATATCAGAAAAAATATTCACTCAAAGACATTGAAGGGGGGTCCGGCACTGTGGATCTCTTGGTTAATCCTCCGCCTGCAGTGCTGGCATCCCAAATGGGCGCCAGTTCTAGTCCCAGTTGCTCCTCTTCCAGTCCAGCTCTCTGCTGTGGCCTGGGAGGGCAGTGGAGGATGGCCTAAGTGCTTGGGCTCCTATACCTGGCTTCGGATCGGCGCAGGTCTGGCCGTAGCAGCCATTTAGGGGGTGAACCAATGTAAGGAAGACCTTTCTGTCTCTCTCACTGTCTATAATTCTACCTGTCAAATAAAAAAGAAAAAGAAATTGAAGGGGAATATTATTTTAAAAAACTGAAATTAAGGAAAGCAGGACAATCCCATGTGGTGGTGAGAATCATGGAATGCGAGGCCTTAGACTGCCGACAACAGTGTCTCCTGCCTTGTGGAGAAAGCTGGTCTGTGAGAGTGGAGCCATGCCAGGTGCATAGTCCCAGTTGAGGTAGACGGTCCTGGTGCTGTTTAAGTCTGTGGGTCTAGTTACCCCCAAGGCCCTGCACACTTTGTTCCTTTCCAGGAGTTATAGAAGGTACTTCAGTGTCCCTCCAAAAAATTCGTTTTATCTAAGCTAGTTCAAGTTAGACTGTTGCCATAGGCTTGCAACTAAGTGTTATCTAATGTAATATGGATAATAAAGATAGAAAGAGAAGATCTAACATATTTGTCATTATGTGTCTGATAAAGAGAACAAATGGATGGAAACATTTCGAAATATAATGGAGAACAAAACCTTCAGAGATTAAATTAATTAGTAATCTGCATATCAAAAGGGCACAGAGTTCCCAGAGAACTCAAACGGGATGGCCAGTATCAAGTAAGCTTATCACAGTAGAGTTACTTGTACTTCAAGATTAAAAAAAAGAATCCTGTAGACACCAAGCAGAAAAAGCAGGTCATCCAAAAGGGGGCAAACCAGCCTGGCCTCACATCACAGTGACAGCCGAAGCCAGGAGGCTGCTGGGAGCATGTCTGGAGCTCTGGATGGGGAGGCGCGTGACCTGCAGGGCCGTAGCTAGGAAGGCTGTTGTTTGTGCACTGGGGTAACAGACAATATTCTCAAACATTCAAGGACCTATTGTTTCAGACATTGCCCTGTGAGTAAAAGACATCTTCTCTAAATGATACAGAAAAATCAGTTAGGAATGGAGAAGCAGAGGTGTGATGGGCTTGGCATGGCATATGGAGTATACTTATATATAGAGTAGGCCAGGTCTGAATAACTGTGCATACTATGAAAACAGGAAAATGTAGACATTCTAAAATTAATAATAAAAACTGGATTTATGTAGCATAAAGTGGGAGTCATGAGAATATGTGGAGATATGTATGTGTGTGAACTCATTTATTTTAGTGAAAAAAGAGTCTGTAGATACAGCCTAAAGATGAAGAATTTGCTGATTTGAATTCAAGTCTTCACAGACACAAACTGGCTTGTGTCAATTCAGCTAAGTTTAAATCTCATGTGTAGTTCCAGAGTCTTCATCTGTACCATGGGAATAATGATGCTACTCACCTACTAACATTGGGATGGTTAAATGTAATAATGTGTGTGAGATACTTAGAATAATACCTGGCCCTGAGTGAACATTCAATGAAAATTACCTACTTATTATTATTATTATCTTTATTGTTTTAAAGAGAAAACATAGGTAGGTACTTTTATAATCTTAGAACAGGGAAGGCCTTTCTAAACATAACTCTAAACCCAGTGACCATTAAGAGAAGAGTAATAATTTGACTTCATAAAATCTAAAAGCTTTTGCATGGCAAAATCATCATAAAAATCAATGAACAAATACCCAGGTGGGGAAGGATAATCACAATGGAGATGACAGGAGAAGGATTGATATTGTTAATATTCAAGAATCACTGATAAGTCAACAAGAAAAAAATGAGCAAAAATCAATGTGAACAGGTATTTTGCAGAAAAATAAAGGTAATAAAAATTTGAAAAAATACAAAACTTATAATTAAGGAAGGAAAATTAAAAATGAGATGCTATTTTTAATTTATCAAATTGACAGAGATGAAGAAATTTGAAAATATCTAATAAGGAAATAGACATGAAATTCACATTCTTAAATCTTTCTTGAGGGGAATTTGGCATTTATCAAAATCGTAAAATGCTGGGGCTGGTATTGTGGCACAGCAAGTTAAGCTACCACCTGTGATATCAGCATCCCATATGAGTACTTTATTCATTTCCTAGAATTATATGAGCTACTCGCTGGTTCGAGTTCTGGCTGCTCCATTTCTGATCCAACTCCCTGCTAATGTGCCTGGGAAGGCTTCAGAAGATGGCCCAAGTGCTTGGGCCCATGCCACCCACGTGAGAGACCTGGATGGAGTTCCAGGCCTGTGGCTTCAATCTGGCCCAGCCCTGGCTGTTGCAGCTATATGGAAGCAGATAGAAAATCTCTGCTTTTCAAATCAATCAAGAAATCTTTTAAAAACATTGTAAAGTACTCACAATCTTCTTTATTGCTGCAGTGCTACTGTTTAGAATATGTACTGTCGTCATCTTAATACACAAATGTGGTAAACTGGTATTGCTTGTAGCTTTATAATAGAAATAAATTGGAAATAACTTACTTGACTGCAGATATGAATTTGTTAAATAATTTTAAGTGCTTAAATACCTTATAATATTCTATAGCCATTAAAAGATGTATAAATATGTGAGGCTACTTTCTAATTTTTTTAGGCTACTTTAAAACATTTATGGAAGAATGGAATTCAAAGATAAGTACTTTGGTACAAAAATTGTGAAACTGTATATATTAGAGGTCTTTTAAAAGTTAATAGAGGGGGCCAGCACTGTGGCGTAATGGGTAAAGCTGCCTCACTTGCAGTTCCGGCATCCCATATGGGTACCAGTTCGAGTCCCGGCTGCTCCACTTCTGATCCAGCTCTCTGCTATGGCCTGGGAAAGCAGTGGAAGATGGCCCAAGTGCTTGGGCCCCTGCACCCACAAGGAGGCCTGGAAAGAGCTCCTGGCTCTTGGCTTTGGATCAGCACAGCTCTGGCCATTGTGACCATCTGGGAAGTGAGCCAACAGATGAAAGACTTGCCTCTCTCTCTTTTTGCCTCTGCCTCTCTGTAACTCTTCCTTTCAAATAATTAAATACATCTTTAAAAAAAGTTAACAGAAAATGTGTATCATGAAAAAAACACATAGATCTAAAAAATTTTTGCACCAAAGTAAACATATCTTAATTCAATTATTCCCACAAATGTTTTTAAGTGTCCTCATATACAGTTGGCCTCCATATCACTGAATTCTGTGGATCAGAAATATTTGAAAAAAATAATTGCCTATACCGAATATGTAGGACTTTTTCTCAACATTATTTCTTAAACATTCCATTTACATTGTATTTGTATTGTATTAGATATTATAAGTTATCTAGAGATGATTTAATTTACTCAGGAGGATGTGTGTGGGTTATTGCAAATACTATACCATTTTATGTAAGGGACTTGAGCATCCACAGATTTTGACATGTGTGAAGGATCCTGGAGCCAATCCTGTGTGGACACTGAGCAGCAACTGTATATTGATAACAGAAAAATGATCAGGCTATCCTATTTAGGGAAAAAAGTAAGTTACCTGGGAATTGGTGTAATATGCTTTATTTACTGAAAATAACATATAATTTATACTTATATACATGCATAGAAAATTTTTAGTCTTACACAAAGTGCATTGTGAGATGGGCAGTGGGGATGGGCAATGGGGATGCTGTGGACTTTTATTTTCATTTTATACCCCTAGGGCTCTTCCAATTTTTATTGCAGCAATTCTCTTTTAATTTCTTAGTAATTAAAAACAAACAAAAGGAAAATTTCAATTGTTGTGACTGTTGCTTTTCAAAATGGAATTTAATATTTGGGGAATAAAATTATTTTGGATAAAAAGCAAAGCAAGTTTGATCAAGTCAACTAACGTTTATTCAACAAAAATTTAGTGAGATTTCACTTCACAACCTATGTGAGAGCTTTTGATTCTTACCAGCCTGTAGGACAGCTAATACTTGATAAATGCTATAAATAGAGGATCAAACATTTCTGCTAGGGGTTGGTTTTCCTAATTAAAACCAGAGGAAATTAGTTTATTAGTGAACACTGTTTTCACCGCAGACCATTGTGGTACCAACCTAGAAACTAGCATCAAGGGCAGGAAAATAATGCTGTTGCTGAATTTTGTGTTTCCAGCTATGGCATTGAGTTGGCTTTGTGCTTTGGCTATCATGCTAGTGGCTGCTGAAGGTGGTGGGGATATGTGAGAGGGATGTTTAAGGATAAAGTTGATGACAGGAAAATAAGATCTGCCTTCTTGAGGAAAAACCAGATTGATGAAATGCCATATCTACCAGTGATATTATGTCACTGCATCCCTTACTGCTATCAGGGCAATGATTTTATGAAGAATATTGTACTTCTGTGTAGTCAAGCATTTTCTATAGCGTGGCCATATGGCTTATACCAATGTATTTAGAAATTATGACTTTTTTCTATTAGAGGATCTGTGATTCTTCAAAATCCTCTGCTCAAGACATTTGAGCAATGGGAAATGATTGCAGTATCCAGTTGGCATTAGCTGTTTGAATCTGAATGTCCCTATAGCCATTTCTGCTATTAACACTTGTATTGACATCATTGATAATACTAGGAAAAATTTAGGCATAAATGTATTTGTTTCATACTCATTTAATATGTGGAAAACTGTGCTACTTTTTAAATTAGGTTCCTGGTGTGTGTGTGTATGTGCGTGTGTGTGTGTGCATGCACATGCCATAGGTGTTTGTCCCATGTTTACATAGGTTTGCTCCATGTTTTCTGTTGTGTGACTTAGGCATAGTGTGGTGATGATTTTTGGAATGCAAGTGTCTATTTATAGTAAAATTGTGTCTCCTTGAACAAATCTGTGTTGGTCTTTTCTCTTTTCAGTTTAAGTTTATATAGTCCATCCAATTTGCAGAAGCCAGTATTTGGAAAAATGCTTCTCAATGAATTATGAGAATTGTATTTTTCCTTTCGGTGCAGGTGTTGTGATATGCCAAGTTAGCTCAGTATTTCCGATTTTATACCAGCTTCTCTAGTTCCTTACTGGCAGTTGATTTATTCGTTGTACTAGTGAATTAGGTAGTTCATGGGTACTAGTGAATTGGGTCATTTTCCTACATTAAAATTTTGTGACGGACTGTAACTTGGATAAGGTTCCAAATGCCTCATGATGAACTACTTTGAATTTCTCTAAACTTCTGTCACTTAAGGTTCAGTACATTGCTTATCTTCTTTGTGTTTATTATGCTATGAAGAAGACCTGGTATTGTTTATGGCATGAAATACATATTTGCAAGTGGTGTGTGATTTATTTATTTATTATTTATAAATGAATTATTTGAAAAAGCTTAGTTATCTTTCTTTGAGGGCTTTCTTCTACTTCAGTGGTGATTTGGGCTTAAGTTAAATCTTTTGCATTCTAACATGATGTTCATGGATCAAGGAGCTGTAGCAAGTTTCTATTGTCTTCCTTATATCTAACTTGTAATACTTACCTTTCCCTCAGATTCTATTCCTCATTGCAATCAATTAGTAGCTGTGCTGTGAATTAGTAAAAATATGAGAGATAATAATGCATATTTTGACTTGAATGTGCGCTTTAATGTTTTCTTTGTGGAAATACCTTTATTCTGATTCTAGCACATAATTTGAAGTTGTAGATTTCTTTTAACTTTCTCTTCAAAAGAGAAAGTATCTTAGTCAATTGTACGTGTTGCAAAGAGAGGTATTACAGTGATACCTTAAAAATCTATTAAAATCGGGGCCAGTGCCATAGTGCAGTAGGTTAATCCTCTGCTGGTGGCACCAGTATCCCATTTGGGTGCCAGTTCAAGTCCCAGTTGCTCCTCTTCCAATCCAGCTCTCTGCTGTGGCCTGGGAAAGCAATAGAAAATGGCCCAAGTCCTTGGGCCCCTGCACCCATATGGGAGACCTGGAAAAAGCTCCTGGCTCCTGGTTTTGGATAGGCCCAGCTCCAGTCACTGTGGCCGTTGCAGGAGTGAACCAACGGAAGGAAGACCTTTCTCTCTGTCTCTCCTTCTCACTGTCTGTAACTCTACCTCTCAAATAAATAAATAAAATCTTTAAAAAATTTATTAAACTCTTTTATTATTCATAGAACAAATATTAAACGCCTACTATGTGTTACATAACTTTAGGCTCTGGAAAATGTAATAATGAGCAAAAATATAGTCCTTCCTCTTAATGTAGTAGGGGGAGGGAATAAGTACTATGAAGAAAAAGTACAAATTTGAAAGAGAAAACCAGAGATCAATTTGGATGAGCAATTTTAAAGAGGCCTTTCTGAGGAGGTGGCGTTGAAACCGAGATCTGCAGGAGAAGGAGTTTACCGGAAGGGAAAGGGGGTGGAAGGATTTCCAGGCAGAGGCGAGAGGTTTTGTGATATCATTTTATAGTACTTATGACCTTTTTAGATGCTTATATAATTAGGTACTAGTCTATGAGCTAGACAGTTTATAGGACTGTGTTACTGAAAAGATGCATATAAATTACATTTTTATAAATGAATTCCTGAATTCCTGCAGGCTTACATTATGTTCACTGTGCTATATCATCTGCATTTGATTGATGTTCAGTTGCTTCAATTATTGCTAGATTGATCTTTCTATAGCACAACTTCGATGATGCCTTTTCCTGCTCAGAAATCTTCTCCAGCTCCCCAATTACCCAGTAAAATCCAAACTAATCCCCTTATTGTCAGGCCCTCCCAAATAGGCCCCACTCTCAATATGCTACTTTTAACTTTAGTTATTCCTCTTTCTGCACTACTCTGTCAACCAGCAAAACTTGAGGCTGAGAATGGGTGCTTTGTCCTGTGTTCACTTTTACTCTCCTCATTTCTTCTCCTTTCCACTCTGTTTACGTCTTTCTGAGAATGTCCACATATCATGTGTCTGTCCGGGCCCCTCTCCAGCATTGCCATTCAGTCTCAGGATCTTCTCTCGTCTCCCCAGCTGGAAGTCTTCTCTCTTCTCACTTCTCATGACATTTTATCTTCACTCTTCTTTAGATACTTCTTTTTTTTTTTTGCAATTAATATTTTAAGCAAGAAATAATTGTATACATTATGTAGTATATAATGTTATGTTTTGATGGATGTGTACAGTGTGAAATGATTAAATTGAGTTAATTTACATATCTGTCACCTCATTTGTCATTTTTTATGGTGAGATATTTTACATTTACTCTCTTAGTTATTTTGGAACTTACATTATTATTGGTTGTAGGCACCCCGCTGAAAAATAAATCCCAACACTCATTCTTCCTGTCCAACTGATACTTTGTACCCTTTGACCAACAACCCTTTTCTCCCACCCTCCCATCTCTGGTAACCATCATTTTACTTGTGTACAAGTTTGACTTTTAGATTCTACATATAACTGAGATCATGCAGTATTTGCTTTTCTCTTTCTCGTTTCTTTTTTTTTTTTTTTTTAGATTTACTTATTTATTTGGAAGGTAGAGTTACAGAGAGGCAGAGAGAGAGGTCTTCCATCTACTGGTTCACTCCCCAGATGGCCGCAGTGGATAGAGCTGTGCCAATCTGAAGCCAGGAGCCAGGAGCTTCTTCCTGGTCTCCCACGTGGGTGCAGGGGCCCAAGGACTTGAGCCATTTTCTATTGCTTTCCCAGGCCTTAGCAGAGAGCCGGATTGGAAGTGGAACAGCCGGGATTCGAACTGGCGCTCATATGGGATGCTGGCACTGCAGGTGGTGGCTTCACCTGCTAAGCCACAGAATTGGCCCCTCATTTCTTTTTTTTTTTTTTTATTTTATTTGTTTATTTGAAAGGTAGAGTTACAGACAGAGAGAGACACAGAGAGAAGGGTCTTCCATCCACTGGTTCACTTCCCAAATGGCCACAGTGCCTGGAGCTAGGCCTGTCCAAAACCAGGAGCCAGGAGCTTCTTCCATGTCTCCCTTCTGAGTGCAGGGACCCAAGCATTTGGACCATCTTCTACTGCTTTCCCAGGCTGTAACAGAGTGCTGGGTTGGAAGAGGAGCAGTTGGAACACAAACTAACGCCCATATGGGATGCTGACACTACAGGCAGAGGCTTAGCCTACTATGGCACAGCGCCGGCCCCTGGCCTGCTCATTTCAAAATAAACTTATCATAATGTCTTCCTGGTTCATCCACTTTGTTGGAAATGACAGCATTTCCTTCTTTTAAAAGGCTGAATAGTATTCCATTGTATATATGTGAACGCACCTTGATTTATGATGGGGTTATGTCCTGATAAAAACATAATAGGTTGGAAATTTTTAAGTCAAAATTGCACTTAATGCTCCTAACCTACTTAATGTTATACTTATCTGAGCCTCTCGAAATGTGTTCAGAACACTTACATTAGCATAGAGTTGAACAAAGTCATCTAATTCAAACCTTTTTTTTTTTTTAAAGATTTATTTGTTTATTTGAAAAGCAGAGTTACAGAAAGGCAGAGGCAGAGGCAGAGGCAGAGAGAGAGAGAGAATCTTCCATTCACTGGTTCACTCCCCAGGTGAATTTTGGCTGGAACTGGGCTGGTCTGAAACCAGGAGCCAGAGACGTCTTTTGGATCTCCCATGTGGGTGCAGGGGCCCAACCCCTTAGGTCATCTTCTGCTGCTTTTCCAAGACACAGCAGAGAGCTGGATCGGAAGTGGAGCAGCTGGGACTCAAACTCGTGCTCATGTGGGATGCCGGCACTGCCGACGGCAGCTTTAGCCACTGCACCACAGTGCTGGCCCCTCAAAGCCTTTTGAAAATAGACTATCTCATACAATTTATTGAATAGTTATATTAAAAATGGCTGGCAATGGGGTACCCTGTAGATTGTTGTTTACCCTGATGGTTATGTGGCTGACAGGGAGCTGTGTCCTGCTGCCCAGAACCTGGA